>NC_041220.1:53128865-53176308 GCF_002837175.3 Physeter macrocephalus
TTTTTTTTTTTAAATAAATTTATTTATTTATTTATTTTTGGCTGTGTTGGGTCTTCGTTGCTGTGCGAGGGCTTTCTCCAGTTGCGGCGAGCGGGGGCCACTCTTCATCGCGGTGCATGGCCCTCTCACTATTGTGGCCTCTCTTGTTGCGGAGCACAGGCTCCAGACATGCAGGCTCAGTAGTTGTGGCTCACAGGCTTAGTTGCTCCGCGGCATGTGGGATCTTCCCAGACCAGGGCTCAAACCCGTGTCCCCTGAATTGGCAGGCAGATTCCCAACCACTGCGCCACCAGGGAAGCCCACACACCATCTGTCTTGATCTGTGCTGTCAATATCCTAATAATGAAAAGAGAAGAGAACGTTTAAAGCATTAAAAATGGTGCTCTATTCTGAATTGTCAAGAAAATGTGTGAACTACAGTAATAAATATGCCTTTCTTTTGTGCATGCTATTTTCTCTGCCTAACTCCTACTGATTTTTTAAGGTCAAAATCATTTATTCATTCTATAGATATTTTTGGAGCACCTACCATATGCCCATCTAGCCCCAGTATGAGATGCTGGGAGTAAAACATGAAGGTGGTCTAGAGAGAGAGTTAGGCAACAATCACAACACGGTACTGGCTCCGCACAGCTTTCCAAGTCTCTCTTCCCAGGCAGAATTGACTGCATGCTCATCGGTCATCCTGTGTAGTCCTTTATGCACACCAGCTACACCACTTTGTACAGTTAATTGTTTAGATGTCTCCACTCTCCCCCTCCTGAGCAGAAAGACTCAATCACCTAGGCTCCCTGGTTCCTAACATGAAGGCTGGCATTTGGCAGGAGCTCATTCTGTTTGTTAAATTGAGTCACTGGCAACACATGTTTCAGAAGTAAACATGAGTCCATTTGACGTTGAAAGCTTGAGACCAGCGTTACTTTTCATCAGAAATTCAGAGCATAAACATTTTTTTCTATAATGTGTGGGTAAAACTCTAAATATGGAGCTTTTATACTAAAGAAATATTCATTTTCTTCTTTTAAAAAAGATACCTGACTTTTGACTATGTTGACTAAATTTTACTATTAAAATTTAATTTAAAAAATATTTTTAATCACAAAGAACACACCACAATTTATTATGTATTAATTTTTTTTCTTAAGCTTGGTGGTGAACACATGAACGCTTGTTAATTAATCTTTACTATTACTTACATATCACACACATATCAGCTATGACTTTTGTATACATGGAAAAATTGTAATACATTTAAAAAATTAAATTTAAAAATTTTAATGATGAAAAAAAGCAAATAAATTCTAAAGGTACTGTTCTGGTTTGCCTTGGGAAGAGATAAAAATTTAGTCATTCAGCTGTATATTGTGGGGATAATCAATTATGAATATGTTTTACTACCTTTTTATTTTATTAGGTTTTAAAAAGTTGCTCTCAAATTTTAAGACTGTGGAATTTAAATATTCATTTCTTAAAGAGAAATATCTGTTCACTCAAGCATTTATGATTAAAACTTCTCTCTGCATTAATAAAGTTCCTAATAGAAAAAGTTATATAAGAATCCACTGCAAATCTTTTTTTTTAACATCTTTATTGGAGTAAAATTGCTTTACTCTTGGATTGGAAGAATCAACATTGTGAAAATGACTCTACTACCCAAAGCAATCTACAGATTCAATTCAATCCCTATCAAACTACCACTGGCATTTTTCACAGAAGTAGAACAAAAAATTTCACAATTTGTATGGAAACACAAAAGACCCCGAATAGCCAAAGCAGTCTTGAGAACGAAAAATGGAGCTGGAGGAATCAGGCTCCCTGACTTCCGATTATACTACAAGGTTACAGTAATCAAGACAGTATGGTACTGGCACAAAAACAGAAATACAGATCAATGGAACAGGATAGAAATCCCAGAGATAAACCCACACACATATGGTCACCTTATCTTTGATAAAGGAGGGAAGGATATACAGTGGAGAAAAGACAGCCTCTTCAATAAGTGGTGCTGGGAAAACTGGACAGCTACATGTAAAAGTAGGAAATTAGAACACTCCCTAACCCCACACACAAGAATAAACTCAAAATGGGTTAAAGACCTACATGTAAGGCCAGACACTATCAAACTCTTAGAGGAAAACATAGGCAGAACACTCTATGACATAAATCACAGCAAGATCCTTTTTGACCCATCTCCTAGAGAAATGGAAATAAAAACAAAAATAAACAAATGGGACCTAATGAAACTTAAAAGCTTTTGCACAGCAAAGGAAAAGCTTTTAAGTTTCATTAGGTCCCATTTGTTTATTTTTGTTTTTATTTCCATTTCTCTAGGAGGTGGGTCAAAAAGGATCTTGCTGTGATTTATGTCATAGAGTTTTCTGCCTATGTTTTCCTCTAAGAGTTTTACAGTGTCTGTCCACTGCCAATCTTGACACAGCTTCTGACTGTGACAGTGGAACCCAACAGAGTATTAAATAAAAATCAAATAAAATTCCTCTTACACACACACACACACACACACAAATTCTCTCTCTTATTAGGATACAATCAATTTTTTCTTAAATTTGCCACCTATCATCTTGTATAGTAGTCTTCTATACTTTATAGACCATATACTTACACATTTATCTAATGTGATTTGATACATACAGCCAGACGTACATAATACAAATATGTAGCTACCGCTTATTAAGTGCCTCCTACGTGCAAGGCTTAGGGCTTTTCAGGCATTACTTTATTTTCATCCTCAGAACAACTCTATGATACGATAGGTATTACTATCCCCTCCTTATAGATGTGGACATTGAGGCCCAGAAAGGTTAAATAACTTGCCTCAAGGTCACAAAGCTGGTAAATGTGGCACCAGGTAGGCTAGTGAGTGATGAGAGACTACATGGAGAGAGAGGCCCAGCCAACAACCAGCACCAAGGCCCCAGACCAGTGAGTAGGGACATGTCAGACCTCCCCAGCCACAGCCACCAGCTGACTCCACGAATGAATGCAGACAAGAACAGAAAACCACTCAGTAGACCCACAGTCATGAGGATATTGGACCATTGTTCTTTTTAAGCCACTAAGGTTTGTAGCTTACACAGTGAGGCACTAATAAATAACTAATGCAACCCCTGTGATTCCACTCTCCAGATTTTCCTCTTACTCTTCTTACTTCTCCTTAATCTCTTTTCTGAGATAATCTCCCTTCTCTTCCCTCACCCATCACCCCCATGATAGCCACACTAAATGTGACTCTATCAGGAGTTTTCTTTGGTCTTCCTCTTGCAATTCTCTAACTCCATAAGCAATATCATCCCCTTCCATGGTTTTAATGATCACCTAGATGGTGGCAACCCCTTCTTCTGTATCTCTAGTCCTGACAGCCCTTCTCAGTTCCAGATCCATATGTCCAGCTGCCTAATGGACAGCTCCACTAATATCCCACAGATGCCTCAACTCAGCCTAAAGCTGAACTCATCTTCTTTGCAAAACTCTTCTTCCTTATGTATTCGCTATAATAATAAGGGTCATCATCATAAACCCTCTGACCAAAGCCAAAATTAGGAGTCCATCTTGACTCCACTTCTGCTTTATCCACTAGGGCAGAGATTAACTCATCTCCCTAATATCTGCCTTGCCCCTCTTCCAAAGTTGTAGGATTTTTAGCTAGGTATAAGGGTATCAAGAGTAAATATTGCATCTCTCAACTTCCCGTACAGTGAGGTATGGCCAATGACTAAATTCCAGTCAATGAAATGTAGGTAGAAGAGGTCAGTTTCCTGGAATTTGCCTTAGAGATAAGTTGCATATGCTCTTGGTCCCCTCTGTATCCCTTCCTCCCTCTTGCTAACTAGAACAAGGATGCTGCCATCTTGGACCATGAGGCAAACTTGGGAGTGGAAGCCTTGTAATGTGGAGCCACAAGATAGAAGGAGCACACTCCCGATACCACAAAGTGCCGTACTAGTGGTGAATCACCTGCCCAGACTTTTACATAAAGAGCTATACTTCTCTTATTTAAGCCACTGTCATGTTGTGTTTTCTGTCACATACAGAATACCCTCATCATACAACGCTCTCTCTCACCTGTCTTTCCAAGCACTTGATAAAATGGATAAGTTTTTTTGTTTGCAGATATTATCTCAAGACAATGAAGTAAAAAAAAAGACATGTAAAGGACCAAGAAATCTACATAGGGCTTAACTAAATATAATAATTGTATTTCTCAATTCAAACTAATGCATTTAACCTTCTAGTGTATATATGTCTCAAGGATTTGATTTGTCTGCCAGTTTCCCAGAGTATGATTATATCTGGATACGCTGAGAAATTCAACCGTTTGGGACCTGAACAGGTAAGGACAAATTCAGTGTCATTTAGTGAGGCCCTGATCAGCCAGCCTCTCTGTATGCCATTTTATCTCTTACTCTCATCATGATTAACTTGTGCAATGTGGCAGATTGTATTTTCTAAACACGGCTATAATAATCCACTTTCCATATGGCATTCTTATAATGTGACTTTGATACGCCTCTCATCGAGAGATGGGGTTTATGTTTCTTCCACTTGAATGTGAGCAGGCTTGTGATGACAGCAGAAATCACATTATATGCCTTACAAGGCTAGGTCATACAAGGCAATACAACTTCTTCCTGGTTCTCTTAGGACGCTCACTCTTAGAACCCAGCCATCATGCAGGAAAGAAGCCTAAGCAGCCCAAGGAGAGGGAGCAGGACCCTGAGCCCGAAGCCCCAGCTGAGCTCCTGGTCAACAGCCCCACCAACTTGCCACTTATGTGTCATCTGCAAAGTGGCTCCTCCAGTCCCCAGGTGAGCCGCCTAGCTGTGTGGAGCAGAGATGAGCTATCCCCACTAAGTCCTGTCCAAATTGCAGATTTATGAGCAAAGAGATGAATGCTACTTAAAGCCAGTATGTTTTTTGGTAGTTTTCCATGCAGCAGTAGATAATCAGGATACATATTACAATGTTGGGCTAGGTTTTTCAAAACATGAAGAAGAAACACTTTATTTAAGAAATCAGAAATCCTATTAAGATTGTGTTACCTTCACATTGCCACGTTCAATGAGCTGTAGATAATCTCTGGAACCAGGTGCTGAAGTGATATATCCCAGAAATATCACTTGCTCAGAGCTATTTTTCAGTAGTTTTGAAACAGCAATAGCTTGAAGTTTCCTATCGAGGTCATCTCTGAAAAAATGCAAAAATATACCTCTTTACTGTATTTGCAAAACAATTTTTTAAAAATATTAGGTACCTAACTAAGTTCCCAAAGAATATCTTCAAACACTGCACAAACCCAGAATAATTCCTACTGGGACACATTGACTTAATGTTACGCAAATGAGCAAGACAGCTATAGTGCTTCAACTGAGCAGGCCGACAAACTTGACCAAGAACAACATGACCTTTCCCCACAAATCATTTGGAGTCGAGTGGATATAAATATCTAAAAACAGCAATTGCTCAACTTTTCATCAGAAGAAATTATAACAATAATCTAAGACCTGGTCATCAGTATTACAGCTAAAGATTAGTAGTTTAAAAAAAAAAAAAGCAAGGAGTACCGGTAAGAGGGAGAATCCTAACATTCACAGAACACATCAGGTTTGTTAACCTACTCAGCTCCTTCAACTGAACAGTTTCTGAAAGCCTCCCTGGCTCTCCTGGTCAAATACTGGCTAAGTGTGCTGCTTTTATCATGCTAAGCACTATATAAGTGTGTAACTGAGACAATCAGGCAAATACATCAAGACTCTGAGGGGTTTATAGTCAGTCTGCCTGGGGTAAAATAGGGACATCATATTTGCATGATCCAGCAAGAAAAACTGAAACCACTCTAGGTGTTTCAAACAAAGTGAATTTAATACCAGGGATTGGCTACTAGGTGATAGGAAGCCAAACAGGAATCAGTGAAGCAACTAGAGTTTAGTAGCAGTGAGAAACCTCTACCACCTCTAGAGCTAGAGGGACAACAGGAAGAGGTGATATTCCCAGAGTCCACAAGCCAGTCCTAACTGGTGGGAAATGGTACTATGCAGGAGGCTACTCAGAAGGATCCAGGGCCATTGAAGGAGGAGTTGGAGCCACAGAAGAGACTTAGCTGCTGCCAGAGACAACAGAGAAAGAAGAGAGAGAGAATGAGAAGTACTCTGTCTCCTCCCCTCCTCCAGCCCTCCAGCCTTGCATTAGTGCGTCCCATTAGCTAAACCTACCCAGAAGCCAGAAGGCAACAGACTCTGGGAAATGTGGTTTCCTGCAATCTGTAGCTGGAAGGGAGCTGAACCAGGAATGGATCCAAAAGCAAATAGGCAGCAGACCAACACAGGCACTTACAGAGTAAGACAGCTAATAAATGACTGTTAAGAAAAATCAATGACAAAGGAAGATAGAGGGAGATCACCAAGAGCTGAGAAGACTGGAGAAACCTCATTGAGGTAGGATCAGAAGACAGGACTAAGCTTATCCATTCTTATGTATAGACAGCTGAGCACTATTAAAAGATGTCTCAAGAAACAGAAGAGTGAAAAGGATGACCATTTGCTAAACATCTTTGCCTAGATCCATTCCCAGCCCTTCTCTATGCCCTGGAGGCTGGTCTCTGCAGATTTCATCTCCTGGGCTTCCTTGTCTACTAATTTCCAGTGAGGTTTGGGTAGGAAGAGAGAGAAATTCGAGTATTTCTTCGAGCTGCATTCCTCATGCCTGGTGGCCCCTCTTCTGGTTCCAGATCAAACGGGGCTCTGGGAACACTGTTTCCTCTACCTGTCCCTTCAGCCCTAAGGATGGTACTGATTCCCCACCATGACTAGTGTCTGAGTACCTTAGCATCTCTTATCTGTTCCTCTGACCCTTCCAACATCGTGGTAAGTAGTCCCTTCATTAAGTCTGCAGTGAATTCTATTCCTTCTGACACACAGCTGGGATTCAAATCCAATCTAGAGAATGCCAAAGTCACTGCACCACAGATAGAGCTTTCATTCAAATATGTTTTAGCAATATATTATCGGAAAATAATCTGTGAATTTGGCTTTACATTTTCTCAGGATAAATTTCTCAGGAGATAAATCCAGTGATAATAATAAAAATAAAACCTATAGGTACGTATGGGTATAAAGAAAGAAGGGGGAGGAATTAGGAGAGAGGGAGAAAGAGAGAGATTGAACACATGTTTTATGTTTTCTTATCTGTTGATATTTGATCAGCCCAATAGCGCTATGATGTGGGCTAGAAAAAATAATTTTATCTGATTTTCAGAGACAGGGAACTTGAGCTCACTGAGTTTATCTTACAACAGAACCAAAACTGTAACTACAGACTACAGGTTCTGTGCTCTTTCTTCTTTGTACATTTATGCATACTATAAGAAACAAACACGGTGATTAACTGGTGGCTCAGTTAATTACCTAAAATAATACCAATTTTAGTTATGGTGTATACCTAAGTAACTTCTAAGGAATGCTGCTATTTTCTGTTTATTGGTTGTAAAGAGATATTTGCGTCGTCAGTAATTTTAGAAATCCCGTTGAATCAGCTAATAACATGCATAAGCATTCTGTAATTCATTCCTAATATGATTTCATGTTTATATGCCATAATCACTAGAAAATGAAATCACTAAATATTTTTTCAGAGTAAGAATTTTTTATCTAGTATTGTAAAAACAAAGGCAGGGCTTCCCTGGTGGCGCAGTGGTTGAGAGTCCACCTGCCGATGCAGGGGATGCTGGTTCGTGCCCCGGTCCGGGAAGATCCCACATGCCGCGGAGCGGCTAGGCCCGTGAGCCATGGCCGCTGAGCCTGCGTGTCCGGAGCCTGTGCTCCGCAACGGGAGAGGCCACTACAGTGAGAGGCCCGAGTACCACCAAAAAAAAAAAAAAAAAAAAAAAAAAAAAGGCAAGCAAAAATACGTAGTGATGGCTTCACAAGTTATTTGAAGCATGAACTTTCTCATGTCACTTGTTGGGAGTGGTCAGGGCTTCTAAAGAGTGAGACAAGAGATAAGGCTCTAAGGGAAAAGGCTGCACGTGGCATTGTGCTTGGGACACAATAGATGCTTGATTCGTGTTTGATGAATGACTTTTTTTAAAGCTGCCCAATGCGCTTCACACTTAGAGGTGTCTGATTTGCTTTAATAATAATGGCCAGTATTAATTGAGCAGTTACTCTAGTCACATACTTTGCATGAGATAATATATCTTATTGAATTCCCTCAAGAATCCTATAAGTAGGATTATCGCTCCTGATTTACAGATGGGAAAACTGAGGCTCAAGATAGTTAAATAATTTGGTGAAGGATACACCTTGACTTAGGATTCAAACCAGATTGTCTGATTCCAGGTTCTGGAGTTTCATGCTCTTAGCCATTAAACTATATTGCTTCCCTTCCCTTCCCTTACAGTCACATCTCCTCAACAGGTGCTAGCTATTATCATTACTGCTGTGGTTGTTATCATTATTATTAAATCAAGTGAGTAAGGTAGCAAGCAAAGGGTATGTTGTTAGTTACAGGGCTTTAAATATGTGGTTAATGGAAAGTTAGAAAAGGTAATCCTTCCCTCCTCTTTTCCAAACAATTTGAGGGCTATTTTTTAGTCTTCTCTTCCCTCACAAGTCTATTCTTCACATTTTAGAGGTCAAAGGGAGTTAAAGGGGACAGGGGGAAAAAAGCAAAGGAAAACAGGATGGAGTATACTCAACTGTTTCTTAGGTTGAGACCTTGCAACCTTTAAACACAAAAGTGCCTATTTTTTAAAAGATAAACCCAATTCAAGTGCAATTTAAGCTCAGCAGAATGATTTCTGAATGCCTATACTTGCAACCTGAAAATTGCTGGGAGAAACAGAAGGCGTTTCTTCAAACATCTTTTTACAGAGATGTGGACTGTCTATACCATCTGTCCTCCAAACACCCTTCCCATTTCTAAGAAGACCAGCAAGAGTCCGATTAGCAAACAGTTCACATTAATTACATTTGAATGGTTGGTTTATATTCCTTATGCTCTGACTTATTTCAGAAAACAGTCAAGTACGCTTTCACAGATCCATGTAATACTGCGAGAAAAAGGGAAGTAATAGGAAAATATGGGTAGCAGACATACTCATTTTGCTTACGTGAAACTTACAGTACAACAATGTTGGGTTCTGTCATACTGTAAGTTTCACCTAAACAAAACGAATATGTCTGCTACCCGTATTTTGTTTGTTGTTTTCTAATGTTCTATATGTCACTGTAAAGCTCTGTGGCCTCTTGTGTCATTAATGTGGACAGGGCCCATATGCTGTATTTTGTAGCGCTAAGCACTTCGCATTTGTGTTTTCAATTACTATTAGAGAATGTTTAGTATGGTACAGTATAAATTATATACTTTTATCTTTGCTTTAACAACATATTGCTGGCATTATTCGTGATTTATTCAGTACTAAGTCACTGGTTGTGAATGTTATTCTTTGGGGATAAAATTCATTCCCCATTCTTCATGTCTCCTTGGAGGGGAACCGACTTAGAAGATCGTCTCTGGCCTCTCTCCCTCTCACCCTTTACTTCTTGGGAGGATTCTTGTAATTAATTAAGTTTGTAAAAATGAACTGGGCATGCTTGTCTCAAACACTTCCTCACTCTTCTCCCTGGAACCTGCCGGTTTGCAGAAAGGGTGTTTCCTTGTGTTATCTTCTCCACTAAGGGGAGAGTTTGACAGGGCAGACTCTGCGCCTGCCAGGTAGGTCAGCTGCTTTTGGGGAGCCAGCATCATGTATTGTTGGGGGAATGTATTAGCAGGTCCATGTGGACACACTTAAGCCATGTTGTCCAAATACGTTTATCAGAATCAAAAGAGATATTTTGATCTTCCTGCCAGATTCCTCTGCCTACTTCTCAGTTGGCTGAAAACATGAGGGAAAAAGAAATGTTATTTAGTACCCTCAAATCCCAACAGTACTTCCAACTGGAGTAATCCTGTAGGAAAAGGGAATTTCATCTCTCCGTAGTCTGGTTTACCATGTGGTTTCAAGCACTTGCAGGCTCTGAGTTGGGTCTACTTAATTCCCAGATGTGTGACCCAAGTTGGACAAGTCTTCTAACCTTCAGTCTAGTTTATTTATCTGTAAAATGGGGCTATAATAGTACTAATGTTATACAAAATGAAGATTAAATACAATAATGCACTTAGCACAGCACCTGCTCAGTAACTGCTGGCTAACATGGCCATCATGCTGCCTTGTACCATCGTTAAGGACTGCCTGCATCTCAAAGGTTTCTATGCCTGATTTATTTTCCTTTTTCTTTTTTTGCGGGGGCGGGGCACGCCACACGGCTTGCGGGATCTCAGTTCCTGGAGCAGGGATTGAACCCGGGCCCCGGCAGTGAAAGCCCAGAGTCCTAACCACTAGGCCACCAGGGAACTCCCTCTATGCCTGATTTTTAAAACCAGCAACACAGAGAAAAATACTTTGGAAAAAAAAAAAAAAGAAGAAAGTAAGAAAGGTCAATGCACGGAAGTCAAAGTAATGTGTTAATAATATTTCTTGGCATTTGTGTACTTCAAGAAAGAGCAAAGACACCCACTCGTGATTCCCAAAGTGGGTCACAACAAAATGCACCCGTTTGTCGGAAATGTTAACAGAGTGATGGCTGAGAAAAATACTTTGGAAAAAAAAAAAAAAGAAGAAAGTAAGAAAGGTCAATGCACGGAAGTCAAAGTAATGTGTTAATAATATTTCTTGGCATTTGTGTACTTCAAGAAAGAGCAAAGACACCCACTCGTGATTCCCAAAGTGGGTCACAACAAAATGCACCCGTTTGTCGGAAATGTTAACAGAGTGATGGCTGGTGCAATCTCGCCCTCTGGTGACGGAAGAAGGTGATGCTCTGATTTCACAATCCGGTATCTTGACAAAACCATAATCCTGTATTCGAAGGGAAACACATGCGTCACTATTGGTCCCACCATATCATGCAAACAGGACTAAGAATATGTGTTCAAGAGGGATGCGCACACTTCAAGCATACCACTGAGGGGCACTGAGAGCAATAATGTGGCGGAGAGGTATGGGGCAGTCTGCCGGACTGTTCATTGCATCTGGGCTATTCAGCACGTCTCACTGTGTCACCAAGCACAACACTATCAACTCTGTTTAATAAGTGCCATGGAAACACGAAAAGGGCAGAATTAGGATACACACACTCCATTTTACTAGCACTGTTACTCTGGCAACTTACCTGCATAAACAATTCTAATATTAATCAACGCATTTGAGAATGTACGACCTTGCCAGCCAGGACACAGAGCAACAATTCACAAAATTAGAAACTACAAATGGTCCGATAAAGATAGGAAAACCCGTTCCGCATCACTCTAAGTCAAAGAACTGCATATGGAAAGGATGATCAGAGCTCAGACCTCAGGCTGCGCGCACTGTCTGGCCTCCTCCTGAAGTTCCTCTGACAGAACGATGCCTACAGTGATGATCCCTGAATGCACATACCCAGCCTGTGCTGTCCCACTCGGCCCTCCAGGCTGCACACAAGCATCTATGGATGTCACTTGAGCATCCAGGGGCATCTTCAATTTGGCACAATCCTGATGCTCACCTGGTCATTCCTGTCCCATAAAATGGCATCATCTCCTATCAGGGACTCAGGTAAAACACCCTGGTGCTATCCTTGTCACTTCCAGCCCCGATATCTAAACCATCAGGAAGTCCTGTCAGCCCTGCTCCAAGATAGCTCCTGAGTTTGCCCCCTTCTCTCCATCTCCACACCTCCCACTGTCATTTCTCACCTGTGCTAATGCCTCTACCTCATCACCTGTCTCCCTGCTCCCACTCCTGCTCCCTGACAATCTGTTTTTCTAGGAACAGCTGGAATGATCTTTCAAAAATGTAAATCAGATCAGACTGCTCCTGTGTTTACAATCCTCCAGTGGTTTCCTATCAAAACTGAATTAAAGGGCTTCCGTGGTGGCGCAGTGGTTAAGAATCCGCCTGCCAATGCAGGAGACACGGGTTCGAGCCCTGCTCCAGGAAGATCCCACATGCCGTGGAGCAACTAAGCCCGTGCGCCACAACTACTGAGCCTGCGCTCTAGAGCCCGTGAGCCACAACTAGAGCCCATGAACCACAACTACTGAAGCCCGCGTGCCTAGAGCCCGTGCTCCGCAGCAAGAGAAGCCACTGCAGTGAGAAGCCCATGCACCACAATAAAGAGTAGCCCCAGCTCGCCGCAACTAGAGCCTGCGTGCAGCAACAAGGACCCAACACAGCCAAAAATAAATAAAATTAAATAAATATTTTTTTTTAAATTGAATTAAATCAGTGCTAAGCATGGCTTATGGGACCCTGTAAGATCAGGGGCCCACCTTTGACCTCCTTTCTTACTAGTTACCCTTCAAATCCTGTGCTCCGGCACACCAAGACTGACCTGGCCACAAGTCTTTACACTGGCTCCTCCCACAGCAGGTCCTGGGTCCTCCTCATCATGGGGTCGGCAGAGAGACCTTCCTGACCACGCTACCTACAGCAGCATCCCCCACTGCCCTGCCCACCCAGCCACTCTCCTTTTCTACACAGCATTTACCATTATCTCAAATTATTTATTTCTGTGTGTCCCTGATTATTTTCTGTCTCTTCACACTATAATGTAAGCTCCATGAGGACAGTGTCCAGGACAGACATGTTTAGTGCTGTAACCTCAGCTCCTACACTAAATGGTTTATAAGAGTGAAGAATAGAAAGTATCCAGCAAAAGGGAAACCATTAAAACAGGATGGAATATGCATATCTTCAGCACCTCCTCATCCTCCAAGAAGCATCACTGGGACATATTCATAGGACTAAGGTATAATCATATCAACTTTCCACTCCAAGCCCATGCTGCCTAGTCTTTCAGGGATATGTTTGGGACTAATTCCGAAGGGACACTCACCCCCAAGTGTGATCCCTTGCACTTGGACCAAAGTCGGTATAGTAACCCAGCTGCTCCCCTAACCACACGGTCAGGTCATTGTTCCCAATATAGGGCTTAGAAGCATTGCTCTCCAAAATTGTTACGAAATCTGCACCTGTTCAGAAAAAAAAATGCACATGGTGATTAACCATAGCAATGTAAAAACAATTAGCAAAACTTGATTCTTTAATCCCTTGCCTTTACTCGTAAATCAAAAACCAAAGCAATTCCTAATGAGTTACTAAAGTGAACTGGTTCAAATCTGAGCTGTAAAATTTTTTTTACCATATTTAGAATGTAATTAAAACATGGGACACCTTGAGGAAATGTAGGAAAGGATAAAAACATAACTTTTCTAAAATTTCAAATATTAACATCGTTCCCCAAATTTCACATAAGCTTAATACCTTTCTCAAATGTCCAATTTATGTTCAGAAACAATAGAGTATACAATAGTGTTTTATTCCTGGGCAAACACCTCCATTGTATTGACACAGAAGTAAGTTTATTCAGATACCCTGGTCAGATGTGCCCCAGAGGCCTGTAATCAGGACTAAGGGCCAGAGAAATTTCTTAATGGCATTAGAATCATACAGACCCTCAGCTATTTCTCAGGAGACATGCTTATCATTAGGAATAACTAGAACAGTTTAGCCCTTTAAGTCTCTTGCTCCATTCTCCATGTATAGTTGATCTAAGAACAAAACACCCACATATTTTAAAGGATGCTTCATCCAAAGATGAGTACCCCAGGGCAAGGAAACAAATAAACTTGGCCCTCAGGCTCTTGAAAGCAATTTGCTTTGCAAAGGAGCATATCACTCCAACCCATTCTGCCTTTTAATCTGACAATTTTCTCGTCCCCAACAGTGGGTTCCCAAGTGACAGGAGCCACCAGCAGGTCATTTCCAAGAGCAAAGGCATGACAAGATTCTCCTGCAGATACCCAGTAAGAGACTTTGTTCAGAATCAACTGAATTAATTGCTCTCAGCAAACACAGATGTGGTTACACAAGCTTAATCCTCCTGTAGCCGCCCACCAAAGTAAAGCCTTTTTAAGAGATTCGTTTATGACCCAGCAAACCCTCCTCCTATTACTTATGATCTTGCTCAAAATAAACATAACAGTGGGAGTTTCTCAAAACCTGGAAATAACTTCAGTAAGACTTACCTGTTTGACTGAGCAGTTGAGCTGATTTTTCTAAATTATAGACCATCCTTCATTGTCAAAGCCAAACCTGAAAGGCCAGATGGCGGCAGAGACCTCTGTGGCTGGTGCCTGAGGAATTGTTTTAATGATAATTTAGGATGAATGAACAATGGCAGTTTCAGTGATCCACTCTTCTCCACCTCTCTCCATCAAAATTCATATTTCAGCAAAGGATATTTTTTAGGCATCTGCCCACAGCTAATGCATAATAATACGGAGATGTTTGCTAGTAGGTATTTTATAATCTGTGAATTTCTAGCTTAGGCTTGGAAGTTAGGAAGAATGTCTGGAAAGTGATATTTCTGATAAGCATTGTTTATAAGAGCAAAAAATTAGAAACAACCTGGCTGTTGTTTCAATAGGAAAAATAGGAAGATGAATAAAAAAAGATCATACATAAAATGGAATACTACACAGCCCTAATAAATGAATTAGGGCTACATATTTCCATATGGATGAATCTCACCAGGATTATTTTAAATAAAAAATTAAGTTGCAAAATATATATGTCAGATGTTATTTAGATAAAGTTAAAAACATGGAAAAATACAATATTGTATAGAGGTGTGTCATGTGTAGTAACAATATAAAGAAATGCATGAATATGATAACAAGCATATGCAGGAAGGGGTTACCCTTATATCAGAGAATGAGACCACAGAGGGATACACAGAGTCCTTTACCATATTTACAGAGTGGTCTGCCAATTCTGCGTTATACACGGTGTTGCTCCCCACTGCACTGGCAAGGCCAAGGTTCAGGAGCACAGCACCCTCTGAAGAGTCCTCTTTTGAGCCCATGGGCCCAGTCAGAGAATGCAGTGCCCAACCCTAACCATCTATTTCAAACTAATACCAACGGATCAACAACAGGGATCCTGTGAAAGAGTATGGCCAGATTAGACCAACTCTATCACCACAACTGAAAAAGAACAACTCAAAGTGGAACATACAAGTTCAAGCTGAGAGAAGGGTAAGCACCACCTCTTTGCATAGGAGGGCCACCACTTAACCTAAACAGCTCATTGTGCTACAGCAGTGAGGTGTGAATCGCATCTCTATGCAAGAAATACTACTCAGTTTACCGAATGTCCTATAAAGAGAACAGAACCATCAAGAGAGACTTCGAGAGGCACGATTATATTCATCAAGTTATACCTTTTCACGTAACTACATACCTATGATTAACTCTGGCTCTCATCACCCCAAAACCTGTTATTCCCACGTCAGTAAATGCCACCACCCTCCATCCAGTTGCTCAAGCCAAAATATAGAAGTCATCCTTGATTCTTTCCTGCTTCTCATTCAGTGTCATCTAATCCATCAGCAACTCCTATCAGCTTTACTTTCAAAATGTATTCTAAGTCTATCCACTCCTCTCCAACTCCAGGGCCACAGCTCCCATCCAAACTTCCAGGGTCTCTCTCCTGGACAACTGAAAAAGCCTCATAACTTATCTCCCTGCTTCTACTCTACAATCCATTCTTCACAGAGCAGCCAGGTTAATATATATCATATTTCTTCATGCTCCTGCTTGAAATATTCTGGTGGCTTCCACTGCAAGAAAAATAAAGTCAGAACTCCTTTCTGTGCTCTGTAGGCCGTATATCATATAAAATTCTATATCAAAACATTTAATGACTTACCCCTCTTCCCAATCTCCTCATAGGTTTTATGTCGTAGTCCTAATCCCAACAACCCCACACCGACAAGCAGCCACAAAACTAAACAGAAATCAGAAATAATTGTTTAGAAGAAACTAAGTTGCTTCTTTAAAAAAAATAACTTTATGAAAATATTGAATTTATTAGCCAAGATTTTATGCAAAGGGACAATGTCTAGTTCCTGGGTTAATTTTCATGTGTGACATGCATATATAACCCATACTTTAAACCCAGGTTTCAAAGAAGCTTCCCTAAAAATGTTCCAAGAACCATGAACTAAAATAAAAATAAATCACAAATATATACAAGAAATAATATACAAGAAAACAAGTCTCCATGAGCAGGAACCACAGCAAAAACACCCTGCTGAATCACACCCAAAATACTTCAGATATTAAAAATTTTAGAATCAAATATAAAATAAGCATGCTTAACATGTTTAGAAAAATAAAAGAGGATATTCAATGGGATAACTAAGAAATGTGAGATTAAATTAATGGGCAAGAAAATTTGTAAAGAAATTAAATAGACTTCTAGAAATAAAATTATATAATAATTATAACAATTAAAATTAGAAACTCAATGGACAAGATAAAAAGCAGATTAGACAAAACTTAATGGGGAATTAGTACAAGGGGCAGCTTAAAAACAAAGGTAGAGTTTATGAAAGAGGTTAAGGGACATGAAGAAGAGAATAAGAAGATCCAACACATATTTAACTGGAGTCAAAAAAGGAGAGAAGAGAAAGAATGGGAAAGAGGTAATATTTGCAGAAATAATGCTGAGAATTTTCCAGAATTGATAAAAAAAACATGATTCAAAAAGCCCAAACACTCGCAAGTAAGGGAGGGGCTGGATCCACATCCAGATGTATTACAGTGAAACTCAGAACACCAAAACAAAGAAAAATCTTAAATGCTGCCGGAGAGAAAAGCCACTGTATCTTCAAAAGAGCAAAGATTACACTGATGGCTGACTTCTCAAAAGCAAAAAATGGAAGTCAGACAATAGGGGAATACTATCTTTAATGTTCTGAGAAAAAAATAACCAACTACTGAAAAAAAGAAATGGAAGGTATAATTTCCAACCTAGAAAGAGGAGTGGAGAGGAGAAGGATAAGAAAAAAGGAAAAAGAAAACCCAATCAATGCAAAAGCAAGAAGAAAAAAGAGGAAAAATACACCTAGAGAAAGTAGAAAAAGCAAAAGCAAAGTAAGAGTATGGAAATAAATCATAACACAGGGGAAATCATGACAAAAATAAATTACATTTCAAGTTAAAAGACAAAGATTGACATTCTAGTAAAAGCAAACAATGGAGACAGTAAGGAGATCAGTGGTTGCCAGGGTCTGGAGGAAGGAGGGAAGGATGAATTGGTTGAGCGCATTACCATGTTTACGACAGTGAAACTATTCTGTATGATACTGTATAGTGGATAAATGTCATTATACATTTGTCAAAACCCACAGAACACATTAAAAAAAGAGTGAACTCTAATATAAACTGTGGACTTTAGTGAATAATAATGTATCAATATTGGCTCATCAATTGTAACAAATGCACCACAATAATGCAAGATGTTAATAATGGTGGAAACTGAGGAGGTGGGAGTGTGAGCCGATATATGGGAACTCCACAATTTCTGCTCAATTTGTCTGTAAACCTAAAACTGCTCTGAAAAATAAAATCTATTAATTTTTTTTTAAAAAGCAGACAGTCATTGCCATTGGCAGGAGGAGGGAGGGATGAACAGGCAGAGCACAGAAGATTTTTAAGGCAGTGACACTGCGCCATATGATATTACAATGGTGGATATATATCATTATACATTCATCAAAAACCACAGAATGTACAACATCACGAATGAGTCCTAATGTAAAAAAAGGGCTTTGGGTGATAGTCCTGTTTCACTGTAGGTTCATCAGTTGTGGTAGGGCATGTCACTAGCAGAGAAGGCTGTGTATAAGTGGGCTCAGAGGGTCCTATGGGAAATCTCTGTACTTTCTGCTCAATTCTGCTGTGAACCAAAAATGGGTCCAAAAAATAAAGCTTGTTTTGGAAAATCATACAAAGCTACCTAAACAACTTTGTAAATAAGTTGTTTCAAGTGCCTCAATTTGATGAATGAATTAAATAACTTAATAATAGTAATAATAAAGACAAAGATTATCAGGACTAAAAACAAACAAACAAAAGCCGCCAGATCCTGATTTCAAGGGACAGACCTAAAGTATAAGAATACATACAAAAAAAAAAAAAAAAGCCCCACCTAAATTTAAATTTTTCCCCTAAATTTTAATATAACTTTTTCAAATTATGATGGAACATATATGAAGGTGTTTATATAATGGTCTTACTGCTTCATGACATTTCTTTTAGAAATACATTAAAATTTTATTTAGTTTCTTAATTGTTTTTTAGTTCTTTACACCATAAGATTCTGTCTTCTCTAGTAAAGCATCACGTCATTGACAGTAGAGACCAGATTTTATATATCTTTGTATTCTACATAATGCTATAGAGTTATGCAGTATGTGTATCCTAATACACTATCTGCAAATGTTACACATTCAATAAACATTTTTATTTAATCTAGTATATTTTGAGATGAGTCAGACTGAATAGTAAACTAATTTCATGCCTGAGTTTCCAGCTCATCAATATTCCAAACATTAACATATTAAATCTCCCAAAAAAGAACAAGAAATGAAATAAATGGTCTCAACTATTACAACAAAATATTTTGGAAATCCTACCTGTTAAATCTACATTAGAAGTGAAACAAAACTAATACAGATTATTTATGGTTGAAAAAACCCAATAACAGAGATTTGCTTTAAAGTATTTTACCAAAAAATATAAGGAAGATAGGTATTAATAACATTAGCAAATGTTAATAATTGTTGGAACTGGTTTAAGGGTACATGAGGGTTCATCATACTCTTTAATCTCATATGTCTGAAAATGTATGTTTCATAATAAAATGCTTTTTTTTAAACATCTTTATTGGAGTATAATTGCTTTACAGTGTTGTATTAGTTTCTGCTGAATAACAAAGTGAATCAGCTATCTGCATACGTATATCCCCATATCCCCTCCCTCTTGCGTCTCCCTCCCACCCTCCCTATCCCACCCCTCTAGGTGGTCACAAAGCATCAGGTTGATCTCCCTGTGCTATGCGGCTGCTTCCCACTAGCTATCTATTTTACATTTGGTAGTGTATATATGTCAATGCCACTCTCTCACTTCAGCCCAGCTTACACTTCCCCCCTCCGTGTCCTCAAGTCCATTTTCTACATCTGTGTCTTTATTCCTGTCCTGCCCTTAGGTTCATCAGAACCTTTTTTATTCTTATTTTTAGATTCCATATATATGTGTTAGCATATGGTATTTGTTTTTCTCTTTCTCACTTACTTCACTCTTTATGACAGACTCTAGGTACATCCACCTCACTACAAACAACTCAATTTTGCTTCTTTTACTTACATTCCCAACAACAGTGCAAGAGGGTTCCCTTTTCTCCACACCCTCTCCAGCATTTATTGTCTGTAGATTTTTTCTTTTTTTTTTGCAGTACGCGGGCCTCTCACTGCTGTGGCCCCTCCCGCTGTGGAGCACAGGCTCCAGACGCACAGGCTCAGCGGCCATGGCTCACGGGCCCAGCTGCTCCGCGGCATGTGGGATCTTCCCGGACCAGGG
The DNA here is from genome assembly GCF_002837175.3 of Physeter macrocephalus. Classification (NCBI taxonomy): domain Eukaryota; kingdom Metazoa; phylum Chordata; class Mammalia; order Artiodactyla; family Physeteridae; genus Physeter; species Physeter macrocephalus. Next base: position 53,148,390 of record NC_041220.1, read on the forward strand.
CACGAACCCGTGTCCCCTGCATCGGCAGGCGGACTCTCAACCACTGCACCACCAGGGAAGCCCTGTCTGTAGATTTTTTGATGATGGCCATTCTGACTGGTGTGAGGTGATACCTCATTGTAGTTTTGATTTGCATTTCTCTAAAGATTTGTGATGTTGAGCATCTTTTCATGTGTTTGTTGGAGAAATGTCTATTTAGGTCTTCTGCCCATTTTTGGATTGGGTTGTTTGGTTTTTTGAGTTTGATAGTGTCTGGCCTTACATTTAGGTCTTTAATCCATTTTGAGTTTATTTTTGTGTATGGTGTTAGGGAGTGTTCTAATTTCATTCTTTTACATGTAGCTGTCCAGTTTTCCCAGCACCACTTATTGAAGAGGCTGTCTTTTCTCCATTGGATACTCTTGCCTCTTTTATCAAAGATAAGGTGACCATGTGTGCTTGGGTTTATCTCTGGGCGTTCTATTCTGTTCCATTGATCTATATATTTGTGTGTGTGCCAGTTCCATACTGTCTTGATTACTGTAGCTTTGTAGTATAGTCTGAAGTTCAGGAACCTCAACATAATAAAGGCCATATATGATAATAAAATGCTTTTAAAAAGGAAGCAAAACTATACTTACCAAGTTTCATGTATTTTCCACTCTCTCTGAAAAGCATTTTAGGACTGTTTTTTGTTTGAAGATGAAAATCAAGGCTTTTCTTGGGACCAAATAGCATATTCAGTCCAATAATTACCATCACTGTCACTGTTAAAAAAAGAAACATGGGGGCTTCCCTGGTGGCGCAGTGGTTGCGCGTCCGCCTGCCAATGCAGGGGAACCAGGTTCGCGCCCCGGTCTGGGAGGATCCCACATGCCGCGGAGCGGCTGGGCCCGTGAGCCATGGCCGCTGAGCCTGCGCGTCCGGAGCCTGTGCTCCGCAACGGGAGAGGCCACAGCAGAGGGAGGCCCGCATACCACAAAAAAAAAAAAAAAAAAAAAAAAAAAAAGAATCATGAATATATTACATTCTAATCCAAAAATCCTTCTAATGGTAAATTCCAGGAGCCTTGATTTCATTTAAATGGACATATCCTGAAAAGTCAGTTATTGAGTTATCTCAGTACCTAAGTAATTACTCCAGTATTACTTTTGATAATTAGGATGATCATAAAAAATCAGGTAGGGTTCTAGAAATTATGCTTTACATTAAAAAACCCCAAACTTTTTCTGATGAGGGGTTTCTTTGAATTTCCTGAGTGTTTCCTAGTTGTTAGGTTGGTAATAGTGTTGGTCACTGACTGTTGGTCATGCAGGGAAGGTGGGGAGAAGAGAAAGCAGCCTTCTGGACTGACTTAGGGACTCAGTCTTCTCCACTGAAGGGACCACAGGCACCGAGTTGAGGAGCACAAGAGGAGGATTTGTAGGTTCTTAATACAGCAGTGTTTGTGGCAACAGTTCTGGCCCGGATTGTGGGTCCACACAGAGGATGCACGCTGGAACTCACACTGGGCCAAGAAAGATGAGTTTAACTGGGGTGCATTCCAATGTAGCTTACACGTGAAGTCTACATACTTCTAACGTTGTATATAATGAGAATGGAAACAGAGGTATGATTGAACAATATATAAATAAGAGAATGTCAAGTAAAAGTTATGCTTAGGTGGAAGGCTAAAAAAAAAAAAAGTTATGTGCAATTTCCAGGAAATAGCAGGAGAAAACTAGACAATACATTTATATCGAGTTTATGATCTAATACAGATTCTTTTCAATCATTATTCAAAGCTACTCTGAACATTACTAATGTTCCTTAGTTTTTGTGGGCTTATCAACATAATGTCACTCTTACTAAAAAGAATTCTTAGTTGTTTGAAGCTGGAATAAAGCACAATTTCTGCAATTCCATTAAGTAGCGAGAAGGAACTCAAAACACCCTTCATTCATAACATTCTAAAGAAAGAAATATATGCTTAGAATGGCTCTTACTTTCATTCGTTTGCTCCACATGGCAGACTCCCAAACAAGCTGGAGTAAGAAAAAAGCAGGGCATTGGATAGGAAGATAGAGCAGGAGAGAGGACACACACACCTGAAAGAAATCAGAAGAAATACAAAGTTCGCAAAGCCGAGATTATCGCAGAGGAAATGCAGCAATGTATGTCTCTGATCAGCTGACAGCCTGGCTGTCCCCCCAGAAATAGCAAATCCTCAAAAGTTTTAAAAAATATCTCACATAATTGAAAAATACCTCTTCCAAATCAGCCTGTCCTGACAGATGTCTAGCTCATAGAGGAGAAAAGTTTATGTAAAAATGTACAGGGTGATTGGATATATTCCAAGGGCACAAGGGGGAACTGCAGACCAACATAAGTAGAAGCCCAGACTTTTGTGCAGCACTTACCCCAGCTGTAACCCCCTAAGAATTTGTCTAATCTGATGTGTGGTATCTCCCACACTACGCAGAAGCTCCAGGTGGGTAGGACCCGATGTCTCTTAAATCCCCTACACCTGGCACTGTGCCTGGACCATAGTAGGTGCACAATAATTTTTTAATGAATAAATGAACAAATGGAAAAATGTCTGAACAAACAAGAACTGAATCCCCTATTAACATGCTTTGTCTCCTCAGTTTTTCAAAGATTTTATCCTGGAGGCTCTGGACATGTTTTACTTAAACTAAAACGACAGGCAATATTTGATCTGTGTCTGCTTGGTACACATCAGTAATTTCACTATTGCCAGAAGACAATTTCTGAAATATTAAACTGAACTAAGTTTATGATATTTTAATTTTGGTACATAAGTTCATAACCACTGAAATGGAAGATATGTACTCTATGATTTCAGAATTTACCATTTACGCTAAGATTCACTTATGAAAAAATCTTTTGGTAAAAAGAGGGTAAATAAAAACCATACATAAAATTCAGGGGAACCGAAAAAAATCACACTTCCTATATATATTTACAAGCCTACCACCAAGATAGCAATGTGAGCACCATGCTCATATTTTTTCCTTACATATCATATAATATGGGGTTAGGGGACCTCTGTTATAACTTATTATGGATTAAACTTGTTTTTTTCACAGCTATTCACTTCCAAGGCCTTTGCAGTAATAAATATTACTGAAACTCATTAATGAATTAAGAAATTTCTTTTTAAATAGTAATTTAGACATTCCTCCAGGTTTTTTTTTTTAACCAAGAGAGTCTATTTCAGTAAGAAAGGCAAGATCATCCTATTTATCTTAATCAGTCATGTAAAGTGCTAAATCCTAGTTAGTCCTGAAGGGAATTTTTGAGTAGTTACTTGAATCCAGACCTTTCACATGTACTCACCCAAAAGCACATCAGATCTTTCTCTAGCATACACACCTCCTGGGACAAATTTAAAAGCTGTGCACCATGCACAGAAAAATATTTCTAGAAGATAAAATATCATGGCAGTGGTCATGGCTTTCCCAGGGCCTGACCCTGAGCTGATAAGGTGTCCAAGCACTTCAGGCCACATGGACGCCGTGAAGAGGGCGAGCACACAGCCAGAGAGAGCGGCTGCCCACGTGGGCAGGTAAAGGAGGCCCACAGCCGAGGTCGCTCCTGTTTGTGAGAGAGAGAAAGAAAAACCATCAGACAGGAAAGTAGTAATAGTCTCTTCCATTTTCTCAAAAAAAAAAAAAAAAAAAAGAGAGGAATATAAGCTTATAGGACGACCGATTTATAGCCTATTTAGAGCCAGAAAGAGCGGCTGCCCACGTGGGCAGGTAAAGGAGGCCCACAGCCGAGGTCGCTCCTGTTTGTGAGAGAGAGAAAGAAAAACCATCAGACAGGAAAGTAGTAATAGTCTCTTCCATTTTCTCAAAAAAAAAAAAAAAAAAAGAGAGGAATAATAAGCTTATAGGACGACCGATTTATAGCTATTTAGAGCCAGAAGGGACCTTAGGGGCATTCTGGTTCAGTTTCTAGACTGGTGAGAAACTAAGGTCTTGGCAAGGTTAACATGCTTTGCTCAAGGTCATGCAGCTAGTTACTTGCACAGTTGGAGGTGGAATGTTGGTCCAGTAAATCTCAGTCCAGTGCTATTTCTTCAGGAAGAACGGCAGGAAAGAAGAAGGCATTTTTAGTTTATTTGTGTTAAGATCCTCATAGCAAAAAACAGGAAAAAAAAGGAAATTACCTGTAATACCAAAAATTTGTTAATTTAATTTAACCAGCCAGATCTAGGACATTAGAAAACATGTAGAGTCATGTTTGTAGAACATTTTTGTTAAGAAACTTTCTAAAGGAGTTTAAATGCTGTCCCTCGTCCCACAATATATAAGTTGACTTTACCGACCCCATAGCCCCCAAAGAAGCTGTGACTGAGACTGCATTTGTAGACTCACTGCTTTACAGTTCTGCAGGCAGTTCATTCATTCACACAACAGCCTCGGAGGTGTTGGGGGCTGTGCAATCTGCCTGGTGCACAGCAGGCACTTAGTAAACGTTTGCTAATTCGTTGAGCCAAATCTGAGGGAATATAACATTTTTCCATAGTCCTATGAAATTCGCTTTGAGACGGCGGCACAGCAGGGGCTTACAGCACCCCATTTTGGAGCCATCAATATAACACCTTTGCACAGAATATGACATCCTCTAGACATGGGACATTTCAGTCAATGTTTTATAACAGTGAGCCACCCTTCAAGTATGTCTACAGCAGCCTCCTCACCACTTGCGGCAAGAACCCCGGGAAGAGGATCCAGCCAGCTTCGTAGTGCCCCATGGCGCTCACCCGTCAGTAAGTTCTACTTGCACCATCACAGGACAATGCCATGCGACTGCCTATTCCTCCCCACTTCAAAAACAACCCACAGATTTTAACTCCATAGTTAGACCTTCAAAATCTTAGATCCAACAACAATTATTTTAATGACAAAAGTTTTTTTTCATTTTGAAATGAACAAACATAATGCCTATTCACTGCAGAAATTTTAAAAAAACAGAACTGTGAACAAGCAATTAAGGATCGCCTAGGACTGAGATGAGATGATTCCCGCTAATACTCATATGCATTTCCCCTATGTCTTTTTCTGTGTCTATGCAGAAGTATTTTTACATAAATGGAATCGTACCACCTATTGAGGATTATATTCTGCTTTTTGTGGGACATTATATCAAGAACATGTTTTTCGTGTTATTAATGTTTTTCTTCTAAAACATATTTATGTACGTACACTCTTGCACTGGATAAATACACACAAAAATAAGCAACCATTTTCCTATTCTTGGCCATTTAGGACGCTTTTGACACTGTGAGGAACATCTTTCTTTGTCAATTAATCTCTTACTACACCTCTGATTATTTCCTTAAAATAATTCTTAAAAAGATTCTTAGGGCTTCCCTGGTGGCACAGTGGTTGAGAGTCCGCCTGCCAATGCAGGGGACACGGGTTCGAGCCCTGGTCTGAGACCCAACACAGCCATAAATAAATAAATTAATTAAATAAATTAAAAAAAAAAAAGATTCTTAGACATACAACTACCATGTCAAGAGGCAAAAGCATTTTAAAGAGTCAATACTTGTGGTCAACTGCCTTCCCAGGAGGTTATACCAGTTCTCACTTCCTCCAGAAACTCTGCCAGGAGTCCAGAAGGTGAGCCTTTTGAACCCTGCCAAAGGCATTTCTTTTTAAAAATCTTTACCAAATTAATGATTAAGTCATAGCATATTTTGATTTTCACTTCCTCCAGAAACTCTGCCAGGAGTCCAGAAGGTGAGCCTTTTGAACCCTGCCAAAGGCATTTCTTTTTAAAAATCTTTACCAAATTAATTATTAAGTCATAGCATATTTTGATTTTCATTTATTTATTTATTTTTGCGGTACGCGGGCCTCTCACTGTTGTGGCTTCTCCCATTGTGGAGCACAGGCTCCGGACGCGCAGGCTCAGCGGCCATGGCTCACGGGCCCAGCCGCTCCGCGGCATGTGGGATCTTCCCGGACCGGGGCACGAACCCGCGTCCCCTGCATCGGCAGGCCGACTCTCAACCACTGCGCCACCAGGGAAGCCCTGATTTTCATTTATTTGATTATTAGGGAGAAGGAATTTTTCCTGTTTACCAGCTTATAATGATTATTTTTCAAAAGAATGAGCCCTAGTTTGATATTTTAATCTAAAGATATCAAAATGACTTTGTTGTGTCTGTCTTACTACAAAGAATTATCTGAAGGGAAAGAAAACATCTCTTCAAATTTCCCTCGACTGTTACCACTTTCATTTTTAATTTAGTTTCTATTTTTAAACAGGCTACATATTTTTAAATCCACAAAAACTGTACTTTTATTTTTTTTAAAATTTATTTATTTTTGGCTGCGTTGGGTCTTCGTTGCTGCACACGGGCTTTCTCTAGTTGCGGCGAGTGGTGGCTACTACTCTTCAGTGCGGTGCACGGGCTTCTCATTGCCGTGGTTTCCCTTGTGGTGGAGCACGGGCTGTAGGCGCGTGGGCTTCAGTAGTTGTGGCGCGTGGGCTCGGTAGTTGTGGCTCGCAGGATCTAGAGCGCAGGTTCAGTAGCTGTGGTGCACGGGCTTAGATGCTCCGCGGCACGTGGGATCTTCCCGGACCAGGGCTCGAACCCACGTCCCCTGTGTTGGCAGGTGGATTCTTAACCACTGTGCCACCAGGGAAGCCCCTAAAATTGTACTTTTAAACAGATTATAAATTCAATCCAAACTCTGAAAGGTAAAAGAGAGTCCCTCTGTCCCCTGTCACCTATTAGTTCCCCTAGTGAAGGCCAACAATGTTAGCATTTTCTTCTCCATCCTCCCAGAGATAGTCTGTGCACAGGAAGACAAATGCATGTGTGTGCATTTCCCTCTTTGTACACCAGTGGTAGCATATGATACACCGTTACTTTACCTTTTTCTCTTAACTATATAACTTAACCATTTTTTGTTGGAGGCTGAGTCCTCCCAAATAATCCCCCCCAGATCTTTACAACATCTAAGACACCAAGCAGAATTCATGGTAATTGAATATTCCAATGATATTTATAGTCCCTAACATGTTCACTTTTAATAGATCAAGTTTCTCATACAATAAAACTGTAAGCACACTGTATAGTACACTGGGGTCCTATCAGTGCATTTAGTACCTTTATGTCTTTTTAAATAGAACTTTGATTTTACTAATTTAATTGCCATCAAGATCTAAAGTTCCCGTATCTTTGCATTTGGGAAATTCTATTGGTCACTTCCATAATTAATTTCATACTGGGACCCAGTTGGGACTTTAATTGTACAATGAAAAAATATGATTTCTTTTTCTGCATTCTGCTTTATGGGGTGTTTTCCAGAGATGAATCACAGTGAAAAGTGGGCACCATCTCTAGATAATTGTGAGCTCCTACTTAATTCACGTGAGCAGCCCATCAGAGAGGGAGATGGAGCTCACGAATTACGGCCCTGCTTTCCTCTCTACTGCAAACAGCCCATTAGAAGCCCTAAATCTGCTTGCCCCTAGGGCCTTTTATTTCATACTTCAGAGAGACAGTCAAACTAAATTAGGTTTAACTCTGGAGGCTATGTTTACTTATCTGGGGAAATAAGCATAAGCATAAAACAACAAGTTCACAGCTTTACTGTTCTTTAGGTTTATGTTTCTGTGGACCTCAGTTTTCCCATGTTTGAAATGAAGCTGCTAATTCCCTGCCCAATAAGCCTTTTGCTCCTATTCCATAAGAAAAGGCATGATATAAATGCTGCACAACTTTCAATGTATTTCATGTTCATTTTCCTAATTGCATAGAGATTAAGAAGCTATATATGCTCACTGCACACTCCGCATTTACAAAGTTACCTGGCCATTTTTGTGCAGAATCTCAGGAGGCATTTCTCTGATGAGAAGAAAGGTTACTCCTACATTATATTCACACAAGCATCCCCATATGGAATGTCTACCCGAAAATACACAAGCAAGGAAAAACAGCTCAACATGACCGCGACTGTTTGCTCACACAGCTCCAGGAGGATGACGACCTGGTTAACCTCAGGAATTAAGCAGCCTATTTGGATGACATACACGTCTTCATGCAAGGATGATGGCACCGAGGGTGCACAGAAACGTACCTACGAGGTTATTTAACCCTCATCTTCCATTACCGTTACGTGTAGTCTCACAAACCCATGCCCAGCCTCTAGTACAAAACTCTGAATCACCTGCTTAATTAAAATGTATAAGGACATCTCTCCTCACAGAAACCAAACATAGTATTTGCCCTGTCACGGAGCGGGAATTTTTTTATTTAACACTAAAACTGACTCTCACCATTCCTGCCTTTTAAGGGGAAGGGAGCAGAGTGGCATAATTCAGTTTCAGTCACAGTAATGAAATGGTCATAATCATAAAAATAAGTAGATTGCTCCAGAAATATGATAGTTTTCATTGATATTCTATATTCCTGAAGGGTGTGAATGGGCAGAGAGGGTCCAAGCCTTTGAATAAGCAAACATGGACCCCAAGGCTGGGTAGAGGAGGGCCAAAACTGTTACACACAAAAGAGAAAGGGAAATCGAGCTTCATTATGGTGTCCCAAAGGAAGGTATTCCTGAAAACAGAGAAGCTCTTGGAGAGGGGAAGAGGTCTGGCAAAGTGGCAATGTCTGACCCTCCATCCCCTCAGACTGTCAGTAAAACTGTTCCTGACATCTGTGCCTGGATAAGTCATTTAGGAGGCGGGGGAGAGTATATCAGCACAGTCGGGGGATAAGACAGCTAAGGAGGAGGGGGAAAGTGAAGGAGGAGGAAGCAGGGACCTGGAACCAGTAGTCACTGGTAACCATGGTGACATCTGGGTTTTAGTGGCTGCACTTGGTGAGACTATCCCACCGGGCAACAGCACACGTTGTATGGTCCTCTCCTTCCACTCCAGAGGCACATGGAGTAAATCGGACAACTGCAAGTAAATTGGACAATGAAGCATTTCTGTAGGGAAACCACACACCTGCCATCCACCAGGCTAAACTGGAACCAGGAAACCATGAACAAGGCGAAAGCATCAATCCACTCGCCAAGCCCAGCAGAACTGCACCTCTGTAAAAAAAATGACACGTTATAGGACATCTGACATTGTTACCACTCCATTGTCTCAAATATAAAACAGATATGTATCTCCTACCTCTAGGCACATCCAAGAGATAATATGAGTGTGAAACAATCAATGAGATAATGAAAGCCCACTGGGAGCCAATATTATATACATTCAGAACACTGACATAAAAGCACCTGACTTGAGATAAACCATATCTGCAGTCTTTCACGGTCAGTGTAAACACAGTAATTGAGTTTTCTCAGACTATTAAATTATAGTTCATATTGGCCACGTGACATTTTAAATGACTCTGCCAAAGATAAAAAGAAAAAGACACTGGGAATAATTTCTATTTAGTGTGCCTCTTTTCATTCTTTTCTCAACCTCAGCACTGCTTTTATCAATAGTCTCTGACTTCCTGGGACTGATGTGAGTTTGGTAAATAATTAATAGTTGTGTGTTTTTAAAAACAACCACAAACTATTTCATTCTTTTGCTACTTTGGCAAAAACTTGGAGGAGGAGGGAAAAAAAAGAATTTAAACTTTAGGGGAAAATCCAGCAGCAATAAAAGCTACAACATGGCACTCAGTAAAATAGCTGTAACATAAATAAACTAAAAAACATAGTACTTACTACATACCAGGCACTGTTTGAAGATTTTTACATGTATTAGCTCATCTAACACTCACAAGTCTGTAGGTAAATGCGATAATTATCCCCATTTTGCAGAGGAGGACACTGCGGGAAAGAGCACTGAGAAACCTGCCACAGATTGTACACAGTCGCCCACGTAGGACTAAGAATCCAAAAAAGCCCCTCCAGCTCTGGAGTGAGGTTCTCAGCCACTCTCCTGCCTATCCCCACCTTCTAAGGTTAAGGGTAGTCCCGGGTCTACAGAAGAGAGAAAAGGCTGGCGTGGACACTGTTGATCATTGTCTATCCCCAAGTCAACGACAAATGTTTATGAGGACCTACTGTGTGCCAGGCTCTGTTCTAGGGGCTTGGGATGCGTCAGTGAACAAAGATCCCTTTCCTTCATGCGCTCACATTCCAGTGGGGGACAGGACCAGACAATAAACACAGTTAGAAAATAACACAGGATATTAGAAGGTAGAAGACACTACAGAAGAGGGAGAGTTTTGGGGTCGGGAGTGCTGGGGTGGGCTAATGGGAAGTTGGAACATGTGGCTAAGACAGTGTCCTGCTCCCTCATCCTCCCAGGCTCTGTGGTCTCTGCACTGATCCTCTGGTTTCCCAAAGTCCCCTCAGCACCATCTGTGCCTCTCTCTCAGCTTCCTCCCATCTCCCACATCTTCAGCCCATCAAAACAGATTTATGACCCATTCTCTTAAGCAGAAACTAGAGAATTTTCGAGAGCAATTCCTACTATGTCGGGCATAGGTGATGCTGATCTAACGCCACATTTCTCAGACAGGGTTCTGAGAAACACCCATTTTATGATGTGTTGATAGGTGTTCTAACAAAGGAATTCCATGTTCGAATAAGTTGGAGAAACTCCCGAGACTCTCTGTGATGCTAAATGTGCCTTGTGAATCACAAAGGAAGATGAAGTACAGTGTTTCCAAAACCTACTTGATCTAAAAGAGGTTTGGGTTTTGCTTGTTTTTCCTCTCAGATTACCCATTAACATCTCAAGAAACCAGAGTTCCACACAACACAATTTGGGAAATGCTGGTCTCAGGCGGTGCCTCTCCATCTTCAAGGTGTCACTCCAGCATACAAAATCATAAAATGAAAACCCTCATTTTAAAGGTGAGCAAAACAAGGCCAGGGATGTCAGGCGACTGGTCCAAAGTGGAATGGTGAATTGCTGTCGGCCAACCAGGACTCCAGCCCTCAAGACTGGCCTCGGATTCTGGTCCAGTTCTGTTGCTCCTTCCTCACACATCTTATGCTTGTTTTCATGGGAGCTTTGGAAATGAAGCTTTAACACGTAAGAATAAACTCCTTTCCTTCCCCTCTCTTCTTCTGTGCCTTTCTTCCTTCTCTCCCCTCCTCCCAAATATGCCAGAGCATCCAAGATCAAAAAGATATAGACTCTGGGGCTTCCCTAGTGGCGCAGTGGTTGAGAGTCTGCCTGCCGATGCAGGGGACACGGGTTCGTGCCCCCGGTCCGGGAAGATCCCACATGCCGCGGAGCGGCTGGGCCCGTGAGCCATGGCCGCTGAGCCTGCGCGTCCAGAGCCTGTGCTCCGCAACGGGAGAGGCCATAGCAGTGAGAGGCCCACGTACCGCAAAAAAAAAAAAAAAAAAAAAAAAAAAAAAAAAAGATATAGACTCTGGATGAGATCACATATGTACACTTCCTAGCTCAGGGCCGGACACAGAGGAACTCATAAGTATTAGTTCCTTTTCCCATTCCCGGCCCTCAAAGAGTTTAGTGTCTAGAAAGGATGAAGGACATAAAATAACTGTAGTATAAACAATTTGTAATACAGAATAATAATAAGAGATGTACAAGGGGGTGGGGGTGGGAAGGGCATTCAAGGTAGTCTGTGGGATAATCAGAGAAGACTTCACAGAGGAGATGCATGACCTGGGTTTTGAAGGGTGAGTAAGAGCTTGCCAAGACATCAAGGCAGAGAAGGTAGCCCAGACACAGGGAAGAGCACGTACATGCAGATGGAGGGCTGGGACACTCTGGCACGTCTAGGGAACTGAAAGTGATTTCAGCCCAGGTGAAGCATGGGGATGAGGCAGAGAGCATCTTTAAAATATTAAGTGAGAAAAAAAAAAAATATTAAGTGAGGCTGAGGGTGCAGATTCTGTCTCATATGACCTGGTTTGGGGGAGAAAAACTGCTGAAAGGTTTTTAAGCAAAAGAGTGATGGAGTCAGGTGTACATTTTAGAGATCTCACTCTCAGTGTGGAGATGGCCACACTGCAGAGAGGCCATTAGAAGACCAGAGCAGTAGCCTGATGAAAGATGGCAGGATCCACTAAGGAGATATGGTGGGGGATGGCGAGGGAGGGATAGATGCTTTAAGAGAAGTAGTAGAATCGACGGGACTTAATACCAAGTGAGATGCAGAAAATGAGGAAGACACACAATTCTAAGATGACTCCTGGTTTCCAGCTTACATGGTAGAGGGATAGACAGAGTAAACCAAGGCCCGGAGGAGAAAGGACATGTCTGGGTAGTGAAAACTACTGAGCCAGACTTGGACACACTGCATGTGAGACAACTGTGGAATGTGCCCAGATATTCTCTGGGGAAAGAGCCAGTGTGTCTCCATATGTGGGAATTTCAGCGCTTTAGGAGAAAACAGATATCTGAGGCAGATGTTTTAAGGGTTCCTCCCATCTTTTTACGTGAAAGGCTGGACCTGGCCATGGGAGAAAAGAGGTGTCAGGAAGAGTAGACAGAGGGTCAGTGAGGACCGAGCACAGGAACCAGCAATTAAGCTCAAGACTGCTAACTCCTTGGGAGCCCCATGGCTGGAACAAGTCCCAAAGTACAGAGGATGCAGAGCTCCCCCAGGCTTCCCTCCTTTGCAGAGATTAAAGCTCTCTGCCTTGCTGCCAACCCAGTCTCTCCTTAAGGCCCTCTGGTCTCGTCCTACCCAGTGCCCATAACTGTAATAGGGAGATCTGGAGGAATGCCATGCTTTCCCTGCCCCCTGAGAACGCTCTTCTTGACAGGAATTCCTCGGCGTGCCCATGCAGGAGCTCCCAGGACCTCTCCCTTAGCCGTGCACAATCCTCAGTCCTCCCTCATCTACCTCCCAGCAATCCTTCAGCACTGGGGCAAATACCCCTCCAGCTCCGTCATGTCCAGAGTAGATCCAGTACTGTCCTACTGCAGTAACGTCCTGCAATATTTCTGACATCTAGGGAAAGAGGAATATGAAACATCTGGCTGGTGCAGATCTAGCTGCTCAAACAGAGGAGGAATTTCTTCAACAATACTAGCCAATTTCTGGATTGCTTCCAAACTCACCCAAATGGGTTAGGATCTGGCCCTGGATGGGGATGCCCACTCACTGCCCATCTGGAAACAAGAGAGACTTTTCCAAAAATCCAGTGGGTAAGGAACATGAGAGTGCCAAAGGCAGCCCCTGCCAACAACCAGTTCGGTCTAGAAGCCATCACCCTGGCTGCCTCACTGGACTTCTTCCCCTCAGGTCTACAGCAGGCACCATCTAGAATGAAAAATGGAAAAGGATCAGTTACATGGAAATTTACCCTCTATATTTAATAGAATGGTACCTGGCTTCAAGGAGCTTACTTCCGAAGAGGAGATGAGACCCCATTCAAAGGAGAATGTGCTGGGCGATAGTCGGTGGGAGAGGTTATTTCAGGCAGGCTAGAGCGGAAACGATTTAGGGAAAACAAACCATTCTGGAATTTGACAACGGAAAATGCAGAAATTTATTTACTTCATTAAAGTGAAATTAACAGTATGAGCTAAAATATATGCACGAAAAGTGAAAGGTATGTTCAGGGAACAAATGCAGTCCACCTTGAGCGGAACACTTTCAGAATACCAGGCTGCTTCTCCCCAGAAGAACAGGGCTCTCATCTAACCCTCTGTGTCCCCGGAGTGATAACAGTACATCGCCTGAGCAGTTACCATGGGCCAGGCCCTATGCCCAGCCCTTTACATGAACTCATTTAACCTTCACAACCACTTTACGAGGTAGGCTCTATTACTAATCCCATTTCACAGATTAAAAAACTGAGGCCCAGAGAAAACAAGTAACTTGCCCAAGATCATACAGCTGGTAAAGAGAACTTAGGCAGCACCTGTGTACTTAACTATACTATACTTCCGGGGACTGTTTAACCACGAGGTCTCAGTTTGTTGCATTAATGACTTCACATAAAGAAATGTAACAGCTGGAGAAAATGCCGGCAGGAGAATTTCTTTGTAGGAACAGAGAGCCTGCTGGGTAGATGTTTCATGACACTGAGAAGCCCTCTGCAGGACAGAAAGAAAACTTTGGGTCTGCCTGTGAGGGTGACAGCCCGATTTCACAAAGAGGAAGAAAGCCATTCTGCCAATAAAGGAGTGAGAGGAAGGAGAAGCAGACCTGAAAGCTATAGGGCTGAGGGAGAGAAGTGAAGACGTTAGGAGGCCAGGGCCTGGAGGCTAGGAGACAGTCTTTGGAGAAGAGAGAAGCCTAAGCTGAATTTGCTGATTAACACTGCTGCATACTATGGTGGGTGACCCTCCCCCAAGACCCAGCACATCTTCAATAAAGCTACCCCCAAAAATGCCTGGGATGATCAGACATCCTGGGGAAGCTGGTGGGGAGTCAAGTTTTGTAAATGGGGCACAGTGCAAAAACAGGAAGGGACCAACAAATGGGTCACATAAATTTAAAACAGAGGTGAGAAAGAAGAAAACTCCAGTCGGGAAATGTAAGCGATACCCTGAATCCAGATCCTTATCAGGCTGTACCTGTGAAATTTGCTGCCTGAGTTTCTACTTCACGTTAGCGATTTATGAAACATAAAACATATACTAGGGCACTAGACTGAGTTCTAAATGTTCCAATTAATATCAATGTCCCTCGACCAATTTACATGCATGATGTTCCCTTGTTCTCACTAACCCCACTTCATGCCAAAATTGGGGCCAAGGGGGAATTATACAAGCCCTTTGTTCATGGTGAGCCAAACCCTCTAAACTTCCATTAATCTGTGAGATTTCTCCTTGTATTTACAAAAGAACAGCAACTCACTGAGAGTTACACACAAAGCCAGGAGCAAGTTACGTAGAATCTAGTAACACTTGTCCCTTCTTCTCAGAAGAGTCTCGAGTTAGCATGTGAAGCAAATGTCCAAGTTTGTTTGTCAGCTCCAGACAGGTGATCTGAAAGGTGGTATGAATATGTAGGATTTCCTTTCTTTTTAAATTTCATATTTGGAGCTTAAATATCTTCAGAGTTGGGTCCGGGGAGGGGCGGGAACAAAAGCAAAAAACAAACAAACCAAAAAGAACCAAACAAACCTATGCAGTTCCCATAGTCCTCGTCCTGGAAAGTCCTGCCCAGAGGGAAAGAGGAGGAAGACAGAGATGAAACCCAGCAGGGAGTATGAGGCCTGGGTCTCCTCCTGCACTCCACGCTGAGACAAGCCAGAGACGGATTGCTATTGTCACCCTCTATGCTGGCGAGGAAAAGGTGCCTTCTGCTTAGATAACAGTCCACTACCTGCGCCGGCTACTCTTGCAGAGGGAGAAAAAGTAGAAATGGAGATAGAGTGCAGAAAGACTAGTTTTATCTTTCCAAGAGGTGTTACATTCAGATAAGAAAGAGAAAATCCCTAAATAAACTGGGCCTACACTTACCTGTGTAAATGCGATCAAGTGCGGCGATGGTACTTAATGTCAGTATCACTCTGTTGGACATCTGATAAGTCCAGACTGGGTTCAGTGAAGTGTACCAAATGCGGAGGACAAGAAGAAGAATCTGTCCTAAAATGAATCCCCAGATTCTGAAGTACCTGTAAGGACAGAAGTATTTTTAACAACTTTTTATGTGGTTTCAATGTACTATGTCCATTGTGAATTTCACAGTGTCATAGAAGGAGTATATGAGGTAGTCTTGTTGGTAATCTACATGACTTAGCCTTGTTGGCACATGACTTAGCCTTTGTATAGCCTGTTACCTAGGCAACTTGTTATAATGCCTTCATTCTCACAACGTTATTGAGACTGACGGCAAATATTCACATCCCGATTTTATGAAAAGGAGAAAAGTGAGACTTCTACAAGGCCTTATGCAAGGTAAATACAATATCTTGCAACTCCTGGTCCCAACCTTCCCTTTGGTAATTGACCACATTTGTTTGTCTGTAGGCACAAGATATGAACCATACCTTTGCAAACCACTTCCTGTCCACCATGTCACGGCTTGCACTACCAGTGAGGAAGACAGACCAAGCGCGAGAACCATGAGCCGAAGTTTGGCATTTGGAGCCTGGAAGGAGGCTATGCTGCCTGCAAATTAAGGAAAGCTAAACATTTCTGGCAATCATGCATTGGTATTCGATAATCTGCATTTGATAACTGCTGTGTCTGATACCATGGTTACACTCGGGAAGACAGAATTAATATATAATTATCTGCGTGCATAAATCTTTTTGAAAATTTTTATTGAGATGTCATTCATACCATAAATTCACTCTGCTAAAGTGTATGATTCAATGGTTCTTAATACATTCACAAAGTTGTGCAACTCTTACCACTATCTAACTCCAGAACATTTTCATCACCCCAGGAAGAAACCTGTGCCCATTAGCAGTCACTCCCTTTCCTCCTCTTCCCCCCAACCCCGACCCCTAGCCCCCGGCAATCAATTATCTACTTCCTATCTGTATGGATTTTTCCTATTCTGGACATTTCATATAAATGAAATCATAAAATATGCAGCCTTCTGTGACTGGTTTTTTTTCACTTAGCATAATGTTTTCGATGTTCATCCATGGTCATGGTTTTTTTTTTTTTTTTTTTGCGGTACGCTGGCCTCTCACTGTTGTGGCCTCTCCCCGTATGGATTTTTCCTATTCTGGACATTTCATATAAATGAAATCATAAAATATGCAGCCTTCTGTGACTGGTTTTTTTTCACTTAGCATAATGTTTTCAATGTTCATCCATGGTTTTTTTTTTTTTTTTGCGGTACGCGGGCCTCTCACTGTTGTGGCCTCTCCCGTTGCAGAGCACAGGCTCCAGACGCGCAGGCTCAGTGGCCATGGCTCACGGGCCCAGCCACTCCGCGGCATGTGGGATCTTCCCGGACCGGGGCACAAACCCGTGTCCCCTGCATCGGCAGGTGGACTCTCAACCACTGCGCCACCAGGGAAGCCCGGTTCATCCATGTTGATGGGCCTAGAGACTATCATACTAAGTGAAGTAAACCAAACAGAGAAAGACAAATATATGATACCACTTATATGTGGAATCTTACAAAAAAAAAAAAGATACAAATGAACTTATTTGCAAAAGAGAAAGAGATTCACAGACATAGAAAACAAACTTATGGTTACCGATGGGAAAAGTAAGCGGGGGGGACAATTAGGAGGTTGGGATTAACATATACACATTACTATATATAAAATAGATAACCAACAAGGACCTACTGTATAGCACAGGGAACTATTCTCAGTATTTTGTAATAACCTATAGGGAAAAAGAATCTGAAAAATATATTATATTATATACAAAACTGAATCACTGTCTGTATACCTGAAATTAACATGACATTGTAAACCAATTAAACTTCAATAAAATCTTTTTAAAAAAAGGTCCATGCATGTAGTACCATGTATCAGTGCTTCATTCCTTTTTATGGCTAAATAATATCCCATGGCATGGATATACTGCCTTTTGTTTATCCATTCATCAGTTGATGGACATCTGGGTTGTTTCTACTTTTTGGCTACTACGAATAATGCTGTTATGAATATTTGTGTACCAGGTCTTATGTGAACACATGTTTCCATTTTTCTTGGGTCTATACCAAGGAGTGGAGGTGTTGGGTCATATGACAACTATGTTTAACATCTTGAGGAACTACCAAACTGTTTTCCAAATCAGCTGCACCATTTTACATTTCCACCAGCAGTGTGTGAGGGTTTCAATTTCTTCATATCCTTGTCAACACTATTGTCTATGTTTTTGATCATAGCCATTTTAGTGGGTCAAGATATTTAAGGTCAAAAATAACCTAGGAGCCTGTGCTCCGCAACAGGAGAGGCCACAAAAGTGAGAGGCCCACGTACCGCAAAAAAAAAAATAATAATAACCTAAATCACTGGTAGTATGAACTAGTTTAATAGTTAACTACATAGTAATCAACCTAAAATATCTGAGGTGTCAGCGATGAGATAGCATGGAACACTCAGATCTTCTCTGTAGTTATGTAAGAATGCCTTAGGACTCTGTAAAAACAAAGTTGTTTCGTTTCCTTAAGAAGCATCTGAAAAGGGAGTTTTAAGGCAAATCATGGCTTACTTCAGCCTCTCTCTAGCATCAACAAAGCTCTATGGCTACCTGGAAGAGCATCTGACAAAAACTGGTTTCTTCATCCTCAACTCTGAGTCACTTTCCTACCCACTCCCCTTTCTCAAATACAATTCTACCTCTACTCAAGGTGATGGGTTTTCAGGGAGGAAGCAGATGAAAGGGGAGCAACAAGAAGCTTCTCAAATACCATACCCCCCGTCAAAGTTATTTACTATTACATTATAGCCTCCAGAAGTTCCTGGGCCAGAACTGGACTCAAAAATAAAAAACTGTCCCAGTAACTGTTCGGTGGGTGGCTTTGTAGGTAAAGCTGCCACGGGCAGCATTGAGCAAAGGCAGCGAAAACGGGCCACTGAGGAGATCCCTCTCATAAAGCCAACCCAGGAGTGTGATGAGGCCATCGTCATTCATAGAAGGATTCTGTAAGCCAAGGCCAGTTTAACTCAGTTACTATATATACTCAAAAAGAAGAAAGTTTCATTTCTATTATTTCTAGAGCTGAAAATGTCATGGTTATTTCATTCCTATAGACATCATCTTTTAAAAGGATGCATTTTCCAGTGGTCTTTACCACTGCTATTTCTGAGCTCTAGACCTTTGTGGGTAACCACATAACTCACTACACTCACTAACCACGTTCTGCCTTCTTCAGGGACTGATGCACGGAAAAACAGAAGGCAATTCCCTAGTGATTCCTGTCACTGTTTCTGAAAAAAGTCAAGTGACTGCTCCTAGACAGAAGATATACACAGCGCGGCTCAAGAACAAATGCCACTTGGAAAACTCAGAGAAACCAACTGTGTTATAGCAGAAGGGCAAGACAGGCAGACTTTTCAGCTACAGATTCCACCAGACTGGAGTCTGGTGTTTTTGTTTTTTAAAAGCTTTTCTCCATGACCTCACCTTACTTTTTTTTTACTACCAGTACTTCTCCAAGGTCTCTCAATATTTATTAATGTTAATAACCTCAAGTGTTTGTGATAGTAAGTATACATTTTCTAATTGCTGGGTTTTGGTAATGTGACGTACTGAAATTCAGAATTCAAAAGCTACAAAAGGTATACAGTGCAAAGTTTCCCTTTCATACCTGTGTCCAGGTACCAAATTTTTCACCTTGGAAGCAACTAAAATGGTATCAGGTTTTTAAAAAATACTTCTAGACCTATTTAATGCATGTCCAATTAATTATTAAATATATTTTCATCTAACCTATTTAACACAAATGCTAGTATTCTGCACATACTGTTTAGCGCTTCTTTTTTCCCACTTAACAACATATTTTGAAGAACATTCCATTTCCTTACAGAAATGTTCTCATTCTTTAATATAGCTGCATAGTATTCTATAGTACTCCAAGTTTTATAACCATAACTTATTTAACCTAACCTATCCCACATAGATGACATATAGGTTGTTTCTAACATTATTATTATAAACATTGCTGCAATGATTAAAGAACCTTTTATTTTTATCATTTTACGCATATGTGAGTTTATCTATAGGATATACTCCCAGAAGTGGGATTGCTGAGTGAAAGATACATATTTGTCCTTTTGATAAACAATGCTAACTGATCCTTTGCAGAAGTTGTGACACTTTACAGCTCCGCCAGCAATGCGTAAGTGCCTGCTTTCCCACGGTTACAACAGTGTTGTCAGAGTTTGTTCTTTGCCAACCTGATATGTGAGACTGTCTATAAACATGTGTGTGTGTGTGTATGATTTGTATTCTATACATTTTAGTATCTTTTTAAGAACCAGTTATATTTCCTTTCCAGTAAACTGATCATATCTTTGCTTTCTCTTCTATTGAACTATTGGTCCTTTTTTATTATTGATTTGTAAGAACTCCATATATTAAGGAAATTAGCCCTCTGACTGGAAGAGCTGCAATAGCTATGCTAATCTGTTCATTGCCTTTGCTTAATACGGTGTTCATCATGCATAATTTTCATATTTTTAGGCAGTATCATTTAACAACGTTTTAATGGCTTCGGAGTTTCGTGTCATAGTTGGAAAAAAGAACAAAAATATGTTCAAGAGTTAAGCTGTTCTCCAAGGTATCTTTCCCCTCTTCATCTCAGTGATCCTTAAGCTCTTCCAATCTGACGGAAAAGTTAAACATGTAAATATGCTGACTCTTGGTCTAGACTTCCAATTCTACTAAAACTCTTCAAGGTAGTAGTAAGAGAAAGAGAAATCTTTTATTTTTTATTTAATCATTTAGCATTCAAAGAACAGTCTACATATTTTCACTTGATTTTTAACTAAAAAACAAAAAAACTTAAGGAATCACTTTTAAATCTTACCAACGGTAATTATCCGCAGCAAGGCTACCATCCACTTCTTGTTAACCCATTTCCAGACAGGAGTAATTGTGAGGAATAATGGAGAAAGAAATGCTATGGCAAAAGCTTCAAGCCCAGTGAGTTCTAGTATTTGCAGGGGAAAGTAATAGTTCATCGGTCCCAGGCCACCGCAGAGAGACCAAGAAACATATCCTAAGGAAAAAAAAAAGTTTTTAAGAGAGAGAGAAAGTGTAACTTTCTCATTGTTTCAAACAGTAGCCCTTCCCTCCACTAAAACTCCTCCGGCTGGCCGCCCTCTTTCATGACCCTGGCCTTAACTGGGTTCCAGTAACAGAATTCCTCTCCTTTCCTGTCAGGCCCAGGATGAGAATGGCTCAACATCCCTTGCTTGTCCCTTTAACCTCGTTCATACCTCCCGTAGATAGGTAGTCCCTTTATTAAAAGGCTCTTCATTTGGACCATCTAGGTTAAATCTGGTTTCCTGTCAGGACCCTGACTGATAAAATTTCCTTAACTAAATCGACCCTTCTTTAATGAGAAATATCGTGAAAATCAAAAAGAGCAACAAACGGCAGAACTCCTTTCTCCCGCTCCAGACTACAGCCAAAGGCACATTAGTTAGGAAATAATCATTTTCTTGTGAGCAAGCTATTTTAAACCTAACCCTTAGGAGACAGTGTAGAGTAGCGGAAAACCCAGATTTGACGTTACTTTCACGGCTGCCAACTACTGACTGTGTAATCTTCTACAACGATGATAATTAACCAATGGGCAGTTACCATGTGCTAGGCTCTGTGCTAAGTATTCCCCCCGATCTTCTCTCTTCTTCCGCATCCTATGAAATTGACACTATTTCTACTCCCCTCTTCCAAATGCAAAATCAAACAACAAAAACTCCTTAGTCGCAGAAAGTTAAGTAATTGCCTAAGGTCACAAAAGTGGCAAATGGCAGAGTGAACTTAAAACCGAGCGGTCTGGTTCCAAACCATCCTTAACCACCGAAAGCAGTACTTTTAACCACCTCGCAGAGTTATTAAGATTAAAAAAGATAAAGTACACACAGTACCTAGCACCCTAGGTATTCACTGAATGTAATTTGCTTTATATCGCGTACTTGTGAGACACAGACTGGGCCAAAAAATGAGCCCCGCCCTCTAGCCCGAGCATTACCAGCTCCCAGAAAATCAAGTTCTTAGGAAGGCACCCCCCCCTTCATCGTGAACAGCGAGATGCTAGCAATCTCCTGAACGTTTGTCTGGGAATTCTGATTTCAACCATACAACTCCGACAATATTACAACAATAAATGTTCTTGGGACTTTTTGCAAAGCTGCTAAGTGAGCACATAAGACTCGAGTTCGACGTTTTCCGCCAAATACTCAAATGTGCAGCCACTACCCAAGGCCACTTGTGAGCGGTCAACCCAGGAGGTAGCCACCGCGCTGAGTGCTCATCTACAGCTACCGAGGGAAACGGGTGCCCCTTTCCTTCTGAAAGGTAAAGTTCGGTGCTGAAATTTATTCAGTTAAACTTAAAGATCACGGGTGAGGGGACTCGGGGTTGGTACCAGCTTCGCGGTTCAAGGCCGACAGGTGAAGAAGTTGGGCCCCTTGGGCGCAACACCAGGGTGGCGTGGGAGCTGTCTCTCTCTCAATTCCTCCAGCAGCAGAAGTTGCCAGGGGACGATAAGCGTCTCTGTTCCGGGCACCAAGAGCGCGTTCCTCCCTCCGGGAGCTCAGCCAACCCGGCCGAGCACCCGGCTCCGGGCAGGGCCGGGGGAGCGGACCGGCGAATGCGCGGCGGGCGGCCTCGGCCTACCCAGGAGGCTCTCCAGGAGCACTTCTCTCCACGGCGCGGGCATGGCCGAGGGAAGCCGCGCGGCCCGCACACCCGCCGCAGCGCGCCGGCCGCCGAGTCCTCCGGGGTCGGCGTCCATGCCTCGGGCTCTCGTCGAGTCTGCAGCCGCCCGCCCGGCAGCCCGCCGACCCGCAAGCCGCGCCCAGGCGAGGGTGGGGCCCGCTGCCCCCGCCCCGTCCCATCCAGCGCCGCCCGCCCGGGCCCACCGCCTCTGCGCGGCCCGCGGTCCCGCGCCACCGCCTCCGCCGACGCCACCGCGCAGCGAGCGGGACCCGGGGGCCTCCGACCTGCCGCCCAGAAGGAACCAGGTGGCCGGGCTCGCCGGCAGAGCGGCCCCGGGGATGGCGCGCTGCGAGCGCCCAAGAGGACGGCATCATTGCAACGCTGCACCCGCGGTGCCCTTTAAACGAGGCCCAGGGGCGCGTTGCGAGGGGAAGGCTTAGACGCAGGTGGGGAGCCTGAGCTGCCAGGGGCCCTAGCGCCTTCGGCGAGCAGGTGCGAACAGGACCTTGGCGTTCCTAAGGCCTGGGCGACGCTCTCCGGCGAGCGGGCACCTGCGATGGCCAGGTGTGCGCTTCGCCTTCTCAGCTTTGGTAGTCAACAAATCGCATTCTGGGAAGGCGGTTGAAAAATTCTAGAGATTACAGAATTTTCTATGGCTTTTAGAGACGTCGCAACACTTGCTCAGGGGAGAGAAAAACCAGTGATGGCAGTGGAAGTTCTGCCTTCCTCCACTTTATGGATAATGATCTTTGAGAGTGCCGGTCCCTGAGGAGAAAGGGAGAGACGTTCTAACTAACAATGGAGCGAGTGAACTAGGCCAGTTATTTCTCATTCAAATATTACCCACACCCCAGGATGTTTTGAGTTTTTTTAGAACCTCCTCAAACAATTTATTTTAATTCGCTTTAATTTTTTGGAACAGTTTGTCATTTACCACTTTCGGAAGGTTTGCTCTGAAATTAAACAAACAATGATGGATTGCCTAAAAGTGTAAATCAGTTAAGAGCAGTTTTGAGCAAAGAGTTCCAAATCACTTAATTACTTACTAGTACTCATTGTCACCAGATAGAGATCAATTGAATAGAATTGAGAGTCCGGAAATAAACCCTCTCATTTAGGCGCAAATGATTTTCAACAAGCTTGCCAAAACAATTACATGAGGGAGGGGGTGGTCTTCTCAACAAATGGATTTAGAACAATTGAAATTCCACGGGGAAAAAGGGTAAATCGGACACCCCCCCCAAATCTCACACCGTATACAAAAATTAACTCAAAATGGATCAAAGACTTAAATGTAAGAGATGAAACTATAAAAATCTTAAAACTTAGGAGTAACTTCGTGATCTTTAGTTAGACTATGGATTCTTAGATACAACAGCAAAAGCACAAATGACAAATGAAATAATAAATAAATTGGACTTCATCAAAACTAAAAGCTTTTGTGCTTCAAAGGACACAGTCCAAGAAAGTGAAAAGACAATGCACAGAATGGGAGAAAATATTTTATAATTATACATCTGGTAAGGAACTGGTATCTGGAATATATATTTTTAAAAATTACAACTCAGGGACTTCCCTGGTGGCACAGTGGTGAAGGATCTGCCTGCCAATGCAGGGGACACGGGTTCGAGCCGTGGTCCAAGAAGATCCCACATGCCGTGGAGCAACGAAGCCTGTGCACCACAACTACTGAGCCCGCGTGCCACAACTACAGAAGCCCATGCGCCTAGAGCTTGTGCTCCTCAACAAGAGAAGCCACCGCAATGAGAAGCCCGCGGACCTCAACAAAGAGTAGCCCTCGCTCACCACAGCTAGAGAAAGCCCGTGCACGGCAGCAAAGACCCAATGCAGCCAAAAATTAATAAATAAAAATTATTTTTAAAAATAAATAAAATAAAATAAAATTACAGCTCAGTAATACCCACTTTAAAGATGAACAAAGGATTTGATAGGCCTTTTTCCAAAGAACATCTCCAAGTAGCCAATAAGCAAAGTATATTCAGGAAAATATATTCAATATCATTTCATTAGGGAAATACAAATTAAAACCACAATGAGATACTACTTCACACTCACTAAGATGGCTATAATCAAAAAAGTCAGACAATAACAAGGGTTGGCAAAGATGTGGGAAAAGTGGAAAACTCCTACATTGCTGATGGGAATGTAAAATGGTGTAGCCACTTTGGAAAACAATCTGGTAGTTCTTCAAATGATTAAACAGAGTTACCATATGACCGATCAATTCTACTCCTAGGAGTATATACCCAAGAGAAATGAAAACATAGAGAATTTGTGCACAAATATTCATAGTAACATTACTCACAACGGCCAAAAGTGGAAACAACCCAAATGTGCAACAACAAATAAATGGATAAACAAAATGTGGTAAATACACACAATAGAATGTCATCCAGCAATAAAAAGTAATGGAGTACCGATACATGCTACGACATAGATGAACCTCAAAAACACTGTGCTAAGTGAAAGAAGCCAGTCACAAAATAAATCACATATTGTATGATTCCATTTATATGAAATGTTCTGAAAAGGCAAGTTCGTAGTGACCAAGAGTAGATGAGTGGTTGCTTAGGGCTGAGGGGACGGGTAGTGAGGTAAAGGGAATTAATGAGTGGGTATACAAGGGGGAATGAAAATGTTCTAAAATTAGATTGTGGCAATGGTTGCACAACTTTGTGAATATACTAAAAACATTGCATTGCACATGTTGAATGGGTGAATTATATGGGGTGTGGATTATATCTCAATAAGACAATTTAAAAAATACAATTCATTCTAGTTATACCTTGTAAAAATGTTTTGACTGGATTCCAGTCATTTAGTATCAGGCATTCTTCAACGTGTAATAGACTTCAGTGACTGAAAACATCAGACACTGCACTCTCCTTCCTCTTTGCCCAAATATATTTCTTTTCCATGCACCGGTGTGAAAAGCATCTCATTCTGTGCTCTGTATACTTAGTAGGTGCTCTTCAAAGTTTGTCCCTTTTCAAAGCTAAGTGCTAAGAAAAGCTTTCCTTCTACTAAGGATACACTGTGTTTTCTCTCTCACTCAGAGCTCAGTTTTTGTCTTAGTAGGGTTTTTTTGTCTTTAATACTTTGATCACAACTAACTGCAAGGGAGTCTGGAAAATGCTGTCTAGCTGTGAGCCCAGAAAGGAAAGAAACCAAGTTTTGGTGAGCAGCTGTCATTTCTGTTATAAAAATCTACTTTATACATCATATTGGCCTTGTGCTAAGCATATGGTAGGTAAGTACATGTTTGGCAATTACATCAATAGCCTCTCCACCATCCGTCTCCATCTGAGATCATTGCCTTCTCTAGGCTTTCTCTAACTTATTCTCTTTTCCAACTGCGGAGACAAGAATGTCACTCAGGATGCAAGGGGGAATCTCACCAGAGGTTTTTTTTCCCCTCCCCTTCTACAAAGGGATAATAATGTTTTAGTTTTCAATAATTACTCTGCGGACTTCCCTGGTGGTCCAGTGGTTAAGAATCCGCCTTCCAATACAGGGGAAGCGAATTCAATCCCTGGTTGTGGAACTAGGATCCCACATGCCGCGGGGCAGCTAAGCCCGCGCACAGCAACTACAGAGCCCACGCGCTCTGGAGCTAGCGCACCACAACTAGAGAGAAACCCTCTCACTGAAACAAAGAGGCTGCACACTGAAACGAAAGATCCCGTGTGCCTCAACTAAGACCCAATGCAGCCAAAAGTAAAATAAATAAATAAATATTTTTAAAAATAATAATTATTATTCTGATTTATCATCTTGTCCCTCCATGGCACATTGTGAGAAATTTTATCATGATTCCTGATCCTTTCCTTCGTAGCTTGTAAGTCTGAATTATTATTGTCCCTATAGTCAGTTAACTATGAAGTTGCTTTTAATTTCATTCCCAAATATCATAAGTCAAATAGAATGCTCGTATGAACTTTTAATTCCCTTGTTCTCCATTGAATTTCATTGCTATTTAAATACTGGTACTGTATAATTTTTACTCATCACATACAGGATAGGAGTTACTTGTATAACTGATAACAGCATCATTTGCTTTGCCCTGCTCTGTGAATGCAACCATTATATGTAAATTCACTGCTGCTACCTCAGTTTTTGTATTTACAATCTGCCTGGTTTCAATTTAATTTCAAATGCCATGGCCTTTTCGTTTGTATCAGAATCTCTTCTTTGACCTCAAATTGCCATTTGCATTCTTACTTTGCATGGAAATTAATGAAACCCATTATGGCACTGCCCACTGTTTCTTTCTGCCTCCCCTATTTCCTGGGGCATGAACACATCAAGTTCAATCAGAACATAATGAGATTATTTTTCTTTTCATCAGAAGACAAGAATCTACTAGGAGATAATACTTTTTACAGTATAATAAAGATGTTCTGATCTAGCGAAAACAGAAATGTTTTTCTTTGAAGCGGTGAGATAAGGAGAAACCCATTCACGTTACTTCGACCTCTCAATTATGTTTGTTAATTTTTTCAAAAGCACCTCTGCCACCTAAGGATAAGCTCAGTTCGCGTTTTACGATGACAGATGTTTATTTCTTGCTCGCATCACATGTCCATGGTGGGTCGGCGGCAGCCACTCTCCATCATCGCGCATCTGGGACTCAGGAGCAGTGCCTGCCTGCGGGTCTCCTGGAAGGACCACATCACTTCCACCCACATGGCAAACTCAGTGACCAAGCCCACCTCAATGGGACAGAGTGTATACAAAGGAGGCGGAAAATGTTTTTGAACAATAATGCAATCTATTACAACCCTCTTTTTTAAAAAAGAAGAACGTATAGTTCTGTTCTTTTAATTTTAGTTAGTCATTGATTAGTAGTTATTTAATTATCTTTGGTTCCCTGCTTTCTTTACCTAATACATTACGAATATTTTCTCATGTCGATAAACTATCTTGTGCAATGTGATTTTTTAATAGCTGCTTATTATTCCATAGCGTGGTTATATCTAATTTACTTAACCGTTCCCCTTTTGATGGATACCTAGGCAGCTTTGTTTAGGGTTATATTCAAATGGATAGGCTCCCTACCTAGAAAACATGAACATCTTTTTTTTCCATAGAGTCTATTCAAAAGAGAGATTATTAGGAGATTGGGATTAACATATACACACTACTGTATATAAAACAGATAACCAACAAGGACCTATTGTATAGCACAGGTAACTATACTCAATGTTTTGTAATAATCTATAAGGGAGAAGAATCTGAAAAAGAATATATATATATACACACATATATATGTATACATATAACTGAATCACTGTGCTGTACACCTGAAACTAACATGACGTAAATCAACTATACTTCAATTAAAAAAATAAAATTAGAAAAAATTATCAAAAAAAGAGAGAGAGGTTACCTGTCTTCAATAAAATGAAAAAAGTAATGAACTTCTCTAGGAAGCTGGTGGTCTCTGGCTCTGTTTTAGCCAAAGTCTTCAAGGCACTGGGTTTTTTGTTTGTTTGTTTTTTTGTATACATATCTATTTTTAATACTTAACATCAGTTTTTTTTCTTAACATTTTTATTGGAGTATAATTGCTTTACAATGGTGTGTTAGTTTCTGCTTTATAACAAAGTGAATCAATTATACATATACATATATCCCCATATCTCTCCCCTCTTGCGTCTCCCTCCCACCCTCCCTATCCCACCCCTCT
>NC_041220.1:53176375-53180151 GCF_002837175.3 Physeter macrocephalus
ACATTTGGTAGTGTATATATGTCCATGCCACTCTCTCTTTGTCCCAGCTTACCCTTCCTCCTTCCCATGTCCTCAAGTCCATTTTTTTTTTTAGATTCCATATATATGTGTTAGCATATGGTATTTGTTTTTCTCTTTCTGACTTACTTCACTCTGTATGACAGACTCTAGGTCCATCCACCTCACTACAAATAACTCAATTTCATTCCTTTTTATGGCTGAGTAATATTCCATTGTATATATGTGCCACATCTTCTTTATCCATTCATCTATCGGTGGAAGGCACTGGGTTTTGCTTGCCATCATCAGACTTCCACCTGCAGCCATGAGGAAATGGAGGAGTACTCTTTGCCTGCCTCTCTCCAATGTGGACAGGTAAGTGTCTTTCCTTGAATGGAAAAAACGTGGAAGCTCCCTATGGCAGAGAAGGTTAACTCTCTACCAAACATCCCTGCTCATCCTTCTCTGTCCGTGCAATAGAGTTGCTATTGGAAAGGAGCTGCCAGCCAGGGGCTGCATTTCTCAGCTCCCCTGCCATCTCCATGGGGTCTTAGGTGACCAGCTGTCACCAATGGAAGGTGACCAAGTGATGTGTGTCACTACCAGACAAGCAGGCTAAAGAGTGCTGTCTTTCTCCCCCTCTCTCCCCTTCTGCTCGTGACAGGGAGGCTAGGGAAAGGCTGAGCCACAAGAGGAAGGGAGCCTATGTCCTTGAATGCCTGCAAGGAGGAGAGCTAGCCCTTTGACTGGGACACAGGCCTCGGACTGCCCTGTGTGATTGAGGCACGGAAGTGTTGTTATTTATTCATTACAGAACTAACATTGCCCTAACCAAGACACCCACATCCAGGGTTTTTCCCAGAGGCTAAGGGGGTATACAATTAAAGGGAATGCCTTTGAGCATTCATCCTATGCCCCTCTGGGCACAGGAAAGAGAGAAAGAGGAATACTCAGGTTACAAAATAGGAGTGTGGTGCTTGAACTGATTTCTCTTCTAGGAACTGTTATGCTGCCCCGAATGAATATTTGTTCCGTAAACACCGTCTAGGGAAATCAGTACAGGCAGGGAGCCAGTCTCCTCAACTCCCAGAGTCCTCTGTCAGATTTTTAACAAAAGTTAACAGGTGGAATCACCACATTCTTTTGAACTGGCAAAGTAAGGAGCATAATACAACTATTAAGAGTGGGGCCTTGGGCCTCCCTGGTGGCGCAGTGGTTGAGAGTCCGCCTGCCGATGCAGGGGACACAGGTTCGTGCCCAGGTCCGGGAAGATCCCACGTGCCGCGGAGCGGCTGGGCCCGTGAGCCATGGCCGCTGAGCCTGCGCGTCCGGAGCCTGTGCTCCGCAACGGGAGAGGCCACAACAGTGAGAGGCCCGCGTACCGCAAAACAAACAAACAAAAAACAAACAAACAAAAAAAACAGGGGTACGTTACAGACAGGATTATAAAATAAATACGAAGTTTTAGGATAAAGCTTTGGGGGCTCATGGTAGACTTCTTTGATTTATGTCTTCCAGAATTCAGGGGGAATGTGTTCCTTCTCTTCTGCCATTAACTGAACATCAGTTGTTAACTAAATACCTTAGAAGATACAAAATATACATCCCTCCAAAAGTATATAATCTGAACTGAAACAAGGTACATGAACAAATGAATCAAGTAGATATCCATACGTGTGTCTTTTTTGAGAAGTATGAGAAATTGCTTCTGTGTCTGTGAAGTCATTATATGTTAGACTCCAGCCATGACAGAGCTGTGAGAAACCCATTCAGGGTCCCCACTAGAGAAAACTGGAGAAAAAGAATAAAATTCTGCAGGTAACTCACTAAGGAAACAGATTCAGAAATAGCAAAGGATGGGTCTTTCTTACACAGAGCAAAAGCTCCCATCTGCTAAGGTGACCAAGGCAGGTGGGTTTGGGAGAATGCAGAAGATTACAAAGGGCAGGAATTGGGGGAAGACCATTCTGGGTAAATGCAGTGACATCTAGAAAAGGAACAAAGTCAGGAAAAGTGAAGTTGTATTTGGGGTTCAGGGAGTAATCATTTGGTCTAAAACAGAAGTTTCACCAAACATGCCAGTGCGGCCTAATGAAGGGACCTTGAAACCAAGGACAAAGAATGTGAAATGTACGTGCCACTTAGGACACGCTCAAGTGAAGCTTACTGACTTAACACAAACAGGACGAGGCCTGGGTGATAATGTACTCTACAGCGTCCTGGCAAGTTAAAACGAGCTCAGCACCAGAGTCTGCTTGAAATGTTTCCAGTTTCCTCCCTTCTCCTCTTCCCTCACCTCCCTGTCTATTCTCTCCCATTCCAATAGGCAAACAGAAAACATTCTGCAGTACCACCCACTCCATTATATGCAATTAAGTCAGGAGTAGCCCTGCAGGATGACTGTCCAGAGGTGGAATAATTTATGCGGGTAGATAAATTGGGAAAGTGTTGGGATCGCCCAGTTTTGGGTGTGTATTAACTTTTGTATTAATTTGGGTGTGTAATACAATACGCAAGTTTGTATTAATTTTTACATCTTCATAGTTGCTAGATGTCCCGGGAAGGAACCGTGTCTTGATTAGCTTAGTTCCCGTATCTTGGCACATAGGGCAAGATTTGAGGGAGTCAGCCACAGGCAGGCCTAGAAAACCGCAGGCCTCACCCCACCAGGCTGAGTTTTTACTGGGTGGCCAATTGCAGGACATGACACGTGCTTTTTCTGCAGCGATCCCAGAGAGAAAAGGAGGAGGAGGATCTGAGGGTTGTATGCCAACGACTCCTTCCCAAACCACCAGCATCTCCTGGGGGGAAATTGGAGTAAGGTGGCATGAGAGGACAGATGTGTTATCCTAAAACGTGTCCCTAGAGGCCAAGACGTCTGTGCCATATGTGGCATTACTAACCATGTGTGCACTGGGTGTTCTACGTGATGGGGACCTTGCTAAGGCCAACTTGAAACAAGAGGCCCACTGAGCAAAGATGTTCGTTCCAGCTGGTCCTGTGTCCAGCGGTGGAAGCTGCAGCGTAACGTTTGTCCTGGAAAAGATCAGTTGATCAGTCCCTCTTACTTATGAGATAGATGCATTGTCCAGGAGACACTGGAGGAGGGAAGAGGGTGTATCAGAAGGAATTCTGGCACTATTCCTCCTGGAGATCTCTAGGATGCAAAGTAGGTTGCCAGGGAGGGATGGAAGGAATTTGCATAAGGAGCCCAGGGCCTCCTGGGAGAGAATGAATCTGGGACCCAACGCTTTGGGCCTCAATACCTGTTTTCAGACTTGCAAACTGGCTGGTCAGATGGAAATAGCATTGATCTTTCCAAGAGACAATAAAACTTGAGAATACAAAGCAGATTATAGCAACAAGACTTTTATTTTTTATTTAAATTATTTTTAAAACAGTACTTTTTCCCTAGAAGGTGGCACATTTTCAACAATAAAAAGTCTAATGACCCAATGATGCTCTGCCTAGAAATACATACATACAATATTAATTTGACAATATTAAATCAGTGGTAATCACCATAGAACTGGGCTGTAAGTAAATTGTATACTATAACAGAAGAATGTGGGATTCTAAGCCAATTAATAATATATAATGTATATAATAATATAGAGAGAGCAAACGCTTAGCCCATTTATTAAAACCAAAGTTTTCAAGCCTAATAGCACACAAGAAATAATCACACTAATTCTAAGTAATTACTGCACGTTCTTTTTTTTTTTTTTTTTTTTTTTTTTTTTTAAAAAGGGTTTGGTCTCGGGCTTCCCTGGGGG
>NC_041220.1:53180180-53229884 GCF_002837175.3 Physeter macrocephalus
CTGGTGGCGCAGTGGTTGAGAGTCCGCCTGTCGATGCAAGGGACACGGGTTCGTGCCCCAGTCCGGGAAGATCCCACATGCCGCGGAGCGGCTGGGCACGTGAGCCATGGCCGCTGAGCCTGCGCGTCCGGAGCCTGTGCTCCGCAACGGGAGAGACCACAACAGTGAGAGGCCCGCATACCGCAAAAAAAAAAAAAAAAAAAAAAAAGGTCTGGGCTCGAGGTGGCTTGTGGCTCCTTCCTGTGCTGCATCTCTCTTTCACTCAGGCCCTTGGTGCCGGCAAGATGGGCAAGTGTCGCGGTTTTTGTACTGTCAGGAAGCTCCATAGCCACCGAAAAGACTAGAAGTGGCATGATAATCAGTACAAGAAAGCCCGTTTTAACACAGCCCTGAAGCCCAACCCTGTTGGGGGTGCTTCTCATGCCAAGGGAATTGCACTTGAAAAAGTAGTGGTTGAAGCCAAACAGCCAGTTCTGCTATCCGGAAGTCATGGTTCAGCTAATCAAGAACGGCAAAAAAAAAATCACAGCCTTTGTACCCAATGATGGTTGCTTGAATTTTATTGAGGAAAATGATGAAGTTCCAGTTGCTGGATTTGGTCGCAAAGGTCATGCTGTTGGTGACATTCCTAGAGTCCACTTTAAGGTGGTCAAAGTAGCCAACATCTCTCTTTGGGCCCTATACAAAGGCAAGAAGGAAAGACCAAGATCATAAATTTTGATGGTGAAAGCACAATAGTAATAAATTTTCATATGCCAAAAAAATAATAAATAAAATAACAAAAAAGGTCGGATTTGCTTTCTTCATGTAATCAGCCTAGTGTCTGTTCCATATGTATATCAAGTTCATGGAGTTTTAGAATTAAAAGGGATCTTAGAAACCAAAGGGATCTAGTTATTTAGTTAAGCAGATACCCCAGTTCTCTCATTTTACAAATGAGTAAGTGATATACCCAAGGTCAAGTTATTGCACGGACAAAACTAGACCAGTCTCTTGATTTCTAGTTCATACCTTAAAATGTACATTTTCAAGTATGCAGTGTTCTATAAATATCAATTAGGACAAGTTTATTCACAATGTTGTTCAAGTTTACTATATCCTTACTGACTGTCTACTTGCTCTATCAATTATTGAGGGAGGTGAAATCATCAAATATAATTGTGGATCTATTCTTTTTAAGGTACGTTTAAAAATATTTCCTAATTGTGAATTTTCTCTCTTTTAGACTGGCTTTCCATCCACCTGATCTAAATTAAAACAGTTTTCTGCACGGACAGGAACAGCAGAAAGGAATCAATAAGTAATACAGAGTTGTCCCCAAACTCTGGCACTTCCTGGAAACAGAAGGGATTACAGTGAGATGTGGAAGAGTCCCCGTGGAGCTAATGACCCCCTGTGAGGGGCTCCAGCACTGTGCTCACATGATCATCTATTTATACAAAATTTTCAAAAGTAAGATATTTTAACCACAGTTGGTTTAGATAGCTGTCCCTTTCCACTCCAACTTCTTGTCTATCACATTTCCCTCATATCGAAGGCATTAGAGTGACTGCAGGCAGTTATGGGTCCTGCTGAGGAGAAATTGGGGAGGGGGGAAATGTATCAGCTGCAGTTTTGAAAGTTGTTTTGCAAAGTTTCAGTAAAACAAATGAGAAGCAACAAACATCATTTGATTTGTCATTTATTTTATTAAAGAACTGAAAGAAAACATTTTTTTCCAACGTTATTGAGGTACAATTGACCAAGTTGTATAAATTTAAGGTGTACAACATGGTGATGTAATATACATATCTACTGTGAAATGATTATTACAATAAAGTTAGCTAACACACCCATCACCTCACATAGTTACCATTTTGAAAGAAAATTCGGATTAAAAAATTAGTGGAATATGAAACAAAAGTGGTTACTATGAAGAATGAAGCCAAGAGAAATTAGTCTGACATTGCAAAGCAAATTGTGACCAAAAAATTTCAGATCATACCCGAAGCAGTAATTCATCAAGAGGAAGAGACGAATTTCAAATAGAAGTAATAAATTGGTTTTTGGATTGTTTGATGATCCCATTAAGGGAGGGAAGTGAAAATACCTTTAATTGGAACAATATTTAGATATCATGCTAATCTGACATGAAGTGCTGCCATCTAAAAAAAAAAAATAACAGAAATCATACCACCACAAGGGGGACATAGAGATAAACTGGTTAATAAGTCCTATCAATTTCAAAGAGTATTCAAGATTACATATTGTACAAGAAAGTTAGAAAATGTCCTGAAATCTCATACATGAATCATAGAAATTTCCCCAAATTTGACCACCAACCTAAAATGCACACAACACTACAAATGGATTGTGAAGTTGAGAGAAATTCTTCTCAACTAGCTATCAACAGTAAAAAAAAACTGATGAACCATGATCAAGGAAAATCTGAATTATCTTTCTATACCCACCATAGAAAATATTACAAAATCATTTTTTTTCCTAAGAGACAAAGAATTTTTTAATGCAGGGAAAAGGAGTGTTAGGGAGGTGTGTGAGAGAGCTAGTTAATAAAAAATATTTTATTTTTCTGGATTGTGTGGTGTTTGTGGTAGTTGTCAGCGTTTTGAAATTTGTAACCTGTTGTCATGTCTTTTCTCATTCAAAAATAGATATTCTCTTCCATATCTGATTTTGTATTTCTAATTTTTTATTCTTTCATCTTAAAGAAGGTCCCCCAAACTGAATAAGCTACAGGTCGCACAAAACCAGGACTTGGCCAGGATGTAAGTTAAAATAGCAATGTATTTTCTTAATTAGAAGAAATTGGGGTATCTTTTTGCAGCCTTTGGGGAGCACAAAATCAGAAGCTGACCAGTGTGGTCATGGAGCTGTGGGTTGTCCTGGGCCTTGACCAGCAGGGGACAGTGAAGTAGAGCAATTCCAAACAATAGACTGCATTGCCATCAGAACTAACAACAAAATAAAAGGTTATTTTTGCATACTGCCTTGGGCCAGAGGTTTTACTTTGGTGCTTTGCAATATTTTAGAGGACGAATGTTTTAAGAAAGATGTGAAACATAAACATAGCTTCCCTATACAGTTAAAATAAATCAAGAGTCAGATAATTAATTGCATGTAGACACCCCTCCATCACCAGTATTATAATTATTTATTTGGTTATACTGTTACGAGCACTGTGCTTCAGAATTTTACTTCACCAAAAGGAGTTTCTCCTAAAGAGTGTCTTCTTGCAGGAGAGTCCATTGCTTTTCTACTTAAGAACTGCCTCTTCTAATCTTGAAAAAGCAAATATTAATTTGCAGGTCTGTTTCATGCAAAATTAAAAGAATTTCATGTTGGTGAAGAACAGCCAAAGCAATCATAGCAGTAACATGGGCTGGTGGCAGGTGGAAAGGTCATGGTTGGTTAAACCCCAGGGTCCTTTCCAACACTGATGCCCAAGATCCTCGGCGTAACTATTAACAATAACAGCTAATACCTCCATGGGGCTGACTCTATGCCAGGCATTATACCAAGTTCTTCATATTGTCTTATTAACTCGGGTAATGCTCACAACAATCCATCACTATTGTAGCACTATTACTACTCTTGTTTTCAGATGAGGAAACCGGGCCACAGAGAGGTTAAATAACTGACTAAGGTTGCACAGCAAGTGACAGGGATGGGCTTTGAGTGTCAGCAGCCTGGCTCAGAATTGAGGCACTTGGCCACCTGCTACAGCCTTTTGCTACAAGTCCAGTCCTATCTTTCTCCCTCCCGAAGAGAACATCATTATAAAGCGATCAGTAGGACGTACCCCAAGAACAGCAATATTGCAATACTCCAGTCTTTTACAAGTGGTAGAAAGGATGCTGCTACTAAGTCGGATTCTCCGCTCCATGTTAGGAAAGCTGCATTGCCCACGAGTGGAAGAGAGAGAACTGTGCTTCACTCACTTTTCTCCTCTGGTGACTGACGAAGGCAGATGCCACTTCACAAACTTCCCACGGGACCACACTAAGATTTCTCTCTACTCTGTACTCCCCTCAGGTTATACAGTCTCTCGTCTCATTGCTGTGAAACTCTGAAAGAATCAACTGTACTGTCTTTCCCTAATCATTCACTCACTCTTCACTCCTCACCCTGGCTTCTGCCCCGTCCGTTCTCGGGGAGCTGATCTCAGTGAGGTCACTGAAAACCTTCAATCAGCCTACTCCACCTCCCCCCAGACTCTTCCCTTGGCCTCCATAACCCTTCTCTGGGTCTCCTGGTACCTCTCTGCCTTTCTTCCTTAGCCTCCACTGCTGACTTCCCCTCCTCTGCCTTGCTCCTCTCCTCTCTTCTCTTGTCCTTCTACATCTCTCCTTGGCCCTCCCATCATCTGGCCCTGTCTCTTAGAGACCAGTGGTTTCCAACACATTCTTGTTCCAGCCAGTCTCCTTTGGGCTCATCTCCTATTTCCTGCCGTCCATTATACATCTTTCGTTGGATGGCTCTACTCGAAATGTCCAAAATATTATCTTCTGCCCACCAACTGCATTCCTT
Source organism: Physeter macrocephalus (assembly GCF_002837175.3). Taxonomy (NCBI): domain Eukaryota; kingdom Metazoa; phylum Chordata; class Mammalia; order Artiodactyla; family Physeteridae; genus Physeter; species Physeter macrocephalus. Next base: position 53,184,708 of record NC_041220.1, read on the forward strand.
TTCTTATTTACCCTGTTTCAGTTAATGACATCATCCAAACCCAAACTAGACATCCCGGCGCCATCCTGCATCCCTTCCCGTCCCTCAGATCCGTCTGGTCAGTGAATGGTGGTGACATGTTTCCAGGCCTCTTTCCCCTGGGTCTCCATTTCCACAGCCCCTGTTCAGTCTCAGATCTACTCATCCTCAGCAGCTCTGTACAATAGCATTTCTTAACTTGTCTGTCAGTCTGCTTTCATAGCCACTGCCCCCATTCCCACCCCCTAACTCCCACTCTATCACACTTACTTTGTTCCTAAAATAAAGACTGATGACATCGCTCTAGTACCTTAAGATCTTTGGTGGCTTCCCACTAGGAACAGCGTATGTTCCTTAGAATGTCATTTAGGGATGGCTGCAGTCCAGTCCCCACTTGTGTGTCTTAAATTCCCCTCCGGCTACAAGGCCCAATCTACTCCCTCACTACACACCCTAGACTTTAGCCACCCATCTGAACAGGGCAAAGAACAGAAGTTTGTTAGGCAGACAGCCTGGGGGTCAATATCTAAATCTCCCAACTTCTAGCTATGTGACTTTAGAAATATGATCTCATCTCTCCGATCCTCAGTGTCTTTATCTCCAAAATGGCTCTAATGATCCTTTTTCAACAAAGATGCCTAGGCACTGAACAAACATTTAGAGAGTATCTACTATGTACCTAAGGTTGAGCTGAGAACTCAAAAAGTATTAGCTCCTTTTCTCTATACCTGCTGCCTCCTCACCTTTGTTAATGCAGTTCTTTCTACCTAAGCAGACCTTTCCCACCCCCTCCCCGAATCCTTCAAGGCCAGATTGTGACGTTAGTGAAGGTTCAAGGGAAGGCCCAGCTTGCCTCCCTCGGGACTTGGACCAGTTATTTACAGTGTATTTTGTTAGCTTTCTCATGGATCCTTTCCTCCTCCAGACTAGGAGCTCTTTGAAAGTAGGAATGGTATCTTATGTATCTTTGCATCTTATGCATCTAAATATGTACATAAATACATTCAAGAGGAAAAAATTAGTGTTATCTATTGTTACCAAGATGTTATAACTCTTAGCATGATTTTCTGGATATTAATTACAGATATACCCTGTGTTGAAATGTCCCAGACATTTTCAAATTGCCTTTCATATTGTGCTGAATAACTTTTTTGCTTTGGTACAAGAACACCCTGTGAATTTGACATATGAAGTGTTTGAGAAAATACACGTAAATGAACCATGTTTGGATTTTCTAATATTTATATTAGGAAATGGTATTAGTTAGCTAGAAAACAGCCTTTTAATGTTTGTGTATTATTTTGAATTAATGATGTTTAACTATGCTTGTCTCTGCTATTATTATACACCTTTCTGTTACTTGCTTTGTTTTGTTTTTGCTGTCTCCCCACTCCCCACTAGAATGTAAATGTTCAAAAAGGCAGGAATCTTGTCTATCTTGTTCACTGCTATGTCCCCAGAGTCTAAAACAGTGTTTAGTAACATTTGTTGCTAGATGATGAATAAATGAATGTATGCTATACTTTAATTTTTAATAGAAAGTAAATTATTAAAATGTAAAATATGTGCACCAATATATTTAAGATACTGGTTGAATTATAATCTAGAGGGTTCAATATTTGTAGATACCTCCATACGTATGACCTACAAACACCTCAAGATCTCTTGTGTCTATTTGAGTTTCCAACCCACATCCTACAGCCAAACCTTTTCCACACTCCTTTGGACCCAAATTCCACCCCCATTCCTTTCATGTTTTGAAGACACCTTTGCTCTTTTCCTTACTTGGAAGTTTGAGACAACTGATGTGAGCTTCTGAACTTCCTTCTTGTTTATTTCAAACTTAACTCCTCATTAACTTGACTCATGGTTCCCTTTCCATGCCTCACACCACTTCACCTCTGTACATTTCCTCTTTTCCTAGAATTCTCTTTCCAGCTCTACAGGCCTGAATCCTACTCCTCCTTCACTGCCTTCCACAGAAACCATTTTCTCCATGAAGCCTACTTAACGTCTCTCCAGCCGGAATTAACCCCTACCTCACCTGACCTTTCTCAGCACTTTATGTGTATCTCTTTTAAGACATCCTAACAAAAATAAGGCCTGCTTTGTGCAGAGCACTGCAGGTGTTCTGGAACCAGAACATGGGTCCAACCCATGAAGGAGTGTAGTCCAGTGGATGGCTATGAAGCAGAATTATCAAGAACGTTTTAGATCTCTTCTTAGAATACAAGCTACCTAAAGCAGGTCTTTGGTTTTCCCACCTTCATATGCCACAGAGCATCCCCTCTGGTGCCATGCACTGAGTAAACGCATGTTCTAGGTTAAGAAAATGCTGCAAAATAGTGCTTGCCTGCTCTTCATACAACATTGTCCAGAAAGGAAGTCCTCTACCATCATTCCCAGAATAAGGTAAGTTTCCTTATGATCAGTCAGCAGATACAAATGAGAAAGCTGTAGCTAAAAAAAGAGGTTGTTCCTTCTTGTTTCTTTAAATTAGCCTGGAAGAAATGGAGACTGGAGCAGAAAAGGGGAAAGAGGTGAAGGACATCATAGTTAAGATGTGCTAAGATCAGGAGAACCCAGAGCAGGCAGACAGTTATTTGTCATAAGAGAGAGAGAGAGAGAGAGAGAGGGAATATAAATGAGAGAAAGAGGAGTGGGGAAAGAAAAGGAGAGGAGGGGAGAGGAGAGGAGACACCTTTCTGTTAGAAGCTAACTAGAAGTTTTGTTTTGTTTTAAATAAGGAAGGTAAGTGGATTTTTAATGCTTTCTTAATATATGCTACAGTGTGGATGAACCTTGAAAACATTATACTAAGTGAAAGAAGGTGGTCATAAAAGGCCACGTATTATACGATTCTATTTATATGAAGTGTCCAGAACAGGTAAATCTATAGAGACAGAATGTAGATTTGTGATTGCCAGGGGCCGGTGGGGGGGAGGGAGGAAATGGGAGAGACCACTAATGGGTTATGGGGTTTTTTTCTGGGGTGATGTAAATGTTGTGGAATGAATGTTGATGGTTGGACTATTTTGTGAACATACTAAAAAAACCTCTAATTGTACATTTTAAGAAGGAGAGGCTATTTCTTTTTTATTGAAGTATAGTTGATTTACCATATTGTGTTAGTTTCAGGTGTACAGCAAAATGATTCAGTTATACATATATATGTATATATCTATATTCTTTTTTTGGATTCTTTTCCATTATAGTTTATTACAAGATATTGAATATAGTTCCCTGTGCTAGACAGTAGGTCCTGTTGTTTATCTATTTTATATATAGTAATATGCATCTCTTTATCCCATACTCTCAATTTATCCCTCCTCTGCCTTTTCCCCTTTGTTAACCATAAGTTTGTTTTCTATGTCTTTCAGCCTATTTCTGTTTTGTGAATAAGTTCATTTGTATCATTTTTTTTAGATTCCATATAGAAGTGATATCATATAATATTTGTCTTTCTTTATCTGACTTACTACACTTAGTATGATAATCTCTAGGTCCATCCATGTTGCTGCAAATGGCAAGATTTCATTCTTTTTTATGGCTGAGTAATATATATATATATATATATATACCACATCATCTTTATTCATTCATCTGTTGATGGACACTTAGTTTGCTTCCATGTCATGGCTATTGTAAATAGTGCTGCTTTGAACACTGGGGTGCATGTATCTTTTTAAATTAGAACTTTTGTCTTTTCCAGATATATGCCCAGGAGTGGGACTGCAGGATCATATGGTAGCCTATTTTCAGTTTTTTGAGAAACCTCCATACTGTTTGTCACAGTGGTTCTATGAATTTACATTCCCACCAACAGTGTAGGAGGGTTCCCTTTTCTCCACACCCTCGTCAGCACTTGTTATTTGTACATTTTTTGACGATGGCCATTAAGAGGCTGTTTCTAACAACTTTGTTATCTGTCCAAACAACTAGGTACAACCTAAAGGTCCAACATTAGGAATGATTAAATCATGGTACATCCCTCCAAATGGAAAAAATCTTTTTGAGGGAATATAGAGTAACATGGGAAAATGCTCATGAAACTGTCATAGACGGCCAAAGAAGATACAAAACAGTTTACAAAGTATGATCCCAACTTTATCAAATATATGCATGGGTAAGTAGAGAAAAGTCTAGAAGGAAATGCTCAAAATATTTACAGAAGTAGGATTACAGGCTGAGCAAGCTTTTGTATATGATTTTTTAGAAATCCCTTTAAGTTGAATAGAGCTTTTCATGCACAGTAAAGTAAAAAGGTTAAAGGTTAAAAATGTAAATGTTGGATGGGCTGAGTACTACACACTTGTTATGCCACAGGTCACAAATACTGGTCATGATCTAGCTGACTGCAAAGACGGTCAATCCAATGGCTGTTGACCAGTCCTCTGCCTCTAATCTCTTGTGCCTCTGGTCTAGTGTTTCCCAAACTTCAGTCATTCACATGCCATCTTCAGAATTTGCTTATCCACCTATTCTATTATTTAATTTTCTCTTTAAATTAACTCACTGTTTCTTCCTAAATAAATGTATTTTAAGAGAAAAATTTATATTATACAGCAGTTCTTGAATTCACAGTTGAATATAATGATTAACATTTTTAAATGTATCCATGTACCTAGGGATTATATATGAAACATTTAACAATCCAGAATAGCAGAGCAGCAATGCTCTGTTGGTTCTTACTACTTGAGTGCCAGCCCTGCAGAGCCCACCTAAAATCATCCTGTGTACCCCCAGTAGTACCCAGCCACACGAGCCCCAGAACACGTCCTGCTCTTTCACATTTCCGTTCCTTTGCTTGTACTCTTCCATTCCTTGCAGCTACAGGGCCCTTCCACAGCCATCTAACTCCATCTGTCAAAATCCTACAGAGCTCAAATGCTTTCTCCTCCATGAGGTCATCCCACATCCTTCTGGATCACAAGTAGCCTCTCCCCCCTCCTCCCTCCCATAGCCTTTGGCCTTTACAGGGTATTAAAGTGTATCACAGTTATATTCATGCCTGACTTCACTCCCTTACAACCTGAGGATGTTTCCAAAAGCGATCCTGCGTGACCAAACTCCCCTCCCCTGTCCCATGTCTGGTCCGATGTCCAGCCCAATCCCTTGCATCATTTAATAATGTCTCTTGAACTCAACTTAATATACAAACTGTCCCCTACCTATTCCACAATATCTCAGGTTTTTAAAAATGCAAATTAGCCCTAGGACATGCATTTATTGACTTGTCACTTGCCCAGAGATACCTGTATTGGAATGTCTTCCAAAACTTTGCACCTGCTTTGCAGGCCACCCCATTGTGTTGTTCCACTGGATTGCATTTTGGGGCCTGGATGGAATGTTTCGAAAGACAAGGAAAGTGTAGGGAATTGAAGGATCCATCAATCTTATCTGCCAACAAGTTGCAACTAGCACTCCATGTAAAAGACGCCAAGAGGGAGAGTCCCTTGTGGGTCAACCATGGTGCCCATGAAAACAAGGGAAAAACATTTCCAGATGTTTGGCTACCAGGAAATGGCACCGTCATTCTCTCTTAATTTCTGATATAGCTGGAAAGGCCATAAAGCACTTTGCAAATTTATTTCTTGGGCTTTCAGCCACGTTAAACTTTTACCCTTTGTATTTCCCCTTCCCAGTTAAAAACTATGAAACCCAGCTCTAATTAGGCGTCCATAAAGGGACATGACATTTATTCAGAACTTCTTAAATGTGCACCTGTCTCAGAGTGGAAAAAATTCCAAAATCAACATAAGCAAATCCACCATCCGTCTTAGTGTAGAACGCTTTGAAGAGAAGTTCCAGGTGGGCAACTGCATTTCAATTCCCCTTAGGATTCTTTTGCTTTGATTCTTAACTGCCACCATCAACCTCAGTAGCTGTCGCGGTCTGCTCCTTTAAGGACCTGGTTTACGCTTATCCAAAATATGTTTCCTTACCCCTAAGCACAGTTAGGATAGGATTTTCAAGAAGACTTTACAAAGTGCCAAAGGGCATATGAGGGAAGTAAATACAAAAAACATAAGAAACAGTCTGGCTGAGTGGTTTGCAAACGGGCTTCCCTAGGGGACATTCAGCAATGTCTGCAGACATTTTTTATTGTCACAATGGTAGAGATGCTATTGGCATCTCGTGAGTAGACCATTCCATTGCTCCCTGCTACAGTACCTACTAACCCTCCTACAATGCTCAGGACAGCCCCTTGCGGCAAAGAATTATCTGGGCCAAAATGTCAATAGTGATGAAATTGAGAATCCCTGGTAACTGGTTATGAGCCAAGAGAAAGAAGAAGTCCCAGCCTTTTGGAGTCAAGAGTGTAGCTATCTCGGATGGCAATTAGAATAAGATGGGGCTAAGACTCAGGAAGTGGCCATATATGAAGGGTGTCATGTAAAGACTTTCTCACAATCTCTTCCCAGTCATCTTGACACCTCTGTGATCAAGTCCAAGAGAAAGAAAGATCACCATTCTCTTACCCACCTACACTTCTCCCACCCAATTCTGCAATAGAGGCCTTTTACCTAGTTGATGACACAGTGAACTCTCTTATCCTTCAGGTCTGACCTCACTCTGTATACATGACTGTGGCTTTACCCTGATATCCAACAGCATAAACACACATCACACAAAACAATCACCATAGCATTCATATAACACCAATGCTCCATGCATGGCCCAAGCAAGTCACTCGGGTACAAGTAGCATCCAACATTGACAGTTCTAGCAGCTGGCCCAAATATTGTCATGGATAGGAAGTCATCCATCCAACAAGTGCCGGTGCCAGGCTCTATGCTAAGTGCCGGAGACAGCACACTGAGCAAGAAGGAGATGGAAAAATGAATCAATAAATTGGCAATTATAGTAAACTGTGTGCTGGGCACAATGCTGTCTGCTTTATGTACACAATTTCAAATGATTATAACAATCATGCCATGAGTTGGGGACTTCAAAGCTGAGAAAATAGGATCGGAGAGGTCAGATAACTTTTCCGTGCTTTTCTTCAATTGTGGAGGCAAGATTGAAATCCAAATCTGTTTGAAGCAACACGCCAAGTTCCTAACTCCTTCGGGGGTGTACATCAAGAGGCATTTTTAGAGCCCAAGTCCCTTACTCTCTTCTGCCCCCTGTCTGGTTAGCACAAATTTTACATCCCTTCAGTGGCAACGGCAGAAAGGAAAGTGAGAGTGGGAGGGGGTTGCTGACTCTTGCTTCTCCTGGCTCCTCCTATAAACTCATTGGTTCATTCACACTGAGTAAGTGTTTTTTGCACCTGCGGTTGTATCCAGAGGGTGAGATGGAAGGCCTTCTCCCACATGTACCCACACCTGCTATCTTGCCACCACAGCAGAATAATGCTCTGCTGGGAGAACCAGAAGATAAGAAATGAAAATGTCTTTAAGTGGTGACCAGATCCAGACAAGAGAAGGCACTAATATATCAGACAAAAGGAGAAAATGAAAGGATATAGATGTTAATTATTCCCACAACAAAAAAGAAATGGTAATTCTGTGACATGGTAGAGAGGTTAGCCAGTGCTACCAGTGGTAATCACATTGCAATATGTAAGTGTATCAAATCAACACTTTGTATACCTTAAACTTGCACAATGTTATATGCAAATTATATCTCAATTTTTTTAAAAAAGAGTATAGAATAGAAATAGCCAGAAAATAAATTTATTAAATGTAACCCAAGATGGGGTTTCAAACCTCCATCTTCAAAAATGATCCAACATGATCATTTGTGATGCATGGAGCCCAAAGGTCTGTACCGTGATCAAAATCCCAACCATGTCATAGTCAGGAATGGTTAATCCCGTCATATAGACCCACCCAAGATGGTACAATTTTTTCCTGTATTTGGGAAAATGCCTTTCAACCCTGGAAAAATTAGAATTGAATAGAGATGAAGAAGCAAATCAAAGCCATATAACTCATGATTTATATTCACTTTTGGAATCAGTTTTGTAATAATCAAGGTTATTTAAAGGGTTAGAGAACATGGCAGGTTAGAAAATCTGGTGGCTTAGCCTATGAACTCAGTTTGAAAGGTATAATTGGTTTTTGACTTCTAATTTTTTTTTTTTTTTTTTTTGTGGTACGCGGGCCTCTCACTGCTGTGGCCTCTCCCGTTGCGGAGCACAGGCTCCGGATGCGCAGGCTCAGCGGCCATGGCTCACGGGCCCAGCCGCTCCGCGGCATGTGGGATCCTCCCAGACCGGGGCACGAACCTGTGTCCCCTGCATCGGCAGGCGGACTCTTAACCACTGCGCGACCAGGGAAGCCCTCCACAATACATTTTTAATATGAAAATATCTTCAGGGGCCTCCCCATGTAGACCTGTATGTCAGCCAGTGTCACCTGAAGGAGTTAACATAATTCCATCCCCAAAAGATGATGTATGGAATGTTGTACGGCTTTATTATGGCTATAGTTTCCACTACGATTTTTGTAATATCCAAATAGCTCAAGAACACCATTACCACTTTCAAACCCCTAGATTTCTTCAAATATTTTCCCTAAAAGCTTCCAGAAAAGGTGACATTCCTAGAAGATGCACCATGCTCATCCTATAGTTTTATACACTTCCTGGCATTCTTCTATGTCCCTCCAGGGAGACAAGTACCCTCAGTGGAGAAGCAGGAGCTTAGTCCACCAGCCTGGCTCTGATGGAGAGCATCATTCATATGAACATGCTCTGGCAGGTAGTCTCTAGCCAGCCACCTACCGCTCTCATCCCTCTCTCTCCAACCCAGGGTTTCTATTGTCAGAAAGCTGTCCCTTTCAGGCTCCTTAGACCTTGGATCTTTTCTTAGGGCAAAGGGGGAGTTGATAATAAGTCAGCTCTCTCCCACCATTCCCATCTCCAACCACTGTCTTGAATCCTTCAAATGAGATCAGACTTCCCTGGCCACATTGGAAATCACCTGTGCTGGTTATTAAGGTACTGCTTCTTAGCTCCAAACCCACCCTTTCACAACCTGCTCTGTGATGCTGTGGCTGGACTGTGCAGAACACAGTCTTTCCTTTTGCCTGCTTGCTCCCCTACTGGGTTCTGCCAACAGGGGGTATTAAAGAGAATGCGAGCTTAGCAGTGGCCGTTTGCCCCAGCAGCAGTAGCTGTTCCAGACTCCAGCTTTTTCAAAGTGCTCAGAACCTGCCTCATTTTACCTCTTCAGTGGTGCCAGCACCACCTGGGCTTCTTCCTCAGAGATCTGCATTCCAGCTCCAAGAGGTCCCTCCTCTGAATTTCTAGATTTCGCTAATCCCAACCTCTTCTTTTCTTCCCACAGTTCTAAGCGGTGATCAGTACTTCCTGTAGTTATTATCTGTTTACACCAGTGTTCCCTTTTGCCCCTTCAGCCCTCCAACACCTATTCTGTACATTATATTTCCTCTGTTGTAATAGCCAACGTGGCTTCTCTTTTCCTGGCTGGATCCTGATTAACTCCACTCTCTGTTGTCCACCCTTGTTGCCCCCATTAACAGAGCCCTGACCCGGCTCTACAATGTGCAAGGAAGAGGCGTTCCAGGCTCAGACTGCACCCTGAGTCTCTGCTCAGCCGGGTTCCATGGTGTGTTGGCACGGGGCAGGCAAGCCAGTGAGTAGCTTGGTGCTCTGTTGTTTGTTTCAAAGTCAGAGGAAGTACTTTCTATATATCTTTAAGGTACACAAGAAATTTTTCACTCAAAAATCCATATATTCAATTTGGAAGAATCACTATGAAGAATCTTGTAAAAGTCCTAGAGCTCATATTGTAATAATGATTCAGTTCTTTGTATGTTATGTTTATACCTGAATTGGGCTTTCCCACCCCAAGAAATCCCATGAGGGAGGCATGGTGGGTATATCATCTCCATTTAACTGGGAAGAACTTAAGGGGACATTCCCTTTCTTGCCATGCTCTCACCTAGAACAACTAGTCGCAGAACCAAGTCTATTTCTTCTCTGTATCTGTCTCCAGGATATGCCTAATGCGATAATTTTTGTATTAATTTTCTGTTACTGCATAACAAACACCACAAATTCAGTGGCTTAAAAGAATACCCATTTATCAACTCACTGTTCTGTAGGTGAAGCGTCTCACATGATGAGGCTAGGTTCCCTGATCTTAAAGAGTTCATGTAATTAGGGCAGACCCACCTAGTCAATTTCCCTACCTTAAGATCCACTGTGCCATATAATGTAATCTAATCACAAGAGTAAAATCCACCAATTTACAATCCTGAGATTATGTAGGGCATGTACACAAGGGGCAGGAAGTCTCGGTTGCTTCTTAGAATTGTACCTAACACAAGATTTTTTTTTTTTCCATAGTGTTATCTGCAGACCCCTGCATTGGAATAACTTAAAATACTCATTAAAAATGAAGACTCTCTGGTCACAGCACAGACCTCTGACGGCAGGGGGATCGGGTCCAGGAATATGCACTTTACTTCTCAGATGATTCTGATGCTTACTCAATTTTGAGAATTCAAAAATTGGAGATTACCATTTTATCATCAGTCTAGGTTAGAACACAACACCTGCTAGGGAAGTGAGAGCTACGTGTACTCTAGTGGATGGTGTGATGCGCCACCCAAACACCCCCCGTTAGGACCTAGGCACCTATTTTCCCAGCCACTGAATGCTGGCTCCTGACAACTCCCAGCTGAGTCCCTCTCCAGGAATTGCCTGTTTTGAAGGGGGCTGCCTGGCCCAGGTCCTCTCCTTGAGCAGCCCATTTCCAATGACTTGTTCATGAGTGGGACAAAGACCCACCCCTTCCTCGTTTCACTTTGGGACATATCGGAAGGGCCAGCCCAACTTCAGCTCTTCCCCTGAGGCCAGCTGAGGCCTCTGTTGTAACTGCAGTTCAACTTCGACTCCCCTACCCTGCTTCCTTCACTCCCTCACAGGTGTTCTGAGAACACTCCTCAAGCAACTCCTGCCCCCAAGTCTCCATCTCAGTCTGTTTCTGGGAAGCTGGACCAAGGTAGCCTTACATATAGTATGTTGGAGATCTGTAGCTCTATTTCAAATCTTATCCCCAATCTGTCCATTTCTCTCCTTCTCCACTGCTACCGCTCTCAGCCAAGCCACCACTTCTGTCCTGGTCATCTCTGTCTGCTGTCACCACCATGCCTCTTCCCCCTCACCCCATCACATTCCACACTCTACACAGCAACCCCAGAGAATTATAACCACCCCTGATCTTTTATTTGCTGTCTATTTCTTCCATTAGAATGTAAGCTTGAGGAGGGCAGGGTCTGTTTTTTTGTGGTTGTAATTGTTCGCCACTATATCCCTGCCATAAAGCAGATATCAATAAATGCTTGTAAAATCAATTAATGGACGAAAGCACCAAACTCCCACTGATGCGAGAAGTCAGCACAAGATACTCAAGTACAACAAATTAAGATTAGAAAATGGACTTTGTGCTTTTCTTTCCAGAATTAATGATATGAAGTCCACACACTTGCTTTTTTTTTTTTTTTTTTTTTTATTTTATTTATTTATTTTTGGCTGCGTTGGGTCTTCCTTGCTGCGTGCGTGCTTTCTCTAGTTGCGGAGAGCGGGGGCTACTCTTCATTGCGGTGCGCGGGCTTCTCATTGCTGTGGCTTCTCTTGTTGCAGAGCACGGCCTCTAGGCACGCGGGCTTCAGTAGTTGTGGCTCACGGGCTCAGCAGTTGTGGCTCGCGGGCTCTAGAGCGCAGGCTCAGTAGTTGTGGCGCACGGGCTTAGTTGCTCCGCGGCATGTGGGAACTTCCCGGACTAGGGCTTGAACCCTTGTCCCCTGCATTGACAGGCGGATTCTTAACCACTGCGCCACCAGGGAAGCCCGACACAGTTGCTTTCATATAAAGATTTTCTTCTGGAAAATTGCTTTAAGCCTATGGGATTTTAAGTTACATTTGGAAAAAGTGAGAGAAAGGAAGAAAAGTTGACCTCTGAGTCACTTTGGATCTTAGAATCCAATTGTCATATCTTTTCTTTTATATAATAGTTGTATTCCAGCAAAATAAGTTATAATATTAATATCAGAAGAGTAAATCTTATTCTCTCAATGACTGACAAAATTCGTGGTATATTTCCTGGGTGCGGGGGGTGGGAATTATTTCTTGATAGAGCCAAGAGAAAACTCTTTAGGAAACACATGAGCCTCCTTTGGCATAATTCTATAAGTTTTAACATAGGTACAGTAGTGGGTTTATTTAAAATGGATGATATCTGTATAATGTAACTTGCCAAGTGAACTTGAGAAATGAAAAACTCTCACATCATTTTTACCGATAGCTTCCTTTTTGAAAACATACTAATCTTAACTGCAGTAATTAGAGAGGAACGGGTCACACACTTATCACACACGATTCAGGAAAGGAGAGTTTTGTGATACAAGTGCAATTTTGGAATGACTAATATTAAGGAAAAAAAATGTCCTCTGGGTAATCAGAATGATTCACATATAAGTATCATTTGCCAGCCTTGGCTTCTTCAGCAGGGAAAACTTTTTGAGAATTTAAATATGTAAAAACTTATGCCAAAAAGTATAAGACATCACTGTCAACTTAAAAGCAAAAACTTTGAGATGATGAAAAAACAAAAAAAAGCCCATCTCTGGACCAGGGAAGACCTATCTCACATACAGAGAATGAAATCCTGCTCTGCAGTAGGAAGCTAAGAACTGCAAGCCCATCAATAGTGTTACTGAGCAACCATTGTACACAGGCGTTACACCAAGTTACAAAGTCATGAATAACAGAAATACACATCTTGCTGTCACATGGACCTAGTTATTCCTGCCTAGGTGCCAACATTGGATTGAGAGCTCTTAAAATTTATCAGAACCAATAGCCAAGGAAGAAATATAAAACATTTTCAGAGAACTGCCTGTATAAATTGACTTTAACCCCAAGCAGTCATACTGCCCATATTTTCACATTTCCAAAGAACAATGAATTCCAGTACAATATAGATTGCTCCAGAATATAAAAGAAGAACTACCCAATTTATTTTATGAAGTTAACATAATGGATAGCAAACCCTGACAGGACCAGCTCAAAAGAAGGAAAAATATGAAAAAAAATGCTCTCAGCATTTCTCCCTGAGAGCCTTTTGGTATAACTTAGCCAAATTAAGTATGTATGTGCCCTCTGGCTCAGAAATTAACTTCTGAGAATATATCCTGGGGACTTTCTCACCAAGGATCATGAGGGGAATGTACATGGCGGTCACTGCAGTATAGAGATGGAGTTGGAGTCTGGGCGTGCATTGCTGGGAGAGTGAACTGGTAAAACGTGCAGATGTACCATGGAGTATTTTGCAGCAGGTAGACGCAATAATATAGAGTTGAACGTACTTATAGCAGCATGGGTTGATCATAAAAACATGGTGCTCAGTGAAAATTGCAGGAAACAGAACAATACAATATCATGTAAATGAAAAATACATTACACAAAGCAACAGTATATATTTTCAAAAACATTCAAATAGAAATAAGTGTACACGTTAAAAGCATTGCTTGTTGGGGACAATAGGACTGGGATATAAGATAAGGAGAATACATAAATACAGGGCCACATTCTGATTTCCAGAGGCCCTTGGTCCTTTTGCATTCATGGGTCATTTCATCGCGACAAAATATATTAAAGGGAATTCCCTGGTGGTCACCGGTTAGGATGCAGGCTTTCACTGCGGTAGGCCCAGTTTCAATCCCTGGTTGAGGAACTAAAATTCCACAAGCCCCGTGGCACAGCCAAATATATATATATTATAGTTGTGTATATATACACATATAATATACACTATATATATAGTATATATATATATATAAAATCATATTTTACAACTGTTTTGGAATAAAGGTGAATATATTAATATTATGTACCAAAAAATCTTCTTTGACCTGAAAGCACAAGTTTACTTTTGATTTAAAAGAAATTATTTTGTGGACCCCTAAAAGTACTGTGAGCCCTAAAACACCATGCTTACCCCAATGATCACGGGCTCTGGATAAATGTAAGAGTGAACGAGAGTGGGGCCTGGCATGAACCAGGAACAATCATGTGCTACAGACGGAGTTAGAATTCACTCTGTCCTTTGCATCTGAGGTCCAGAAACCCTTCCCAAAAAAGCAGTTCCTTAGGTGTGCTGGACAACTCTGGTCCCCTGGGATATTAATAAGGCTTAAAGAGAAAAGGAAGGTTCCCCAAAAAATGCCCCATTTGGGAAATGCTGAGTTAAACAAAGTTCAGCAGATTTTCTTCTCCTATGATCCATCAGAATCTTTACTACATACTGTAATGTAAATTGTGACTCTCCAAGGAGGGGGGCAGGAGAGTTGGTGTGTGGACTTTTCCAAAGCAATTTGACAATAGAATCCTTCTGCCTTGTTGCTGGAAGTGCTGAGAGCTGAGAACTCCCCAGTCAGCTGGGCCCACGTCTGTCCCTGTCCCTGGTCAGGCAGGTGGCTTGGCCCACAGCAGTCTGAGACCAGACCCCAGTCTGTCCTGGCCTGTCTGTCGTGGCCACACCAGCAGAGCTAGGCTGCCACTAGCAGGCAGGGGAAGGGTGTGGCTTCTTCAGCTTCCAGGTTGCAAGGACAATCCCTGGGGAGTGCTGTGGCCATGTTTGGCACAAGGGCTAAGCTGTGACATAGCTTGATTTGTGACTTCTGAAGATTTGGACATATGGTATGCAGGCTTTTGTTTGTCTATTGCCTTGAGGCCCTCGAATAGTAGAGGCAGTCCTGGCCTGATGGTTCTTTTAAAAGGGTGATCCTACTATGCCATGTCAAAGCCCACCTTGCCTAATCAAAATCACAGTCATTCAGATTCCCAAGACCGCTTTCCCAGGTGCCAGTTAGCCCCAAGATGCCTGGACAGGCCACAGTTGGGTATCCACTGCCTCTCAGACTCAGAATCATCACAGTGTGAGTTCTGGGTCCTCCACCCCAGAAATTCCTTTCTTCTCTGTCCCAGCCCAAGACCCTGCTTTCAACACACACACACACACACACACACACACACACACACACACACACACGACATACACACACAGATACACACAGACACATATAGACATATAGACACAGACAAACAAATACACACAAAGACATACATACACACAGAGAGACACACACCCACACACATACACACACAGGCACACACACAGACATGCACACACAGAGACACAGCCAGGTTAGAGTTTTTGAACCCAATCTTCAGGAAAACCCTAGGTCTTGTCGAGTTATGACGTTCCACACACACAGATACACACAGACACATATAGACATATAGACACAGACAAACAAATACACACAAAGACATACATACACACAGAGAGACACACACCCACACACATACACACACAGGCACACACACAGACATGCACACACAGAGACACAGCCAGGTTAGAGTTTTTGAACCCAATCTTCAGGAAAACCCTAGGTCTTGTCGAGTTATGACGTTCTAAAGTCTCCAGCAGGGAATCAGACTCTCCCTGAATACTCTAACCTCAGGCACTGTGCTGATTATTCTCCACGTGCCCCTCAGATCTGTCCTCTGCCCTTTTCTGCTGTGCTCTGTGTCCCAGCAGGCTGACTCCTAGGGCCTCCCCCACTGGGCTTTCCCGTCCAGCCAGGCCTGCAGCTTTAGGAGGATTGCACAAGAAGGATGTGAGGGCGCGCAAATATCAGCCACGCTGTGGAGGGATCCCTGGGGTGTGGTTTTCACAGTAAGCACATTAATACCCACACTCAGAAAAGTACAGCATTAAAAAAAAAAAAGGAAAGAAAAGTACTGCACTGAGGAATGTTTCTCTGTGTAACAAGATGACTTCAGGGAAGACTGGACCCCTACGCATGCCCATTTATGAAGCGTTGATGAAGAGATGGAATTATCTAAATGGAGCTTGGAACAGCTCAGCCTGGTTGGGTTCTTGATATTTCAAACACGGTTTGGGGACTGAATAACCCAGCTTCTGGGAAATGTACTAACATCAGGCCATGGTATGACTGTGCCGTCGGGGCATGAGAGCCACGCCGTTCTCACCTGTATCATCGTTGCCCATGAGGGAAAGAGCATTTCTAATTCTCAATCTTTCGGCAATAGAATAATTGTCTAAGGCAAGTAGGCCACAGACAGAAGTGAGGAAGAAACTCCCTTTTCTTTCTAGGGATGGGAGACAGTTGGCACAAACCCTGAAGCATTTAGAACTTTTCAGTAGGAAGTGAGCTGCCCCAGCCTGGTAAAGGGAGACCTGGGGTTAAGTAGGGGCTTAGACTATTTAGAGAAGCTGAGTGCTGATCTGATCTTAATCTGCAGGTATTGTACCTCCCTTTCATCACTATCAAATCTTCAGGAAACTATCCTTAAAACAGAGGTATGGAGAATGAAGAGACAGAAGTGTAGGCCGTGCCCCTCCAGCCATGCATAGTGGTGGGAATAGCATCAGTTAGCAGTGGAAGACTGCCTTGGCCAACTGGGAAGAATCCCATTAAGGTCAGCCACAGATGAAGCCACAGCGGCAGAAACAGATGGGAAGACATGAAGTACACCCTGGGAATGGCTCAGAAATCAGTAAGGCATAGCCTGAGAGGTACTAATTTCCAGTAATAATAATTTGAGTTACAGGTAGGATATATCAATTCAGATAACTGAAGGAGACACTAATTACACCTAGCTTCTCGTTCACTTTTAGGACTTGAACTTCAAAAACATCACCGTAAATCATACATGGTGGTCTTTCATCCAATGTTCGTATCATGCAGTTCTAAAATAGATGGGTGGGCACTTAAAACTTCTGCCCCTAAACTTGAAAAATGGGACGTTATACTCCCCAAAGCCAACTTGACTTGAAGCTATAAAAAGGAAGCAATCCTTTCCAAAGTTATCTACCTAAATCTCTCACGCTCCTGAGACACTAAAATAATCAAATGGGATTATACAGTATTTGATCGATGATATTTGTTCATAATTCTCCTCTCAAAGTGCATTCAGGCCTGCCGCTAACAGTCATGAATCACATCACCAGGCAGAAGACTGGGCAAGGGGTAATTATATCAGGTAATAAAAGTGAGAAATAGCCAGCCATTAGAACTGGGAAGCTGTTTTTTGTACGAAGTATGAAACATAGGATGTGTGTGACGTATTCAGGATGGAGTCGTCTATGTATTAATGGCACAAGTAGGTAAATTTGATCCCAAAGTCAATGTCTCCACTACATGAAGCCAAGGAGAAGTTAATGCTCAAAGTCAGCTCTGGTATGGGACAGGGCCCAGGGGCAAACACACCACGCACAGCAATTGACTGGGTGTCCCCATGGGGCAAGTTACTTAGCCTCTCTGCTGTTCCAACTGCAATAGAAGGAACTGGAATAAATACTCTCTAAGTTTCTTTCTAGCTCCAAATTTCTCTTTAAAATGGATACGGAACTCATTCAATTCTTGGGAGCCAACTAAACAAACCCAGAAGTTGTTGCAGGCTCTGACTTAAGCAAAGCTTATGATCAGTGGTTCTGATAGTTGGTGTCCATCAGAGCTTGTTGGACATAGCTCTGGAAATTCAGATCCTGTGGTTCCAAAGTGGGCACCAGGGGTGGAATATTTCACAAGTTTCTGGGATGATCCCAGTATGCTCTGCAATTTGAGAACTACTTGTTCTGCTAAATCATCAGGCTTGTTGACTAGTTATTGGAAGGAGCTGAAAAGAGAAACATTTATTGAAAACTTGTTCTATGCCAATACTGAGTATATGTTATCTCATTTAATCATCATAAGTCTTCGGTTCAGAAAAAAGAAGGGAAATTTTTCCTTAAGAGGAAAATCAATCCCAGCTGCAAGTAAGGCAATGAAGAATTCCAGATAATTCCTATAAATTAATATCCCTGTTGACTCTTGCCCAGTTAAATAATTAAGCTCATCGTATGCATTTCTTTGTATATTTGCTTTTTCCTTTTGAAGTAGGGTGATAAAAGGAGAAATAAATTTCATAAATTCAACATAATTGCATAAATATAGTATATCAACTTTATTATTAATTAAAACAGTAAAAAAAATCAACAATAATTAAGACCCTCTTTGGGTAAATAAACTTGTCAAGCCACAATTTAATTGTACATTTCATTTCCTGTAACTCAGCCAAGACTCCAAAGATTTACTCAGCTGCAAGAGAAAATTAAGAGCTCTTATATCTCACACTTCCCACATAAACTCTCTCTTTAATGATGTTTGTGTTTTTCCCCTTTCATGTGCCAACTGCAGGGGAAGACTAATAAAAAGTTTAAAATTCCAGGTTGCTAGGACACATAATCCATTTATTCTGAAACACAGATCTCTATTCTTGCTCATGCTGGGAGAAATTATCATTATTAAGAAATCTTTAGAAATACAGTCAGTTCTCAAAGTGCTTGTCCCAGAATTTTTATTCAAAGAGCACTGCTCTAGAAAAGCGCCATGTTCTTTATTCTTATTAACCTGGGATGGTGCTCCGACAGACAGTCCTACGAGTCAGCATTTGGTAAGGCATGCACAACCTATTGGCAGTTCAACCACTAGAGGAGATAAATTTATAGATAATTTGAAACTCCAGAGTGAAATATAGAATTTGACCCTTGCAGACAGACCTGTGTTTGTTAGTAGAGGAGGAAATTAGAATCACTGTCCTGGGACCACATTACTATGCTTCTTCTAGTCCTGACACTTCTTGACTGTATTAGCTGGTACCCGACTGCTGGAAGGAACTGGATTGTGAGGGCTTTCATCCCTGGCTGTGCAGGTTACCTTGGAGACACTGCCCTGGACCAAACACCTCTACTCTGTGGAAGTGTAACCTCACTCCTGATGACAGGGGTGGACCCATAACACAGACTTGGCCAATCTTAGTATCCATTTCCCTGGACATAACGAGTGATCCAGGAGCATAGACAATGACCCAAGTAGGGCCAGAGACCTTTTCTGAGTCTGACATATAGCTAACGGGAAAGAGAAGTTTTAAGTTGGGAAGATGTGACATTTAGGTTGCCGGTAGCCATCTTCTCTACCAGGACCCTGTGGAGAAAGCCTGTCTGCATAATGAGGTCAGAGATGGAGAAATGGATGGAGAGAATCAGATGATTCCAGTGGTGCCCAGTCCTGGGAACAGGCACTGGTACATGCAGCTCCTCCTCTGGTCCTATGAGATACCCCAAGAACAGTCTAGTTATATGACACAGTTTATCCTCTTTTGCTTTTCAAGCCAGTTGGATTGGTTTTACGTCCTCTAGAACTGACAGAGCTTTAATAAACACTCTTGGTTACCTTTCCCAAGAACTGAGAACCCCACTGGTTTTCAGCTGTCTTCTTGCCCTGGTTTAGCTCACAGTGTTCCCCAGTGAACTCCTTGAACTTGAACCACATTGTCAGGCACATATCCATCTCCTGTATCATGCAAAAATAAATCACCCTGAAGAAACAATAGCGCTGTCTTTAGGGATACGGATTAAATATACACGGGATAGCAATGCCATGCACACACCACACATAGTGATGATTTATTGTCTCTGGGCAGAGGTGGCTAAATCCCAGATATGGGATGACAAATGAGGGGCCTGTGTGGTGCCAGCTGTTTCTATTTCAGTTTGGAATCTGTCCTCATGGAATTTTTTTTTTTTTTTTTTTTTGGCTGTGTTGGGTCTTCATTTCTGTGCGAGGGCTTTTTCCAGTTGCGGCAAGTGGGCGCCACTCTTCATCGTGGTGCGCGGGCCGCTCACTGTTGTGGCCTCTCTTGTTGCGGAGTACAGGCTCCAGACGCGCAGGCTCAGCAGTTGTGGCTCACGGGCCCAGCCGCTCCGCGGCATGTGGGATCTTCCCAGACCAGGGCTCGAACCCGTGTCCCCTGCATCGGCAGGCAGACTCTCAACCACTGCGCCACCAGAGAAGCCCTGTCCTCATGGCATTTCAGTGTTATTATCTGGTTTCACTCTTAGGATGGCACATTTTGTATATGCTTTTACGGAATGTGTGCTGACTACTGACTTTCCATACGTATTTATACCAGGGATTCTCAACGGCGGCTCTATTGACCTTTTGGACTGGATGATTCTTTGGGGGGATGTTGGGAGCTGTTTGGGAGTTTAAGAGCTGTCCTCTGCAGTGTGGGGTGGTTAGCCGGCCTCCACACACTAGATGCCAGAAGCACCGCCTCCATCTGTGGCAATCAAAACTGTGTTCAGCCATTGTCAAGTATTCTCTGGGGGACAAAATTGCCTCCAGCTAAGAACCACTGGTTTAGACAACTCACCAGCTTTTGACATTTGGTCTTTGCAAGGTACTGTTGTCTTCCATCACTATCCTCAAAAAACACATGTTAGTTTACCATCTATATATCTTTAGACTCCCAAACAATTGAGAACATTGCACTAGCAACTGCTGAATTTGGGCCATTATTTCAGGTAAGTTTTTGTAATTCATTTATACACACACACACACACACACACACACACACGCATGCACCCACTGGCATCTTTCTGAACCTTCACTCTCCTGGGTCCTCTGACTGGATTAATCCATATTTCATGATTGCCTCAGTCACAGTAATTGTTGCCTATAACAAAGACTTCAATCAAGGTCTGATTCCAGTGCCTGATTTTTTTCCAAATCTGATTCTGCCTGCCCCCATATTTATTCCTGCAAAGCCCAGCACTGAAGCCAGCTCTCCATGTGAGCCCATTCTCTATTAAGGTTGCCAGATTGAGCAAATGAAAATGCAGGACACCTAGTTCAATTTGAATTAATATAAGCATGTCCCCAATATTGCTAAATATCCTACAATGCACAAGACAGCCCTGACCACAAAGAATTATACAGTCTATATATTGCATGCGATGTACCTACTCTGCCTTGAAACCTGTTATTTTCACTAGTTTTTCCTCACCTACTGCTTAGGACCACAGGACATTCCCTTATCCAGAGTTGCCTGTGTGGGTAGGGTGCTTGTCAGATTCTGGGTTACTCAGTGTTTCAACCAGGGTCCAACCAGGAAACCAGAAACAAATTGGAATTTTAATGTAGCGAATTGGTTACACAGATGATGTAAGAGGCTTGGCTTTAAAAAATGATGTAACTCACAGATTAGCAAAAACATAAAGTTTATACCCATCCCTATAGGCTGGAGGGACAAAAGGAGGAGGTAGAGTTACCAGAACTCATGGCTTAGGGTCATTGCAGAAGTTGGAACTTGAAAACGGGCGGATCCAGCAGAAGCAGATAAGGAGAGATACAGTCCCTGTGTTCACCAAAGGAGAAGAGCAGAGGAAGAAACACCCTGGCTCCTCCAACCAACCAATTTCCTATCAGTGCTTCCCACTGGCCAAACCCAGCCAAAAACCAGCTACCGAGGGACCTGGGAACTCCAACTGGTCTAAAGCAGTTCGGGTCCACTGACACCGATCCGCAGAGTCCCATCTCCTCTTGTCAAGGCTGGGCTGTCTCTCTCTCTCTTTTTTTTTTTTTTTCGGTACGCGGGCCTCCCACTGCTGTGGCCTCTCCCGTTGCGGAGCACAGGCTCCGGACGTGCAGGCTCAGCGGCCATGGCTCACGGGCCCAGCCGCTCCACGGCATGTGGGATCTTCCTGGACCGGGGCACGAACCCGTGTCCCCTGCATCGGCAGGCGGACTCTCAACCCCTGCGCCCCCCGGGAAACCCTCTCTCTTTTATTTAGTTATTTTAATAACATTGCTTCCTTCCTTCCTTCCTTCCTTCATTTATTTATTTATTTATATTTTTGTCTTCGTTGCTGCGTGCGGGCTTTCTCTAGTTGCGGCGAGCGGGGGCTACTCTTCGTTGCGGTGCGTAGGCTTCTCATTGCGGTCGCTTCTCTTGTTGCAGAGCACAGGCTCTAGGGCACCCCAGTCTTCCGCAGCTGTGCCACGTGGGCTCAGTAGTTGTGGCTCACAGGCTCTAGAGCGCAGGCTCAGTCATTGTGGCGCACGGGCTTAGCTGCTCCGCGGCATGTGGGATCTTCCTGGACCAGGGATTGAACCCGTGTCCCCTGCATTGGCAGGCGGATTCTTAACCACTGTGCCACCAGGGAAGTCCCTGGGCCATCTCTTGTAGCTACATGGAACCCAGGAGAGGTTGAATCTTCCCATTGTTGGGATTCAGGTGAAGTCTTGGCAGCCACTGCCTCACTCACCAGTGGCTACTCCAAATCTATTACTGAGAAATTTTGAACTGTTGGGTTTTTTAAAATCCTGATTGTGTGCAGCAGTTTTCCTGGGATGAGTCACACTTTCACTGTCCTACGTCCTATTCTCTCCAGTTCTGCTCTTCCTGTTTGTGCACACCCCACCTCCTTGAGATGGTGTGACCGTGTGACTTGCATTAGCCAATGAAATGTAAGCAGAAGCAATACGCGTTGCTTCTAGTTGAAGCTTTGCGAGCAGGCACATAATTTACCACTTTTCTGTTTTCTGCTTTAGGGACCATGAAAGCATTTGTCAAAATTGCATATTGGTCTGGGCATTAGGTTCCTGTTGCTTCTATAACAAATTACCACATATTAAATGTCTTAAAACAAATTAATCATCTTATAATTATGGAGGTCAGGGTCCAAAATCAGTCTCACTGGGCTAAAGTCAGGGTGTCGATAGGGCTGGTTCCTTCTGGAGGCTTCAGGGGCGAATCGATTTCCTTGCCTTTTTAAAAATGTCTAAGACTGCCTGCACTCTGGCTTGTGACCCTCCCTCATATCGCTCCAAGCTCCTCCTTCCCTGGTCACATCTCCTACTACTACCTGCCTGCCTCTTAAAAGGACCCTTGTGATTACATTAGACCCGCCTGGATAATCCAAGATCATCTCCCCATCTCAAAATCCTTAACTTAATCACATCAGCAAAGCACATTTTGCTATGTAAGGTAATATATTTACACAGCCTAGGTTTTAGGGCATGGATATCTTTGGGGGCCCTTGTTCTGTCTACCACAGTCCCTGAGACATTTCAGCGAGCAGAGCCACACCTGCCAAGCTGCATTAGACACGCAATATGAGTGAAAAATAAACTTTTATGGCATTGAGTCACTAAGATTCAGGGGGTTGTTACTGGTGCACAATTTAGTCCACATTTATACCCTGTTTCTTTTCTGTCGCCTGTTTATATTTTGAAAATTTTTAAAATAACTTAAAGTATTAAATACTACTATTTTCTGCATAAAGTACAGTTGAAAAATAGTGTACCATAAGCAATCTATGAGCAACCCAGGGGGGATTTTTTGGTTGTTGTTCCTGAGCAAAAGTAACTTTAGATCTGTAAACCAGACCTAAAAATAAATATTGCACGTATTCAACACCCTAACAAGATTCTTTCCTGAATCTGAAAAATCTTCACAGGTTCCCTTTGCTCCCCAAAGCTAACAGGGTAGCGATGTTAATTTACTGAGATGTTGAACCAGGTGATAGTTAAGAGAGAAAATGAGCAACTCATTGACAGATTATTAAACCTAGTCCTGTTCTTCCTAGAAGTCAGGGGTGGGAAAGTGGGGTCCTGACAATTGAAATGAAAACATTCATGTGAATACCTGAAGTATAATCCTTACCTTAATTCCTGTAATTATGTCATAGGTCATAAAAAGTAGAGTGGTAAGCATCTTACCATTCTGAAGTGCAGAGTCAAGGCTGCCCCCCACCACGCCTCTTCTTCATAAGTCAGATGGACAGGTGGACATGTCAGTTTCAGTCCAGATCAGTGGTCTGCAGCTTTCTGCTGTCACATCCCTCTAATCAGTAAAACATTTTTAGTATATGCTTCCAAGATGTATACCTGCCCAGGTGTTACGAGCATTATAACAAATGTACAAAAAAGAAAATAAAAAGATGATATCAAGATGAAATAACTACTATTTTTAAATGCCTTGCTAATCCTGTGGCATTCTACTACATTCATTAATATTTCAAGACACTACAGGCCCTTACGTAGAGGTTCCTCATTAATGATAGTAGACATGAATCAATAGATTGTAAATTCAAATTTTAAACCATCTTCTTGATAATTTTGAATATTTTTGTTAGAGTTTTTTTCAGATCTGATTTGATCCTCATTTTTACCTTTTCATGTGGATAGGAAGGAGTTCGTTCTAGGAGTAAAAGCGTCTGCTGCTTTGTCATTTTTGTTGTTTATTTGCTCGTTGTTCATTTGTTCACGCTCTTGTTGACACTTCAGTCCATGGTTCCTTTGCAGGAAATCTTTTTAAGTCATGTGTCTATTTTATGAGAGTTAATTGAACTAAAACTAGTGAATATTATCTAAAAACAGTTGTGATAATACACCTGGGCATACATAATAATACACCTGGGCATAATACACCTGGGCATACATAAATATGTCATACTGTGCCAAAAGCAAATAAAAGAGTGAGAAAACCTCCATCAACTCCTCTGTGTTCTGGAATGGCCAGAATGGCCATGTGTGTGATCCCACCATGACACAAGACCATCTGACCTTGGGATCAAGTGAGGGCACTGTGTCAATTCGTGTACTTATTATTATATCACTTCTGGGAGGCATGCTCCATACTTTGTGAACTCTAATATAAATAACTAAAATGCAGGTTTCTAAAAAGACTTTTACAAGAGCAATGAATTTAGGTATGTAACAGAAGGTCCATAATCCATTCAATTAGCTGTCTATTATAAAACATGTTACAAAGATACTGAAGCCCAGAGAGGCTGGATGCCTTTCCCCTAATTTCACAGAGGGTTCTTGGCAATTAGGACCAGAAACCAGATCCTCTGAGCCTCAGGCCGACATGCTTCCCATTACACCATGAGATTATGAATGAGTAAATTTAGCAATTTCATGACTGAATTAAGTCGTTCTGGCCTCTCTTCAGCATCTTGCTGTGTGATGAAGGAGAAAGACTCAAACCAAGAATGAGGAGAAGAAACCAGGAGGAAACAGCCCTGGAGATGGGAGAAGATTTTCAGTTTTCTGCAAGATACAAGGGCAGATAATTTATTTTTCTGCTGTCTCTCTAGCCCCCAGTTTCTGTTTGTCTCACTGACAAAGATCTCTATATTGATTAAGATTCTCCTGAAAAGAGATCTTTCGTGCCTACCCTATCAGATATTTGAGGACATGATATACAGTGTCACATTGATTATATTGATATGCATTCATTATATTCAAGGACAGCCAGCCAGAAAGGTGTCTGGTGTGGCAATTTATAAGGAATGATACAATATCCCTGAAAATGTAATAAGATGAAGTTAATTATGTTTCCCTCCTGTACCAGTAAAGTTCAATCAGAGAAGTAAGACCACTATGAGTATTATGGGATAGATTATTTATTATGGAGTTAGACCTTACACAATTTTGGGAGGATCTGAGGAAGAACGGGTCCAAAAAGTACCAGAGAGAAGTACCTGGTGCAGGTGGACAAGTTGGATGCTAAGTGGGAATCAATGGCGGGAGAGACTGGTAGAGAGGTCTCTGGAAGGCTATCGGCCCTTTGCGGCTTCTACCTCTGTGAGGTCACAGCAAAACATTTCCTGGCAGGTCTGGGATCACTGCTGGTCAGTAGGGCCAGCATTTGGGAAGAAGAGCTGGACTTGGAGTGGGAAAACCAAGAGCAAAGCGGAACCCACCAGCACCTCAGTGACTGCCCCTAACTGCCTCTACCACCCTTCAGATGGTTGCTGCTTCATTCCTGACTCTTAAATAGCACACTTCTCTTGTGGCTACCTTATGCTGCCTCTGAGGATGTGGGGCTGGCTCCCCACAAGGCTGTTGCTTTGTGTGTGGGACATGCTGGTTTGGAGCCAGACCTGAATCACTGAGGATGTGGAGGTGAGGCAGCTAGGTGCCCCCTGCAGCTTTTCTTCTCAGCATTTGCCTAGAGCCTCCAGAAAGGAATGCAGCTCTGCTGACACCTTGATTTTAGCCTAGTGCTATGATCTGAATATTTGTGTCCACCTCCTCCCCCCAAACTTCATATGCTGAGATTCTAACCCACAAGGCAATGGTGGGTCCTTTGAGAAGTGATTAGGTCAAAAGGTGGAGCCCACATGAATGGGATTAGTGCCCTTATCAAAGAAACCCCACAGAGCTCCCTAGCCCCTTTCACCCCATGACAAATACAAGGAGAAGTCTACAACCCAGAAGAGGGCC
The DNA here is from genome assembly GCF_002837175.3 of Physeter macrocephalus. Classification (NCBI taxonomy): domain Eukaryota; kingdom Metazoa; phylum Chordata; class Mammalia; order Artiodactyla; family Physeteridae; genus Physeter; species Physeter macrocephalus. The sequence goes on from NC_041220.1 coordinate 53,210,855, forward strand.
CTCACCCCATCATGCTGGTATTTTGATCTCAGACTTCCAGCCTCCACAACTGTGACAAATAAATTTCTGTTGTTTATAAGCTACACAGTCTGTGGTTCTTGTAATAGCAGCACGAAGGGACTGAGAACTATCTCCCCTGGCAGCCCACTGCCAGTGATTCACTGATTTCAGGGTACAAAAGGCCGGCCCGCTGGTCTCAAGGCGGGGACACACTCTGCAGTGCAGTTCATGCTCCAGAGCTCCCCATGGGCCAGTCTGCACCAGCTGAGGCCTCATCCTTGCTTAACTCCTTCATCTGCTCTCTTCTGCTTTTCTCTCTCCTTTTTTCCTGAGAGCACATCCTCGATAAACCATAGGCACCTGAATTCCTGTCTTAGGCTCTTTTTCTAAGGAGTCCCAATCCACGACCCCTCTCTATTGCATTCTCCTCTTCAGTTACATGGCCCTCTTGCAGTTCTTAGAACCCTGGGCATTGGTTCATGATAAACCTTCCAAAGTTTTATTAACTCCATTTTACAGATGAGGAAACTGAGGTACATAGAGGTTAAAGTCATATGGCTTATAAGTGATAGAGCCCTGACCCCAGGCTGTTTGACTCCAGACACTGTACCACTATAATGCATTTATTTACATTATTTATTTCCTTTATTTGCTTGTTTACTTTGGTTATTGTGTCTCCTCCCACTAAAATACAAGTTACTTGAGGATATGAATTTTTGTGCATTCAGTCCACTGCTCTATCCCCTAGTACCTAAAGAAGTCCAGGCATTATACTAGGCCCTCAAATACTTATTAAACTACATAGTTTCTGTGACTTCAAGCTGTTCTTCTTTCTGGATTCAGGAGGAAAACAAATTGTAATAAGGGTAGATCAATTATTCAAATTTCAGCCAACATCCACATCATGTAATAAATGCTTCTTCCTTCCCATCCTGACTTAGCTCTGTAATAAGTTGGATGCAATATATTTAAAGCACATGGTGATTGTTTAAATATTTGGCTTCCATTTTAGGACCGTGGGTGCCATGCAGCTGTGTAATTGTTGGCTGAGATGATCTCTAGCATACCAAATGCCAGAATTTGCAGTGATGATGTTGAGACCTTACCAGAGACATTCAAGGCTGGGACAAGACCTGCATGAATCTAAGTGGAAAGTTCATGGCCAAAGTCATCTGTTATTATAATCTAGTGCTGCTCATTGAGACTTCAGGGAACCCCCAAAATAGCATGTCATCCAAGTTCCGAACTACTTTAGGAATAGACCCCAAAAATAAGACACAAGGAAATCAAAATATCATGTTTGCTACTAAGAAAGCGGATATTGCAGAATGTGTCTTGGACTTAAGAGCCAAATGTTTTCCTAACACTAGACCCCAGAACTAGACAAATTTACCCACGGTGACTACAGAACTCCCCAGGTAGGGCCTTGGCCCTATTAACTGATAGCATGAAGGAACAGAGCAGGACACACATTCTCTGCAGGGACACCAGCTCCCAAGGGGATTCCAGGTGGAGGGCTAGTGACCCTGTCCTGATTCTCCTTCTAAACTCACCTGTTAGACAAATCACTGTATCTCCCCAAGAAAAGAGTGAGTGATAGTGCAGAGAGATGCCAGGAGTGTTGCATGATGGGTATTCCTTCAATGAAAGGAAACATTAAGAGTGGGGAGGGCTTCCCTGGTGGCGCAGTGGTTGAGAGTCCGCCTGTCGATGCAGGGGACACGGGTTCGTGCCCCGGTCCGGGAAGATCCCACATGCCGCGAAGCTGCTAGGCCCGTGAGCCATGGCTGCTGAGCCTGCGCTTCCGGGGCCTGCGCGTCCGGAGCCTGTGCTCCGCAACGGGAGAGGCCACAGCAGTGATAGGCCTGCTTACTGCAAAAAAAAAAAAAAAAAAAAAAAAAAAGAGTGGGGAATAATATTATACTTGCCACGGTACTGCCCCATGAGCAACTGGATGACTCTTGAAGGAATTTCAGTTATATTCTTGCTTTATCAATTTGGTGTTACAGAATATGTAATCATTAGCCTCTTACAGCTACCATTTTGCTTCATAGTTACCATAGCTAAAACCAGATTTAAATCATAGAATTTTGCAGCCAAAAGTGAAACTTCAAAGATCATCTGGTCTACTGCTCTCCTTTTTACAGATAATGAAACTGAGGTCCAGAATGTGGGATATTTTGTCCTATTACAAAAATGTATGCAGGTCATTCAGAGGCAGAACTCGGACCCTCTGTTCTCTTTCTTCTCAGTCCAAAGCCTTTATCCAATGGCCTGTTTTTCAGCTTGTCATCAAATTGTCCCTAGTGCCAAGAAGGAAAGAGAAAACCTCCACCAATAATAAGACACAAAAACATAACATACATGTCTATTTCACAGTCAAGATTATGAGGTGTTCAAGGAGAAGACAGCAATCAGTTTCACTAAATGATGTTAAGATGAGGGCCTCATCAACTCTCACTGTTCCTTTCATGATACCTCGCACTGAAATTTCCCATCTATACCTGTCCATGGTGCTGTGTTTACCTAAGACTGTTCAGGAAGACTTTGTGTTTTACTTCCATAAAATTCAAGAGAACTAGGTAGTTTTTTAATATGAATATAAACTCCAGTATTCTAATGATGTCTGTTTTAAATTATTTATGCACAGCTCAAACCTCCTGGGCATTGTTGTTTAAAAATCCAACATTACTATGAATCATATAAGCTTTTTCTCAACAAATGGTAAAAGAAATGAGTGCTATCTCAGAGACCTGGAGGAGAGGGAAATGTTATTTCAAGATTCTTTCACTTCCTTTAATATAATATGTATGTATTAAGGCTGCAAAACAGGACTCAAATATAAAGATCATAAATCATCGTGTGTGAAAATAGAAATAAAGAATGTATTCATCGTTATAAATATATAGTATAGTAATAATGATTTAAAATTTTTATATATTCATGATTACTGCTGAAGGCATCCAATTATTTGTCTATCCCAATGCTTTTCCATATGAAAAGCTTGTGCTGTATTTTAAATTATAGAAAGTTTAGATGGGTACAGAAACTATCTATGGGGAAATGTCACTGTTTTAAAATTTCTTATTGAGACTACTTGCCAGTGTAACGTAACAAGCAGCAACCTTGAACCATGAGCTATGGGTTAGATGTGCATATGGGCCGTGGTGTTCAGAGATACAGGTGCTTCTCTATGCACTTTGGGCTCCGCAAGTAGGTCAGGCTACTGCAGATGTTGTTATATTTTGCAGCACAAAGGCAATCTGGTTGCTAAGGGGGTAAAAGCCTTACCTGATGGACTACAGTCTCTCCCAGCAAATTCAGGTCACTGTATTATGGAAATGCACTGTGGTGTCTTTTTTTGTTGGATCACATGAAAATTGTTGCAACCAGATATCTGTAACAGAGAAAAACAGTCCACTGGCCAGGCAATCATGCATTATAAAGGGTATTTCCCCAGGCTCATAAAGTTTGTCCAGCATGGATGATGATTTGCAAAGATATAGAGGAACTTGTATGTGTGTGTGTGTGTGTGTGTGTGTGTGTGTGTGTGTGTGTGTGTGTATGTATGTGTGTGTGTTGGTTGGTTGGTTGATTTTTTTAAGGAAGTAGCTACTTCAAAGAGAGTTCTTTATTTTGGTTTTTGTTCGTTTGTTTGTTTTTCTGGAAGAGTTTAGCTTTAGTCCAGACTTCCACTCTTCGTAGACTTAAGATGAGTTTTGGGACCCTTTTCCATCAGCAAAAACAAATCATCTTATAGGGCTAAACTTATAAAAAGCCAGGCTAGAATGCTACCTAACCTTGGAAGAAGTAGTTATCAATTCTAACTGCTAGACTCAACTGTGTTCCCAATTCTCACAGCAGGGATTTTGATGTTTTATTCGCCTCAGTATCCCCAGAAACGAGAACTGGGCGTGACACCTAGTAAGCACTCAATAAATATTGGTTGGATGAAGAATAAATCATTGATTCTAAATTTCAATCCTGCCTTTATCACCGCTGCCAATGTGATCTTGGGCCAGTTTTTAACCTGTCAGCATATCAGTTACCTCAAGGGAGATAGAGGCGTGAAAGAACCCTGAGTGTTGTGAGAAGTCTCTTTACATGAGACTTCTCGTGTAAAGTACCTTAGCAAAGTATTTGTCATTCAATGTGAGGTCATTTAAAAATTATTTATATGTATATTTTAAATAAAGTTTTGCTTTTATGAAATTATGATGTGGTAACATCATAACATTGTTCTCACTTGTGAGACTGTCAGTTTGATAGTGCAGACCTTACAAGATGAATGATTTTCCTAATTTTTCATAACTGTAAACTTTAACCTAGCCATTTAGGATTTTCTCTGATACATGCTCATTTAATCTTGAGATTTCAGTTTACTCTAGAATCTAAGAGAAATGTGCTGTTGTAACACATTGCAGTGTCTATAAAGTTCAAAAGCGCTCTGTGTTTATACTAGAAGAAAGATACAGAAAAGAAGTTATTAAGCCGTTCTAAAGATCAAAATTGACATGAAACACTGAAAACTAAAGCCATTTAGAGTGTTTATTGAGGGACAGCATTTACCTAAACTGAAAACCTGAAAATATAGTTACCAAATCATAGTTACTGTCTTTCTATTCTGTTAATAACAAGGATCAACAGATCCTAGGATCCTAAATCATCATGTGTCAGATTTGCTTGAAGGGATATATTTATAAAGGCATCTTATATTGTGTAATAGTCAGGTATAGATACATACAGATAGAGAGATAGATAGATAGACTGATAGAAGATAGATAGATTAGATATGGTAGATAGATAGATAGATAGATAGATAATCTCCTACTGGTTCTATTTCTCTGGAGATATCTATGTATCTATCTTCCTATCTATCTAGAGAGATTATGAGGAATTGGCTCATGTGATTATCAAAGTAGAGAAGACCCACCATCTGCCACATGCAGGCTGGAGACACAGGAAAGCTGGATCAAGGGCTTGAGAAGCAGAGGAGCTAATGGTGTAAATTTCAAGCCAAGGCCAGAGAGAAAGAGATGAGGAGTCCGGGCTCAGTCAGTGAGGCAGGGAAAAACAAAGCAAATTACTCCTTCCTCCCCCTTTTTGTTCTGTTCAGGCCCTCAACAGATTGGATGATGCTCACCCACACTAGGGAGGACAATTTACTGAGTCCACTGATTCAAATGCTAATCTCATCCAGAAATGTCGTGGATCACACTCAGAAATGTTTAGTTTGGGCATCCACGGCTAGTCAAGTTGACACACAAAATTAATCATCACATTTTGTTTTCACTAGTTTTTTTTTATGGAAAAGATGAATTCTAGTTCTAACATTCCTAATAAAGAAGTTAAATATTCCTATTAGAAGATTCCAGGTCTAGTAGTAGCTTCACTTACCTATTATTTAATTACACCTAAAACTTTGGGTTTTTTTAATTAAAGAATCAGAACAATTTTTTTTATTGGAGTATAGTTGCTTTACAATATTGTGTTAGCTTACACTGTACAGCAAAGTGAATCAACTATACATATACATCTATCCCGTCTTTTTGGGATTTCCTTCTCTTTTAGGTCACCACAGAGCATGGAGTAGAGTTCCCTGTGCTGTACAGTAGGTTCTCATTAGTTATCTATTTTATACATAGTAACAATAGTGTATATGTGTCAATCCCAATCTCCCAATTCAGCCCACCCCACCCCCCTTTCCTCCTTGGTATCCATACGTTCGTTCTCTACGTTTTTGTCTCTATTTCGGCTTTGTAAATAAGATCATCTATACCAATTTTTTCAGATTCCACATATATGTGTTAATATACGATATTTGTTTGTCTCTTTCTGACTTACTTCACTCTGTATGACAGTCTCCAGGTCCATCCATGTCTCTACAAATGACCCAATTTCGTTCCTTTTTATGGCTGAGTAATATTCCATTGTATATATGTACCACATCTTCTTTATCCATTCCTCTGTTGATGGGCATTTAGGTTGCTTCCATGTCCTGTAAATAGGGCTGCAATGAACGTTGGGGTGCATGTGTCTTTTTGAATTATGGTTTCCTCTAGGTATATGCCCAGTAGTGGGATTGCAGGGTCATATGGTAATTCTATTTTTAGTTTTTTAAGGAATCTCCATACTGTTTTCCATAGTGTTTGATATTGAGCTGCATGAGCTGTTTGTGTATTTTGGAGATTAATCCTTTGTCAGTTGCTTCACTTGCAAATATTTTCTCCCATTCTGAGGGTTGTCTTTTTGTCTTGTTTATGGTTTCCTTTGCTGTGCAAAAAACCTTTGGATTTTTAATAGGATACTAACCCGAAAGCCCCATTATAACCAACGAGAAAAAATGTTTTTAGGCCTCACCACTGTTCCCCAGCCCCTAAAACACTGGTTGGAACATTTCAATGTACTGTAAGGAAGAACTCAAAGATGGGTCCCTAGGAATATGGGACTCCCACGGCTACTAATAACATACCAGAAAATCCAAGAAGCTGTGCTGATTATGTAAGTTTTTGCCAACCCAGCATCTTCTAGGATCATACTCCTTAAAACAAAAACAATAACAAGAATAATAAGGGCTAACACTTATTTAGCAATTACTTTGTGCCACGAACTGTTTTAATGAGCTTATGTATATTACCTCATTTAACCTCATAATTACTCTGTGCAGTAGGTTCACTGATACTATACCTATATTACAGCTGGGGAAACAGGCACAGAGAGAAGCATCCAAGATTACACAGTTACTGAATGGCAAAACATACCCCAGATTCCGTGCACTTTCCCCACCTAGGTACACATGTACCGTATCTGTACTCATGTAGTAAAGCAGACTTTCAAGTTAATTGGGTCAAGTAAGGAGGATCTAATGTGAGATATAATTCAGTTCTTCCAGATTTTATTCTTTTATACTCACATTATTACTTTTTATGCTTTACTTCATGACATTTCATCCCTAAATTCTTCAGTATACAACTCACAAATATAAGGACATCCTATGTAACCAAAATAAATATTTATTACGTCCAACAAGCCACAATATTAATCATCTTAATGAGTTTTAATATCATTTATGACCCAAGCCATATTCCAATTTCCATAATTGTTCCCCCAATTGATTCTGTAGCTGTTCAAAACTGTTCAAACTAAGACCTAATCTAGGACCACATGTTGCACTGGTGGTTGGGTCCCTTAAATTTCTTTTCCTCTATAACATCCTCTGGTACTTTTTTTTTTTTTAGTTGTGGCATGCCTGATCCAGTTCCCTGACCAGGGATCAAACCCAGGTCCCCTGCACTGGGAACGCAGAGTCTTAACCACTGGACCACCAAGGAAGTCCCCAGCCTCTGTTTTTATGGTGTTGATTTGCTGAGACCCCAAGACAGTTGTCCACTGGAATGTCTCACCTTTCAAGATTTGCCTGAATGCTTTTTCATAGTGTTTAGCCTGTTCCCACTCTTCCATTTATTTTCTGTCTTTGAGATACTCTTCTGATACTTAGAAGGGCAAGAAAATAAATAAGTCTGTGGGCTGTTAGAGGAACCTAGAAAGGAAGTCTCTGAAGACTGAAGAGGGGAATGAGCAGGCACTAAGAACTGAAGGAACATTTTTTGGATTATCTCTAGACTTAATCCATTTGAGTAATTCCTGGATGAATGACTACAAGTAATCGAGAGTACACTAGCCTAAACAACTTTCATTCTGAGCAAAGACCAGGAATTGTAGGTACAAGGCAGCTTTGTGAAATGGAGGCCAATATACAAAAAAGGATTTTTGTTCTTTGCCTAACAAGCTTTATCATACTAGGTGGGGTTTTGTGGTACAAATTCTGACTGGAGACTCCAATCTTTCCAGGGTCAAAATGTAAAGCAGCCAGGTTAGTTTCCTGGGCAACCAACCATGTTAAGACTGGTGAGTTGTAAACTCAACTTGTTGCTAACTTGCTGTCACGAAAGTCTTTTGAATCTTTGTTCAAAGACAACTCATTTGAATGTGCTTTAAATGCTCAGGAAATTGCCCTGGAAAACCTTTATTCAAGGTAGGTAAACAAAAAGTGCTGTTTCTATAGTATTATTCAAATAGACTGGATCCATTTCAAGATGCTTCCTGCATTGATCCACTCACCAAATATTCTCAGGCCTACTTTGGCCAGAACCATGGACACATTACAGGACACATTCATTCATTACAGCGAATTTTAGCTCATTTCACCAGGGTTCAAAAAGAGCCATGTTCTTGTGTCTCTAAATGCATGCATTTGTTCAGAGCCTATCCACTCAGGAAAATTCAATCTCGTGAATTTGATGGGGGCAGAGTGGGGAGGTAACCCTTCTCCTAGAGTCAGGAGAGGGGCTCTGGGTCTCTGGCACAGTCCAGAGCATTTTAGAAGGCCCTCTGATCCCCTCTGGCCACTGTCGAGATGTTCAGTGTCAAAATCCACATGGTCCCTTGAAAGTGGTGGTCCCAACCCAACACCAGAACTTTTGAAGGCAGGTAAACTAAATGTTTAGCGAACCTCCTTTCTCAGGGCACACTGGAGCTCTTTTGAGGTCCTTCCACAGACCAGAGGTACAGGAGGGAGAGAAGTGCTGGTCTCTGCTAGTCCAGGTCCTGCACACCCCTGTTCCCTCTCCAGTCTCTCAAAAAGTTCAAAATCTTCCCTCTAGGATCAGTCCACTTCTTCCTCTCCTAGCTGGGGCTTTTTTCCTGCAACAAAATTCTATGGAGGAGTGATGTTCTGGATCCCTGTTTCATGCTTTATTTATGATCTCTCTCTTTATACCTCTGATTCAAAAGATATCAACAATCCTGGAGGGGGGCTTCCCTCATGGTGCAGTGGTTGAGAATCCACCTGCCGATGCAGGGGACACGGGTTCGTGCCCCGGTCCGGGAAGATCCCACATGCCGCAGAGCGGCTGGGCCCGTGAGCCATGGCCGCTGAGCCTGCGCGTCCGGAGCCTGTGCTCCGCAACGGGAGAGGCCACAACAGTGAGAGGCCCGCATACAGAAAAAAAAAAAAAAAAAAAAAAAACAATCCTGGAGGTAAGGCCACCCTCGAGGAGTTTCTTGCACTGGGGAAGTCCTGCTTTTTGTTCAGGCTGCTGAATGAGTATGAAACAGAAATTAATCTCTCGAGGTGGTTTTCTAGCCATAGACGTGAAGGTGAGAAAGACAGTCCCTGCCTCCAGGTAGCTCAAATAAAGAGGTCATTAAAATATAGCACACAGGAGAGATCCCTGTACCAGAGGCTAAGGAAGGTTTTTCTGGAGAATATCAACACTTAAACCGCATGCCCCACTTATGTGCCAGGCACTGTTCCAAGCCATTATTTATATAACTATAGACTATAGACGTACAGTGGGGCTATCACTGGAACTCAGGCGATCTGGCTCCAGAATCCATGCCCTAAATTTCTAGGCTCTACAACACCAAGAGTGAACTGTGATGAACTCTGGGTGATAATGATGTGTCAACATGGGTTCATCAGTTATAACCAATGCACCATTCTGCTGGGAGAGGTTGATAACAGAGAAGCTGTGCATGAGCGGGTGGGGGGGGCGGCGATATGGGAAATCTCTGTACCTTCCTCTCCATTTTGCTGTGAACCTAAAACTGCTCTAAAAAGGAAAGTCTATTTTTTTTTTAAAAAAAGTACGTTTTACCCAACCTTCTATCATTACATTTTGATTAATAAGGCTCTCTTCTAAAATAGAATTATGCCCTGCAAGGAGCGAAATCTATTCTTGTATTTAGACCCTGTTGTGAGTATTTTTCACCATAAAATCAAATTGCTTTTCTCCTACCCTGACTCTAGCCAGGTGGGGAGGCTCTTCTAGGGAGAGGCTTGGATCAGACAGCAGTACACAAAGATGACAACGCACCCTTGGAGTGAGGTCAAAATACTTGCCCCGAGATACTACTGGCCACTGCCTGCTCACATATTCTCTCTGCTACACCAGGAGCCTTCTCGGTTTTGCCTTCAAAGGGCTTTGCATGTTATAGGCTATGGGAAGCAGCTCCTGAATATTAAAGTCCTAAATTAAATTTCAGGATGTCTATCACGGGCATTCATGAGAGAAATAAAGGATAGGCCTGTCTCAGGAACACTGGAGACACAACCAAATTGATGTACACTCATCTTCATATTTCAGATTTTCCCCGTTTGGGCCAAAATTATGATCCTTGGGGCTGACTTTGCCTCTTGCTGAGTCTGGCAGTCTCAGCATCAAATCCAGACGAAGCTAAAGCAGCCAGGGCTCTTGGTCGATGGCCCAAAAGCTCAAGCTGAGAGCCTGGCAACACGCTTCTCCTGACAGCGGTGCCAGTTCACAAAGGAAAGCAGAACCCAGGCTCAGTCTTTGCGTGACGCCTCCTGTAAACCGGACTGCTAGGCTTTTGTGAGACTTGACATTATTTATTCCTCAGAGAGGGAATGAGTGACTCACGAGATCTTGTGATTCACAGAACTAGGCAGCTGGCAAGTGGAGAGCTGGGACAAGAAAATGGAGAGCTGGAGGGTGAGGGCTGCTCTGGCCACCCTGAGGTCATCCAAGATGCCCACACACACACCAGGAAACTTCCCCGCCAGAACGCCAGTCAGAGCCCCTTTTACCCAGCAGGGAACAGGTGGCTGTGAGTGAGCCCAGAGCTCCCTGTGGTGCTGATTGAAATTCGCACAGCATTTTGTTTTTAATGCATCCCCTGCCTTGCCCTCCCTACTATGGCCTGCTCTTCAGCCAGCCACACTGCAGGCTGCTCCAAACTGTTTGTCTGGGTCCCTCTCCCTCCCTTGCTGCCTAAGCTTCTCTACCTGTCTCTTGTTTTGCATCCGTTTATGTGTCTTTTCTGCCCACTGAGGCTACTGGACACATACATATTATAGAAGTTAAGAGCATGAGTCTGGAGCCAGGCCACTAAGGTCTGAATCCTGACTCTCCCTGTTCCCAGCTATGACCTTGGCTATGATACTTAACTTCTCTGGGCCTCATTTTTCTTACTTGTAAAGTTGGAATAATAATACCTATTTCTCAGGTTGTTTAAAAGGCCCCGCAACCATTTGGGGAAGGAAGGAGGGAAAAAAGGAGAAAAAGAGACTGTCAGTCTTGGACTTCCTTGGTGGCACAGTGGTTAAGCGTCCGCCTGCCAATGCAGGGGACACGGGTTCGAGCCCTGGTCCGGGAAGATCCCACATGCTGCAGAGCAAATAAGCCGGTGCACCACAACTACTGAGCCTGCGCTCTAGAGCCCACGAGCCACAACAACTGAGCCCGTGTGCTACATCTACTGAAGCCTGCGCGCCTAAAGCCTGTGCTCCGCAACAAAGACAAACCACTGCAATGAGAAGCCCGCACATTACAACGAAGAGTAGCCCCTGCTCGCCGCGACTAGAGAAAGCCCGCGTGCAGCAATGAAGACCCAACACAGCCAAAAATAAATGAACTTATAAAAAAAAAAAGAGAGACTGTGAGTCCCTTGAAATAAAGCACCAGGTATAATTCATTTTTTATTCTGTGCCTCATTACATTCATTTATTCACTCTTGAGGTCATACAATGTTCTAGTTACTGAGCAAGATCAGTCCCTGTCCTCAAGGAGCTCACAGTCAAGAGGGGTGACCATGAATGACATCAGTGCTTGTAACAGCATGATGACAGCTCAGGGACTGTTCTGAAACACATGGCTCTAGAGCCTGGGTTCAGATTCTGGTCCTGTCACTTCCTGGCTAAGTTACTAGCATCTCCCTCATGGGACTGCTGTGGGGATGAAGTTAAAAGGTGAAGAGAGACCAGAAGAGTACCTGGCACATAGTGTTTAATACATGTTAGTTATAAATGTTAAGCTTTTATACATATATAGGCATAACAGATACATACATACGCACACATACATATGCATAATAGGTGTCCACTGCAAAGTGCAATGGGAGCCCAAGAGGTGGGAAAGCAAACTTGAGTTTGGCCAAGCTGCCGAGAGGAAGTGATCCCTAGGCCAAGTCTTTAAGAATGAGTAACACCATCAACAAAGCAAAAAGACAACCTACTGAATGGGAGAAAATATTTGCCAATGATATGACTGATAAGGGGTTAATATGCAAAATATATAAGCAGGTCATACAACTCAACATCAGAAAAACAAATAACCCGATTTAAAAATGGGCAGGGGGCTTCCCTGGTGGCGCAGTGGTTGAGAGTCCGCCTGCCGATGCAGGGGACACGGGTTCGTGCCCTGGTCCGGGAAGATCCCACATGCCGCAGAGCGGCTGGGCCCGTGAGCCATGGCCGCTGAGCCTGCGCGTCCGGAGCCTGTGCTCCGCAACGGGAGGGACCACAACAGTGAGAGGCCCGCGTACCGCAAAAAAAAAAAAAAAAAAGTGGGCAGAAGACCCGAATAGACATTTTTCCAAATAGGACATGCAGATGGGGAACAGGCACTTGAAAAGGTGCTCAACATCGTTAATCATCAGAGAAATGTAAATTAAAAACCACAATGAGATTATCACCTCACACCTGTCAGAATGGCTGTCATCAAAAAGAACACAAATAGCAAATGTTGGCGAGGATGTGGAGAAAAGGAAACCCTCATACACTGTTGGTGGGAATGTAAATTGGTGCAGCCACTGTAAAAAACAGTATGGAGGTTTCTCCAAAAACTAAAAATAGAACTATCATATGACCCAGCAATTCCACTCCTGGGTTTATATCCAAAAAAACCAAAAACACTAATTCGAAAAGATACATGTACCCCAATGTTCATAGCAGCACTATTTACAATTGCCAAGATATGGAAGCAACCTAAGCAACCATCAATATGAATGGATAAAGAAGATGTAGTACATATACAATGGAATATTACTCAGCCATAAAAAAGAATAAAATTCTGCCATTTGCAACAACATGGATGGACTTGGAGGGACATTATGCTAAGTGAAATAAGTCAGACAGAGAAAGACAAATACTGTATGATATCACTTATTTGTGGAATCTAAAAAATACAACAAACTAGTGAATGTAACCAAAAAAGAAACAGATTCACAGATATAGAGAACAAACTAGTTGTTACCAGTGGGGAGAGGGAAGGGGGGAGGGAATTAAGAGGTACAAACTATTATGTATAAAATAAGCTCCAAGTATATATTGTACAACACAGGGAATATAGCCAATATTTTATAATAACTATAAATGGAGTATAAACTTTAAAAATTGTGAATCACTATTTTGTACACCTGTAAGATATAATATTGTACATCAACTATACTTCCATCAAAAAAAAAAAAAGAATGAGTGAGAGAGGGGTGGAGAAGCTGAAACTCTAGCACATGCAAAAAGCATGAGAAGGGAAAACTTGTCACTCTGTAGCTAGAGGGCCAAAGATCCATGTGCTGAAGAGACAGGCAGGAGCTGAATCCTGCAGGGCCCTGCTGATGAATTGGGATCTTTCCTGAGGATAGTGTGGGGCTATGGAAATTTTCAAGCTGCAGCCAGCCACGAATGTTTTGGCACTTTCTAAATCAGCCACAGATCTCAGAGCATTAGCCAGAGACAATCAGCTTTATGATCATGATCCTGAGGCTGCTGAAGCACTGCCTAAGAAAGGCTCTGCTCGCAACATTGTAAATGAACTGTATTTCAATAAAAATTTTTTTAAAAAAATAAAATTAAACAATAAGAAAGGCTCTGTTCAGTGTTATCTACTTCTAGGGCCAAGGATATTTTATTTTATCCTCATTCTTTGAGAAGTGATCAACCCTTTGCTGGAGGGACCCCTGTCTTTTCTCTTTTCTCTCTGAAAGTGCCTAAAACAATACATGGGCACCTCAGATTTGTCCAACCAGTAGCAAGTGATGAACTCACATAATGCACATTGCATATTGGTAACTTCTAGTTATTTAAGACCATTAACAAAAACGTTCTGGTGGAAAGTAGAAATGAGGGTGGGGACATAGACTTTATTGTATCAAGATGTTAAACGGACAATTGCCCGTAGCATGTTTGTCAGAAGATAAACTTCGGTGTAACGGAGAGCTGTTCATTTTTATAACAAAACCAATTATAAAGCTCTTCCTTTTAGACCATGAAATGGCAGAGGGTTATTTCTGACTTCCGGTAACACAAAGTAAAAGTAGCAATGGAACTGTATCCCCTTTCATTTGGAGGGGCAAGTGGGAGTGAAAAGAAAGCGGTGAATCACATGGAGGAACGTGGTCTGGGGGATGTACTGGGGGAAACACAGATTCTGCCCAAAACAACAGTATCTTGACAGGCAGCCTTTGAACCCAGGCTCACTGATTCATTCATTCTTTCAGCAGCTCTTTACTGGGACCCTCCAAATATGAGATGCTAAGTATACAATGGTGGGCAAAACGGACACCGTCTTTTTCTGTACTTCATGAAGATGACATTGAGGCATGGGGAACAGGTTTTAAAGGAATAAGCACACTAAAGGTATATAATAACAACTCATGATAAGTGCTATGAACGAGGAGAAGGAAGACCCACTTTAGGCTGGGTTGGGGCTGGGGAAGGTCCTCCTGAGGAAGAGTCAGAGAAGGATAAGTAGGAAAAAGCCAGGACAAGACTGATGGGGAAAGGAGTCCAGACGGGGGGAGGCTCCATGCCAGGCCTCAGGTGGGAAGAGCTGGGTGAACTCAAGGAACAGAAGGAAGACAAGGTGGATGGCAGAGGGGCCAGCAAGGGGGCTGAGGGCGGAGGAGTAGAGACCAAAATTAGGCCAGGAAGAAAAGATGGGAAATGATGAGGGCCTTCCAGTGATCCACACTTCTCTCTTCCAGCTCAGCACACTCCAGGAGTCCCAGTAGCATGTCAGGGAGCAGTCGCAGCTGAGGTTGGGGTGAGTGATACAGGTAGTAAAAGCACCCAGCAGCTCCCCCTATGTGTAGAGGTTGGGAGTGACAGGAACGGGGAGGACATGGACAAAGAACAAGGACGGAAAGAGAATGCTTGGGAGCTGCGTTGACCAGGCTTCGACTCCAAGCTCCCAGGGTGGCCTTGCACAACCCAGTTGCCTAGTCCATAAAATGCAAGTAACAGTACTCACCCTGAAGAGCTGTAGAAAGGATTGCATAAGGATGGGCAAAATGGGTGAAGGGGGTCAAAGGTGCAAAATTCCAATTATAAAATAAGTTAAGTCACAGGGATGTAATGCACAGCATGGCAACTATAGTTACTAACACTATATTGCATATTTGAAAGTTGCTAAGAAAGTAGATATTAAAAGTCGTCATCCCAAGACTGGGGGGGTGAGTTATTTTGGTAACTACATATAGTGAAAGATGTGAACTAGACATATTGTGTGATCACGTTGCAATGTATACAAATATCGAATTGTTATGTTGCACACCTAAAATTAATATAATGTTATATGTCAATTACACCTCAAAAAAGAAAAAAACAAGACAAGGCTGCAGGATGTAGCCTCCTGGCCCAGGGAGGGTGTTCAATAAATACTAGTCGTTTTCGTTGGGAAGAAAGGAGTTATTTGAAAGGCAAAAGAATCTACCAGGTGTCAGGACAAGACTTGGGGGTGGGGTGGGAGATTCTAGCAACAGCCGGGGTTCAGCTTGGGCACTTGAGCGTAGGTGTGAGGCCACCATCAGAGACAGCAGGATGGGGGATGGGGTGCACTTGCTGAGTGACTCACGCGAGGAAGCGAGGGGAGGTGCGCCGCTGGGGGCGGAGCAAAAGGAAGAAAGAGGCGGAGGGAAGCTCACCGAGCACAGGCGAGGTCCCGGGAGCGGGCGCGGTAAGGGGACCACGGGTCCCGGGGGGTGCGGGGTCGCCAGGGACGGGCGCGGGCGCCGGGGAGGCGGGAGCATCCGGGCTACAGCGGCGGCCGCGCGGGGAGGCGAGCTCGGCTGGGCGGGCGCCTGAGACGCGGCCTGCGAGGCGATCCTCAGCCCCGCGGATGAGCCCGCCTGGGTGGGGGGCGGTGACAGCGGAAGGGATGGCGAGAGGGGATGGCCTCCTCTGCCCGCATTACTTCTGGGGTTCTCAGGACGGAGGTACTTGGCCTAGCATCGCCCCTTCCAACCCCTCCTCGCTGGCCCGGGCTCCAGCCGCGACCCTGGGATGGCGGCGGATTCCTGCAGGCTGATCCCGGGGGGGTCTCCCAAAACCCCCGCCCCCGCTCCCCTACCAGAAAGTGCAGTGACACCCCCCCTCTGGCTGTGGGTCCGATCACACGCCCCCACCCCCATCCTGCTGAGCGCCTCCGCCCCACTGCCCACCTGTCAGCACTGCTGCCCCCGCCAACAACAGAAGAAGCAGAGGAACCCCAAACCAGAGCTGGGCATGGGGTGAGGGCTGCACCCGGAAGGCGAGACCCTGAGAAGGCCTGCTTAGATGTGGACCAGTGACTAATTGGGTGTGAGGGGACTTGACCCCCAAAGCTGTGTTGTGGTATCTTTGCTTCCAGATTTGAGGCAATGGCCTAACTAAGCAAAGATAATCTAATTTGGCCTTAGGTCAGCAAACACTTCCTGGAGGTCCTCAAGAAATAGAGCGCCCAGGGCTCTGACAGCTGCCTTTTACTGCTCACACACTCACTGTGTGCTTGTGCTGAGCTGCTGCTTATGGACCGCATCCCTCATCTTTGCAACAGCCCATCAAGGTCCATCACCTGCACTTAGCAGGTGAGAAAGCTGAGGCACAGGCACGTTAAGTCAGTTGCCCCAAAGCAAGGGCTAGCAAAGAGTAGAGTCAGGATCTGAAAGCAGGTCTTTCTCCCCTAGGGCATCACGCTGCCTCTACAGTAACATTAGGTGCTGAAAGTGAAACTTGGTACAAGTACGGATCCCCTTGGCATGTATTTCTGGCAGCTTAGTAGGAAACAGAATTGTGTCTGATGAGAGGTTCATTTTGCATGGAAATCAGTGGTTGTCATGGAGTGCGGATATGCAGAGTGCAGTGGCCATTGGCGGTGCAGGCGGGGCGGTAGCGTTCGTGGTCCACCTGGACCATGCCCATTGTTGCGAAATCACTTTTCTCAGCCATGTGACACCAATGATTCTCAATCCTCCTTCAGAAACTCCCTCCCCTTTGTATCAGCTATTCTTTCTCAGTCATCTCCTTGGCTTGTTTTTGTTTTTGTTTTTTTCCTCTTGTTGGTATTCCCTTGGCCTCAGTGTTCACATTCTCCAGTACTCGTTTTAGACAATTTTATTGATGTTTCCTACTTTACCTATCATCTCCATGATGGCAACTCCCAAATTGATCTTTCCAGCTTACCCCTAATCTGTAACTCCAGACCCAAATCCTCAAGTATTCTAATCCCTACTGGCTAATTGCAATGTATGCCCACAGGCACCCAAATCCAGTATTTCCAGACACAAATTTACCATCTCTAGCCTTCCCACAAGGGTCTTGGTTCAGGTCTCTTCACATCCTTGCCTGGGCTATTATAGCACCAAAACTGCCTGGGCTATTATAGCACCAAACTGGTCTTCCTGCCCTCTTTTTTTTTTTTTTTTTTTTTTTAACATCTTTATTGGAGTATAATTGCTTTACAATGGTGTGTTAGTTTCTGCTTTATAGCAAAGTGAATCAGTTATACATACACATATATCCCCATATCTCTTCCTTCCTGCATCTCCCTCCCTCCCACCCTCCCTATCCCACCCTTCTATCTGGTCACAAAGCACTGAGCTGATCTCCTTGTGCTATGCGGCTGCTTCCCACTAGCTAGCTATTTTACATTTGGTAGTGTATATATGTCCATGTCACTCTATCACTTCATCCCAGCTTACCCTTCCCCCTCCCTGTGTCCTCAAGTCCATTCTCTACCTCTGTGTCTTTATTCCTGTCCTGCCCCTAGGTTCTTCTGAACCTTTTTTTTTTTTTTTTAGATTCTATATACATGTGTTAGCATACAGTATTTGTTTTTCTCTTTCTGACTTACTTCACTCTGTATGACAAACTATGTCCATCCACCTCACTACAAATAACTCAATTTCATTTCTTTTTATGGCTGAATAATATTCCATTGTATATATGTGCCACATCTTTATCCATTCATCTGTCAATGGACACTTAGGTTGCTTCCATGTCCTGGCTATTGTGAAGAGAGCTGCAATGAATATTGTGGTACATGACCCTTTTTTTTTTTTTTTGCGGTACGCGGGCCTCTCACTGTTGTGAGCTCTCCCGTTGGGGAGCACAGGCTCCAGACGCGCAGGCTCAGCGGCCATGGCTCACGGGCCTACCCACTCCGCGGCATGTGGGATCTTCCTGGACCAGAGCACGAACCCATGTCCCCTGTTTTCTCAGGGTATATGCCCAGTAGTGGGATTGCTGGGTCATATGGTAGTTCTATTTTTAGTTTTTTAAGGAACCTTCATACTGTTCTCCATAGAGGCTGTATCAATTTACATTCCCACCAACAGTGCAAGAGGGTTCCCTTTTCTCCGCACCCTCTCCACCATTTATTGTTTGTAGATTTTTTGATGATGGCCATTCTGACTGGTGTGAGGTGATATCTCATTGTACTTTTGATTTGCATTTCTCTAATGATTAGTGATGTTGAGCACCCTTCATGTGTTTGTTGGCCATCTGTATATCTTCTTTGGAGAAATGTCTATTTAGGTCTTCTGCCCATATTTTGATTGGGTTGTTTTTTTTGATACCGAGCTGCGTGAGCTGTTTGTATATTTTGGAGTTTAATCCTTTGTCGGTTGCTTTGCTTGCAAATATTTTCTCCCATTCTGAGGGTTGTCTTTTTGTCTTGTTTATGGTTTCCTTTGCTGTGCAAAAGTTTTAAGTTTCATTAGGTCCCATTTGTTTATTTTTGTTTTTATTTCCTTTTCTCTAGGAGGTGGGTCAAAAAAGATCTTGCTGTGATTTATGTCATAGAGTGTTCTGCCTATGTTTTCCTCTAAGAGTTTTATACTGTGTGGCCTTACATTTAGGCCTTTAATCCATTTTTTTTTTAAAAGAAGATGTTGGGGATAGGGGTTTATTTATTTATTTATTTATTTTTGCTGTGTTCGGTCTTTGTTTCTGTGCAAGAGCTTTCTCTAGTTG
>NC_041220.1:53230017-53230464 GCF_002837175.3 Physeter macrocephalus
TAAAAAATGCCATTGGTAATTTGATAGGGATTGCATTGAATCTGTAGATTGCTTTGGGTAGTATAGTCATTTTCACAATGTTGATTCTTCCAATCCAAGAACATGGTATATCTCTCCATCTGTTCATATCATATTTAATTTCTTTCATCAGTGTCTCATACTTTTCTGCATACAGGTCTTTTGTCTCTGTAGGTAGGTTTATTCCTAGGTATTTTATTCTTTTTGTTGCAGTGGTAAATGGGAGTGTTTCCTTAATTTCTCTTTCAGATTTTTCATCATTAGTGTATAGGAATGCAAGAGATTTCTCTGCATTAATTTTGTGTCCTGCAACTTTGCCAAATTCATTGATTAGTTCTAGTAGTTTTCAGGTGGCATCTTTAGGATTCTCTATGTATAGTATCATGTCATCTGCAAACAGTGACAGCTTTACTTCTTCTTTTCCAATTT
>NC_041220.1:53231909-53232899 GCF_002837175.3 Physeter macrocephalus
TACTTGAGATTTTTCTTGTTTCTTGAGGTAGGATTGTATTGCTATAAACTTCCCTCTTCGAACTACTTTTGCTGCATCCCATAGGTTTTGGGTCATCATGTTTTCATTGTCATTTGTTTCTAGGTATTTTTTGATTTCCTTAGTGATCTCTTGTTTATTAAGTAGTGTATTGTTCAGCCTCCGTATGTTTGTATTTTTTACAGATTTTTTCCTGTAATTGATATCTAGTCTCATAGCCTTGTGGTCTGAAAAGATACTTCATATGACTTTAATTTTCTTATATTTACCAAGGCTTGATTTGTGACCCAAGATATAATCTATCCTGGAGAATGTTCCATGAGCACTTGAGAAGAAAGTGTATTCTGTTGTGTTTGGATGGAATGTCCTATAAATATCAATTAAGTCCATCTTGTTTAATGTATCATTTAAAGCTTGTGTTTCCTTATATATTTTCGTTTTGGATGATCTGTCCATTGGTGACAGTGGGGTATTAAAGTCCCCAACTATGGTTGTGTTACTGTCAATTTCCCCTTTTATGGATGTTAGCATTTGCCTTATGTATTGAGGTGCTCCTATGTGGGGTGCATAAATATTTTCAATTGTTATATCTTCTTCTTGGATTGATCCTTTGATCATTACATAGTGTCCTTTTTTGTCTCTTGTAATAGTCTTTATTTTAAAGTCTATTTTGTCTGATATGAGGATTGCTACTCAGCTTTCTTTTGATTTCCATTTGCATGGAATATCTTTTTCCATCCCCTCACTTTCAGTATGTATGTGTCCCTAGGTCTGAAGTGGGTCTCTTGTAGACACCATAAATATGGGTCTTGTTTTTGTATCCATTCAGCCAGTCTATGTCTTTTGGTTGGAGCATTTAATCCATTTACATTTAAGGCAGTTATCGATATGTATGTTCCTATTACCATTTTCTTAATTGTTTTGGGTTTATTATTGTAGGTCTTTTCCTTCTCTTGTGTTTCCTGCCTAGAG
>NC_041220.1:53232954-53289220 GCF_002837175.3 Physeter macrocephalus
TTCATCACTTTAAATATGTCCTGCCACTCCCTTCTGGCTTGCAGAGTTTCTGCTGAAAGATCAGCTGTTAACCTCATGGGGATTCCTTTGTATGTTATTTGTTGTTTTTCCCTTGCTGAATATTTTTTCTGTGTTTTTAATTTTTGAGAGTTTGATTAATATGTATCTTGGCATGTTTCTCCTTGGTTTATCCTGTATGGGACTCTCTGTGCTTCCTGGACTTGATTGACTGTTTTGGGAAGTTTTCAACTATAACCTCTTCAAGAATTTCTCAGTCCTTTTCTTTTTCTCTTCTTCTTCTGGGACCCCTATAATTCGAATGTTGTTGTGTTTAATGTTGTCCCAGAGGTCTCTAAGACTGTCCTCAATTCTTTTCATTCTTTTTTCTTTATTCTGCTCTGTGGTAGATTTTTCCACTATTTTATCTTCCAGGTCACTTATCCGTTCTTCTGCCTCAGTTATTCTGCTATTGAGTCCTTCTAGAGAATTTTAAATTTCATTTATTGTGTTGTTCTTCATTGTTTGTTTGCTCTTTAGTTCTTCTAGGTCCTTGTTAAACGTTTCTTGTATTTTCTCCATTCTATTTCCAAGATTTTGGATCATCTTTACTATCACTACACTGAATTCTTTTTCAGGTAGAATGCCTGTTTCCTCTTCATTTGTTTGTTCTGGTGGGTTTTTACCTTGCTGCTTCATCTGCTGTGTGTTTCTCTGTCTTCTCATTTTGCTTAACTTACTGTGTTTGGGGTCTCCGTTTCGCAGGCTGCAGGTTCATAGTTCCTGTTGTTTTTTGTGTCTGCCCCCAGTGGGTAAGGTTGGTTCAGTGGGTTGTGTAGGCTTCCTGGTAGAGGGGACTGGTGCCTGTGTTCTGGTGGAAGAGGCTGGATCTTGTCTTTCTGGTGGGCAGGTCCATGTCTGGTGGTGTGTTTTGGTGTGTCTGTGGCCTTATTATGATTTTAGGCAGCATCTCTTCTAATGGGTGGGGTTATGTTCTTGTCTTGCTAGTTGTTTGGCATAGGGTGTCCAGCACTGTAGTTTGCTGGTCGTTGAGTGGAGCTGGGTCCTAGCGTTGAGATGGAGCTCTCTAGGAGAGCTTTCACCGTTTGATATTATGTGCAGCCGGGAGGTCTCTGGTGGACCAATGTCCCAAACTCGGCTCTCCCACCTCAGAGGCACAGGCCTGACACCCAGCCAGAGCACCTGTCAGCCACATGGCTCAGAAGAAAAGGGAGAAAGAAAGAAAGATTCAAAGAGAGAAAGAAAGAAAGAAAGAATAAAATAAGGTTATTAAAATAAAAAATAAAGAAAATTCTTAAAAATAAAAAAAATTAAAATTAATTTAAAAAAAAGAAAGAAGAGAGCAACCAAACCAAAATGCAAATCCACCAACAGTAACAAGTGCTAAAAACTATACTATAAAAACAACAACAACAAAAAAACGGACAGACAGAACCCTAGGACAAATGGTAAAAGCAAATCTATACAGACAAAATCACACAAAGAAGCATACACATACACACAAAAAGAGGAAAAGGAAAAAAAATATATATATATATATTAAAAAAAGAGAGAGCAGCCAAATCAATAAACAAATCTTCCAATGATAATAAACTCTGAATACTAAACAAAGATAAACATAAAACCAGAGACAAATTAGATGCAGAAAGCAAACCCCAAGTCTACAGTTGCTCCCACAGTCCACCTCCTGAATTTGGGATGATTCGTTTTCTATTCAGGTTTTCCACAGATGCAGGGTACATCAAGTTGATTGTGGAGATTTAATCCACTGCTCCTGAGGCTTCTGGGAGAGATTTCCCTTTCTCTCCTTTGTTCGCACAACTCCTGGGGTTCAGCTTTGGATTTGCCCTGCCTGTGCATGTAGGTCGCCTGAGGGCATCTGTTCTTGGCTCAGACAGGACAGGGTTAAGGTAGCAGCTGATTAGGGGGCTCTGGCTCACTCAGGCCGGGGGGAGGGAGGGGTACAGAATGCAGGGCGAGCCTGTGGTAGCAGAGGCTGGCGTGACGTTCCAACAGCCCCACAGACCCTCTTGAAAGCTCAAGAGACTTGGTCTTTGGTGTCTTCAGACCTGACCAGAGAGAACAAGCCTTTCTTCCTTAGCACCGTGTGCATGCCTCTAGGGAAGCCCTTTGCATGTTGTGTAACTGCTGACTTGTCTGTCTTCCCCTGTGAGTTCCTTTAACACTGATTTTTTTCTTATCCTTTGTATCCCTTGGCCTGGCACATTATAGACAGTAAATATTTGTGTAGCTAATGACCTTGTAATGATTTGAAATTTTTTGAGGACAGTTTATAGGTCATAAAACATTTCACTGTGCCTCATGTGACATCTCACTCCACTCTTCCTCTGATCTGTCACCATTAGTCAGTTAATGTGGGTGTGTTGGTAGACGAGGAGCATTAGAAAGTGAGTTTGCAGGTGGCTGGAGATGAAGGTTAATGACAAAATGAAAATAAGTTCTCCAAATAGGGGAGTTGATCCTAAGGGTGTTTTTGCGGTTGACATAAATGTTCAGTCACGGTATGGTGACTCTCTTCTACTTTCCTTAGACATCGGGTCAAATGAGGAAGCTGAGTCCACTCAACTAGAAGAGAAGCAAAGACAAAGTCATCATGGCTTCAATGTCTACGCATGAAAACCAAGATAAAGGTCCCCATTTGCCACCACCAAGCAAGCAGGTATATTTCTAATTTGAAAGTCTGCCATCTGAACAGGAACATCATACAGGACTTGCCTTAAACCTCATCCTTGATCAGTTATCTTAGTTTTTTCAGTCTGGCACTTTGTAGGATGGGTTCAGGGAAAATAGAATGGGGAAGGAAAGTGTGTTTTTGGCTGCCTTGAACAGGAGCCTTTTAAATTATTTACAAAATCCTTTCTTTACTCTTCCCTGTTTAGAATTCAGTTTAACTAACTCTTCCATAGGTTGTCAGTGACCGAAGAGGTTTCCTTAACCAGAACAAAACTCTTAATTGAATCTAACAGAATGCTACAGGATGCATGTTTTTTCATTTCTGTTATCAAGGCTAATCATACTAAGGCTATGCTGCTGACAGGTGTTCCTGTTTGGGATGGCAGAGTCCTTAACTACTAAATTAGCCATCAAATTGAGAACCCCAGTGTTAACAGGGACATAGTTTTTCAACTTCTTGAGAATGAATACTGTTTGCTTCGGGGATACATAAGTGAAGAAAAGAGAAAGTATTGTGATGGGATGATAGAGTTCATGTTCTCTGGAGTCAACTTTTTCAAGCTAAAAATGGGTTATGGAGATGATATTTAAGGAGCAAAGTTTAGGAGAGGCAAAGAGACAAATGATATCACATCATAAGGAACTTAGACACCCGAGTTGCCTCTGTGAAGTGGAGAGCCATAAAACATTTATGGTTCTACCGAAAAGGATCACCAGAGCACCCTGGGTACACTGCAGGAGCTTCAGTCTTGACTGCACGACTCACAGCAGTTGTGATAGTTGGGGTCCCTGACCATGGATGTGTATATGTGTGTGTGTGTTTTGCGGGAGGAGAGGGAGGGAGGTGTTGCTTATTTCTGCCGCAGCCACAGGCAGAACCAAGAAGAAATATTTACACTGGGATAAGGAGGACTGCTTGCTGAGCTAACGTAAGTGGTGGGTGAGAACAGATTCTTCCCTGGTCACTGTGACTCACCCTGGCCACCACTTCCGTGTGCTGTGCTATGGGGAGTTGTCGAGGAAGAAGAGGGAGGTTGCCCGCTTTGGCTGTTTGTAGAGCTCTGAAGGCACAGGTGCCACAGGATCCTTGCACGTCACCATCATGCACGTAAAGTGCTTGGCACAGTGCCTGGCCTGTGCACGAGTGCTCAGGAAATAGTGATCACCATCCACATTGACATCTACTACAAACAGAGTCAAAAAAGAACATTTGCAAAATCAGCAAGGTGAACTTCGAAAGCCATGGAACTGCACCTCAACAAGAAAAACACTAAAACTCCAAGAGATGAATGGCAGAGGACCTACATAAGTAATTCACAAACAGGGAAATAGCAGTGTGACTTAAGGGAAGAAATTAAATAAAATTTGTTTCTAAAAAACAAATGAACCACCCACAGAATGGGAAAGATTATTTACAAATCATATATCTGATAAGGGTCTAGTATCCGGAGTATATAAAAAGCTCTTACAACTCAATAACAAAAAGACAGCCCAATTGAAAAATGAGCAAAGGGCTTGAATAGGTGTTTCTCCAAAGAAGATATAAAAATAGCCAATATTCAGATGAAAAGATGCTCAATGTCATTAGTCATTAAGGAAATACAAATCAAAACCACCATTTCACAATCACTAGCATGACCACAGTCAAAAACAGAAAGAATTTAGTTTATTTAGTTTAAATAAATTGAATAATTTATATTAAAAACATTTAAAGTGCTAATTTTTGAAAAAGAACAAAACACGTGGGTTCAGTCCCTGGTCGGGGAACTAAGATCCCGTAAGCCGGATGGCGGAGCCAAGAAAAAGAAACAAAAGAGAAAATAACAAATGTTGACAAGGATGTGGAAAAATTGGAAACCTCCTACATTGTTGGTGGGATTACAAAATGGTGCAGCTCCTGTGCAAAACTCAAAAAGTTAAACGTAGACTTGCAGTATGGCCCAGCAGAGCTGAAAACAAAAACTTGTGCAGGAATGTTCATAGCAGCATTATTCACAATAGCCAATGGTGGAAACAATCCAAATGTCCATCAGTGGATGAATGGAGAAACAAAATGTGTTATATTCATACAATGGAATATTATTGAGCCATAAAAATAAATGAAATACAGATACATGTTACCACATGGGTGAATCTTGAAAACATTATGCAAAGGAAAAGAAGCCAGCCACGAAAGGTCACATGCTGTATGATATTGTTTGTACCAAATATCCAGAATAGGCAAATCCAAAAGGCAGATTAGTGGTTGCTAGGCAGTTGGAGAGAGGAGGGAATGAGGACAGACTCCTTAATGGGTATGGAATTTCCTCTTGGGGTGATAAAAAAGCTCTGGAACTAGATAGCGGTGATGGCTGCACACATTGTAGATATACTGAATGCCATGAATTGTATACTTTAAAATGGTTAAACACAACATTGTAAAACAACTATGTTCCAATATAAAATTAGAAAAAAATAAAGTGTATGGGAGGATAAAAAATATATAAAATGGTAACTATTATGTTATGTGTATTTTACCACAATAAAAAATTAATGAGTCACTGAACAAGAAAAGATTACAACCGAGGTCTAGTTGCAGGGATTGCCTCAACAGAGAAGGACAGTCTGGCTGAAGACTACATAGAGATGCTCAAACACATTAGTTATCAGACAATAAAATATTGCTTTATACCTATTAGACTGTTAAATTTTAGAAAACTGGATAATGCCAAGTGTTACAAAATCCTTTCTTTACTCTAACCTGCTTGGAATCCAGCTTAACTAGCTCTTATGCGGTTCTTAGGCATATAGAGGAATGTTCACACGCTGCTGATGGGAGTGGATTCTGGTGTAGCCATTGGGGAGAGCATTCTTGCAAGACTTTTTGTTCAGCTGGAATATGCATGCCCTGTATTTTACTTCTAGATACATATCTGCAAAGTGTTCTCATGTGGGTCTGTAAGGGGACATTTGGAGATGGGGACTCGGAAGCATCCTGGAGAATCATGCTGCAGTTAGAAACAGTGGACTAGATAAATATAGCAACATGGATAGATCTTAAAAGTGTAGAGCTGAGTTGAAAACATTTTTTAAAATAAAACTAAGTGTATAAAACAATGCCATTTGCATTAAAAAATGCAGGCACCAAAAACAGTGAACATTTTGCAAGCATATATACAAACAAAAGATCCACATTAAACCCCCAGAATGGCGGTGATGGGCAGAGAACGGGGATGGAGAATGTGGGTGAGAGTAAGTGAATAACCACATATATACCTACAAAAGGGGAGGATAATAAAAGATGGGAGTTAGTCCAGATTGTAGCACATCAACATGATGAAAAAAAGTACTGTAGAACTAATAAAAATAATGTCAACCATGTCATTAGTTCCCCCAGATATTATGTGCAGATCATTTACAAATGTGTTTAAAAAAAACTGTTAAGATAAAAAGTAAAGTATGTAGAAAAATAAAAAGCAGTCTGCTGATGCTTTTTAGACTATAGTTCCTCACAGTCTAAAAAATGCTTATAGAAGTATAAATAGGTAAATTGGAATACAGAGCTATCAATAGATAACTTGTAATACCGCTCTGAGTGTGATCCCAGATGTGTAAATATTATGCTGTAGGGGAAGTCTCTCTCTTCACCCAGGAGGAGATCTTGAACTGGGTCTTAAGAAGACCAGGTAGGCAAAGGGAGTGAGTGTCATTGCAGGAACAGGGACTGCATGGACAGAGGCTGGAAGTAAGAAAGAAAATGTGACCTCAGCAAGTAATGCGTTCTGACCAGATAACTGCTTCATGCTCACTAGTCACTGAATCACTGCTTCTCCACCTGTGATTCTTTTCTTGCTTAAGTCCATCCAGCGCTCACAGCTGGAAAGCACTGGCTGAAACTGGCCATTGCTCAGTGCTGGCAACCGGGACAGAACGCACACTGTGTGACCAGAGTGAAGAGACCTCCTTGCCCTCCTCTAGGGACGACAGAGCAGATGCTCTTCTGATGCTTTCAGTCAAGTCATCACGTAACTTTCCTTGCAGAGTCTGTTGTTTTGTCCAAAATCAAAACTGCACATCCACAAATCAGAGATTTCAAAGATTATCCGGGAATGTCAAGAAGAAAGTTTCTGGAAGAGAGGTAATTGCATCCCTCTTAATCTTTGTTAACGCTGTATTTGCTTCAATAAACTGCCTAATATCATATAAGAATTACGGTATTGATTGACTTTTGAGCAGGGACTTTGCATAATTCCCTGAAGACACTGATACCTGAGGCTGCTTGGAATTTAAATCCATGTTGAGACCCTTTTAAGGGCAGGGATAATATCTGATTTAGGAGCTGTTTACCCCCCTTAGCAAAAAGTGATGCACATCTACTACTTTCTTTCATGTGACGGAGAACGTGTACCAAGAGTGTTATTTAGAATTTCTTGAAAGAGTAGACTTTCCACAATTCCACTGGACTCTAACCTTCATCAAGTTCAGGTTCATTGCTCCCTCCCAGAGCCAAGCACACTGCTTCACATATAAAAAGTACCCATTAAATATTCATGGAATGAATGAAGAGTGGCAGCATTCTGTTAATACTTCCCTTACAATGTCTTGAAGTAACCTTTTCTGCCAAGTCTCTTCCTCTTTCCGGGCCTTCTTGTTATGAGACAAGGGTGTGAACTGAGGCTGTGCATTAAGGTCCTGTTTAATTTTAAAAATTCGTGACTTGTCACTTGAAAATGTCATAATAGAGCCTATAGACATAGTCCCAATATTGCTGGCATAGGGATAAGTTTACTTTGAAATACTCATTTTGACTTCTTACATCATTCAAATCCAGTATCAGTTGTTTTTGGAAGTAACACTCCTTAGAAGTTGATGTTCACTGTTCATTACTTCTTATTGATTGTGCTGCTAGAAATTTTCTGACAACTTATGAGTTAGTAATTTATTTAAGCCCTAGTAGTTTAACATTTCAGTATGACCCATTTGCCTACCATCAGGTAGATAGCTCTGAGTGGAAAAATTTGGCTGCTATTTGATTTGTCTCGGTTACTAGGAAGAGCTCGCAACCAAGACAAGTCAAATAGCAACCAATTTTTTTTATCACTTCTCTGTGCTTTGGGAAGAAGTTATCTGATACCTTTTGACAGAACTAGAAACTGCCTTTTCTGGACTAACTTGCCTGTTTAGAGATAAAAATCATCTCTAAACATGACCCATGTTTACCTCGAATGTAGTAATCTTCAGAAAATAAACGTATCCAAATTGTGTGACAAAATGTCATAAAAGACAAAAGCAGGGAACTATAGTAGATAGGGTGTGCAGTTTATTGTCCTCTTTTTTTTGTTGTTGTTGTTGTATGCGGGCCTCCCTCTGCTGCGGCCTCTCCCGTTGCGGAGCACAGGCTCCGGACGCGCAGGCTCGGCGGCCATGGCTCACGGGCCCAGCCGCTCCGCGGCACGTGGGGTCCTCCCAGACCGGGGCGCGAACCCGGTTCCCCTGCATCGGCAGGCGGACGCGCAACCACTGCGCCACCAGGGAAGCCCTGTCCTCTTTTTTTTAACTTTTGTGCAGGATTGAAAATTTCAAAATATATAGCGAATGGAAACTCCCAAATTCTCCAGCTCAGCGCACACACATGAAGATGCCTGTGTTGTATGTAGTGATCAGAATCCGGTGCGTGGTGGGTCTCAGAGACAGAGTGGCAGGGGGTCTAGGTTTTGTCACGTTAATGCTGTGCATTAGGTTGAGTGCCTGGGGCAGACCCCAAGAAAATTCTCCAGCGGTGCTTAATATTTGTCAAATTAGTAAAATAAAAAATGACTAAAATCTCCCTGCCAAAGCAGGAAGAGAAAACACTCAGAGTATAATTCTCCCTCATTCTTCTAGGTGAGGTGCCAAGTTTTAAAATACCAATATTGAAGGGCGTTTCTGTTTTACAGCTCTGCCTTCTTCTCTTGTAAGCATGCTTGTCACCCAAGGACTGGTCCACCATGGTAAGATTCAGTATTTGGTACATAGTCTAACTTAAGAGAATCCAGTTTTCTGCAGTCCTCCTGGCGGTTTTTGGTACTTGGCATTTATTTTTTGGTGAAGGATTTATTTGTGCAGGCTTTTGCCTGTTTCTAGCCTACGTCCCCAGCTCTCCCTCCCGTAGATGTCCTATTTCCCGGAATGAGTGACCGTGACAAAGAGAAATTAAATTTGCAGTTGGAATTAAGGTCATTAATCAGCTGACCTTAAAAATAGGGAGATTATTCTGGACTATCCAGATGGGCCCAATATAATCAAAAGGGTCCTTGAAAGTGAGAGTGGATCAGAAGACAGAACCAGAGAGATGGCAGCATGAGAAAGAGTCAGCTCAACATTTCTGAGTTTGAAGATGGAGGAAGGGGCCATGAGTTAAGCAATGAGTGGCCTCCAGAAGCTGGAAAGGAAGAAACCTTAGAGCCTCCAGAGGGCTTGCAGCTCTGTTGATGCCTTGATGTAGCCCTGTACTATGGTCTGAATATATACGCCCACCCCAAATTCACATATTGGAATTCTAAAGCCCAAGGTGATGCTATAAGGAGGTGGGGCCTTTGCAGGTGATTAGGTCATGAGGGTGGAGCCCTCTTGAAGGGGGTTAGTGCTCTTACAAAAGAGACCCCACAGAGGGCCCTGGCCCCTTCTACCACGTGAGGATACAATGAGAAGTCAACCATGCCAGCACTCTGATCTTGGACTTCCAGCATCCAGAACAGTGAGAAATAAATGTCTGCTGTTTATAAGCCACCCAATCTGTGGTGTTTTGTTATAGCAGCTCGAATGGACTAAAACACCCAGTGAGACCCATTTTGAGCTGCTGACCTCCAGAACTGTAATGTATTAAATTTGTGTGGGTTTTTTTGGGTTTTTTTTTGGCCATGCTACATGGGGTCTTAGTTCCCTGACCAGGGATCAAACCCGTGCCCCCTGCAGTGGAAGCGTAGAGTCTTAACTACTGGACCGCCAGGGAAGTCCCAAATCTGTGTTGTTTTAAACCACTGAGTTTGTAGTAATTTGTTACGACAGCCCCAGGAAACTATTGCAGTGCCTGTCTCTGTACCAGAGTCCCTGTGTCTCCCAGGGCCTTGGTATATGGTTAGACAGATACTTCCCTGCACAGGGGTGCTCCAGGAAAGAGGTAAATGGGGCTGAAATTCACCCAAGCTCTGAACACCAAGCCATTTGTCCTGGAGAGAGGCTGCATCTGCCTCAGGAGGGGCACCCCTGTACAGCAGATCATGAGGACTGGCAGCCGCCCTGCATCACCCACATAACCTCTCCGTGCCTCTTAGCACTGTCCATTGTTCCCCTCTATTCCTCCTTCCTTTCTCTCTTCTTTCTCCCCGACTCCGTCCAACCAGAGAACCTATAAGCATTGCTTAGTCCCCCGACAGCAAGAAGGCACCTGACCCTGTGGAAGCCCATGATACTGAACACTGCTGATTACTAGGATTTTAGAGAGTACTTGTACCCAGAAGACATGAGGGAAGATGTTTAGCTCTTTTTGGGGTCTGAAAGACCACATGTCATATATCTAGAAGAATCTCATTTCAGTCAGTATTATTGTTGTCTTTAAAGTTGATTTATTAAATATGATTTCATTTTTATAACTTGAAGATAGTCTTTTTGTGGAAATATATTAGTCAGTAATAAGCCTTTTTCAGAACATTTTTGACACAGAAAAAGAAAAATGGCCATGACATCTATATATAGGGATTATGTTTTATGAATATTAAACTACTTGCTCAAAAATCTACCATCTCTTACATCTGTACAAATATATATTTTTAAAAATTTTTATTTTATTTTATTTTGATTTTCTCTTTTTAAAAATTATTTATTTATTTATTTATTTTTGGCTGCGTTGGGTCTTCGTTGCTGCGCGTGGGCTTTCTCTAGTTGCAGAGAGCAGGGGCTACTCTTCGCTGCGGTGCATGGGCTTCTCATTGTGGTGGCTTCTCTTGTTGCGGAGCACGGCCTCTAGGCACGCAGGCTCAGTAGTTGTGGCACACGGGCTCAGTATTTGTGGCTTACAGGCTCTAGAGTGCAGGCTCAGTAGTTGTGGTGCACAGGCTTGATTGCTCTGCAGCATGTGGGATCTTCCTGGACCAGGGCTCGAACCCGTGTCCCCTGCATTGGTAGGAGGATTCTTAACCACTGCACCACTAGGGAAGCCCTGTACAAATATATTTTTTCCAGGTTGTGTATTACTTTTCTACAAATTTCCACAAACATAGTGGCTTAAAACAATACAAATTTATTAGCTTGCAGTCTTGAAGGTCAGAAGTCCAAAATGGCTCTTTCTGAGCTGAAATCAAAGTGTCAGCAGGGCTGCATTCCTTTCTGGGGGCTCTAGGGCTTCCTTTCCCTTTCTAGCTTCTGGAACCCACCCACATTCCTTGGCACATGGTCCCTTCCTCTGTCTGCAGAGCCAGCAACGTGGAGCCAAGTTCCCATACTGCCGTCTGTCTGGTTCTGTCTCTGAATCCTTTTTCTACGTTCAGGGGTCATCGTGATTACATTGGGCCCACCCAAATAATCCAGGATAATCTCTCTATTTTAAAGTCATCCAAAAAAAAAATTAAAAATTAAAAAAAAAATGTCATCTGATTAGCCACCTTAATTCCATTTTCCACCCTAATTCGCTTTTGTTGTATAGTCTTTTTGTGGAAATATATTAGTCAGTAATAAGCCTTTTTCAGAACATTTTTGACACAGAAAAAGAAAAATGGCCATGACATCTATATATAGGGATTATGTTTTATGAATATTAAACTACTTGCTCAAAAATCTACCATCTCTTACATCTGTACAAATATATATTTTTAAAAATTTTTATTTTATTTTATTTTGATTTTCTCTTTTTAAAAATTATTTATTTATTTATTTATTTTTGGCTGCGTTGGGTCTTCGTTGCTGCGCGTGGGCTTTCTCTAGTTGCAGAGAGCAGGGGCTACTCTTCGCTGCGGTGCATGGGCTTCTCATTGTGGTGGCTTCTTTTGTTGCGGAGCACGGCCTCTAGGCACGCAGGCTTAGTAGTTGTGGCACACGGGCTCAGTATTTGTGGCTTACAGGCTCTAGAGTGCAGGCTCAGTAGTTGTGGTGCACAGGCTTGATTGCTCTGCAGCATGTGGGATCTTCCTGGACCAGGGCTCGAACCCGTGTCCCCTGCATTGGTAGGAGGATTCTTAACCACTGCACCACTAGGGAAGCCCTGTACAAATATATTTTTTCCAGGTTGTGTATTACTTTTCTACAAATTTCCACAAACATAGTGGCTTAAAACAATACAAATTTATTAGCTTGCAGTCTTGAAGGTCAGAAGTCCAAAATGGCTCTTTCTGAGCTGAAATCAAAGTGTCAGCAGGGCTGCATTCCTTTCTGGGGGCTCTAGGGCTTCCTTTCCCTTTCTAGCTTCTGGAACCCACCCACATTCCTTGGCACATGGTCCCTTCCTCTGTCTGCAGAGCCAGCAACGTGGAGCCAAGTTCCCATACTGCCGTCTGTCTGGTTCTGTCTCTGAATCCTTTTTCTACGTTCAGGGGTCATCGTGATTACATTGGGCCCACCCAAATAATCCAGGATAATCTCTCTATTTTAAAGTCATCCAAAAAAAAAATTAAAAATTAAAAAAAAAATGTCATCTGATTAGCCACCTTAATTCCATTTTCCACCCTAATTCCCTTTTGTTGTGTAAGGTAATGTATTCACAGTTTCTAGGGATTGGGATGGAAACATCTGTAGGAACATCCATTATTCTGCCCACCATAGGTGGAAATGCTTTCATTTTAAAATTGTGATTATAAGCAACTATACTCCAATAAAAATTAATTTAAAAAAATTTTAAAAACAACAAACAAAAATAAATAAAATTGTGATTATATATACTGTGAATCTCTAAATTGAAACTCCGTGTTGAGTTACTTTCAAAGGGGAGGGGGCAATGACTAATTGCTTAGAACTAAGTTGTTATCTCCACCTTGCCTTGATATCTTTAAATACATCATGAATTGTCTGTTTCATGTTCTTTTTCTATACATTAAAGCCATTACTTGTTACCTGCCAAAAATGACTACTATTTGAGAGTTAAATTCAATCAAGATTTGAATTATCTCTTTTAAGATCATCTCTTTAGATTAAGAATCTGTGTATGTCTTAAACCCTGAAGACTTCTTTATACTTTATAAATTTAAATAAGTTATAAAATGAAATAATAATGCATTTATACATTACTTCTTAGGTTATTTAGCAGCTAATCCAAGATTTGGATCATTGCCTAAAGTTGCACGTAAGTCATAGAAGGAAAAAAAAGTTTCAGTTTTTAAAAAGAAGATGTTTATAGCAACTGGAGATAGGAATGTCCAGGTTAACCAAATTGCCTGTATTGACTCTCTGAAAAACCAGTCTCCATTTTTTGCCACCTTGCAGTTTGTAGTTCGTTCGACACTTTCTGATGGAAAGCTGAGCAGTAGGGACTTCACCTTAGTCTTCTCTAAAGCATGGACTAGGAGGGTCCGGCAGGATAACAAGAGGACATCGACAGCAGAGTCTCTGAATGATAGCTCCATGAGAGATTTTAATTTTCTTCTTTTGGCCAGTCTTTTCCAAATATTTTCTATAACGGACATAACAAACGAATAGTTTTTTTTAAATCAGGGCTTCCTAATAGTACACTTACCGTAAACTTAGGGTTTCACCTTCTTATACCAGTTATCCATAGACCTTTTAGGTACACAGAGGACGTATTCCGGTTTACGATCTGAAACCTCATTCCCAGCAAGAATAGCAGGTTGAAAATGTCTTCCATGGTTCTGCCTCGTGACCTTCCTCCCTGACACGCAAGATGGACTGCAGCTCCCCATACTCCAATCCATAAAGAATATTAAGGGGCTCTCCTACCCAGTGATTTGGAGGCTACCTAGAGCCACAACCCAAGTCCCATCTCTCCCTCCCCATGGCTTCAGAGATTTGTTTGCCAGTTGGGCCTCCCTCTGGCTGCCCGTGTCTGGGCATCACCCTTGCTTGCTCTATCCCAGCCCTTCTACCTCCAGTTCAAAACTGAGGAGATCAAAAGTCTCCAGTTCCCAATCCTGCTCTTTAATGGGGAACTTCATTCCCAGAGATTTTGTTCATTGATTCATCAAGGTACTTTTGATATAAGAATTACTGCTGTTAATAAAGTTCTAGAAGACCATTAATGGAGGAGATTCCAAATCTTTAAATTATTTATCTTTCCTAACCTGCTCTTACAGTTGCTGGTATCTTGGGATTTGGCCTTGGAAAGGCATCATACATAAGAGTATGCCAGAGTAAATTCCATTCCTTTGAAGGTCAGCTGCGTGGGGCTGGTTTTGGTCCAGGGCATAACAGGTTTGTACTCTGCTTTTTTGAGTTTTTTAAAGTAAATATCTTTATTTATTTTTGGCTGCGTTGGGTCTTTGTTGCTGCGCGCGGGCTTTCTCTAGTTGCGGCTGGCGGAGGCTACTCTTCCTTGCAGTGCGCGGGCTTCTCATTGCGGTAGCTTCTCGCGGAGCACGGGCTCTAGGCACACGGGCTCAGTAGTTGTGGCTCGTGGGCTCTAGAGCACAGGCTCAGTAGTTGTGGCACATGGGCTCAGTAGTTGTGGCACACGGGATTAGTTGCTCCGCGGCACGTGGGATATTCCCGGACCAGGGCTCGAACCCGTGTCCCCTGCATTGGCAGGTGGATTCTTAACCACTGCGCCACCAGGGAAGCCCTGTACTCTGTTTGATTAAGGGATTATAATAAAGAGAATTATTAAAAAGTAAATGAAAGATCATTCACCATTTACAATATTAAAATAGTTTTTAACATTCATATGTTGGAAAAAAACTCAAAGTTTGAGTTGTTGCTATTCAACTTCAATAATAATTATGATTTATCTGGGATACCTATTTCATTTGCTCACCAAACATTTAGTAAGTACCTACTATGTTCAAAGCATTGTACAAGTCTCTAAAGAATGCCTTGATCAGCAGACACAGCTTCTACCGTCACGGGGTTACGCAAATTTAACAAGGGCTCTTGACTGCAGGACTTCTCAGAGTCTTTACTATATTAATATAAATCATGATTCTCATTAGGGGATACAAGCAGTAGAACTCTGGAGTAAGTGGCATTACCTCTGCTGTTAAGAGTCGCTGGGATCAAAAGGGGTTCTAACTGCTAACTTACTAAGCTGCGTGACCTTGGACAAGTTTCTTAAACTCTCAAATCTGCAGTTTTCTCATTTGTATAATATGGTGATCAGAATTTTTTTCATGGGATGGTGTAAGGAATAGAAATGATTGTTCAACTCAGTGAGAGCTCAGTAAATAATAGCTCTTTCTACCATGGTATTATAAGACTAGTGTTGGGGACACATTTCTCTAAAGAGCCCTTACTTGTCACAGTGGATTCTGTTTGAGATGCAGCACAACATGGTGAAAACAACATTGGACAGGAAAATCATTAATGGCCTTTTTGTGGAAGAAATTCGGGGAGTCTGAAACCAAGAAACAGCTCTGATAATTCCTGAAAAAAATTAGGCTTGAGAACTTTAGCTTTAGGTAGAAAATACCTCTAAATAATCTAAAATATGATACAAATGAATTTATTTACAAAACAGAAACAGACTCACAGACATAGAAAACAAATTTATGGTTACCAAAGGGGAAAGGGGGCAGGTATAAATTGGGAGTTTGGGATTCACAGATACACACTACTATATATAAAATAGATAGACAACAAGGTCTTACTGTATAGCACAGGGAACTATATTCAATATCCTGTAATAAACCATAATGGAAAAGAATATGAAAAAGAATATATATAAACGTATGTATACATACAACTGAATCACTTCGCTGTACACCAGAAACTAACACAACATTGTAAATTAGCTATACATCAATTAGAACTTTAAAAAACTCTAAATAATATTGTGTTCAGACTAGAGCTTCCAGTGTCAAAGTACAAACCAACATTTTTGCTTCTATTTTAGGCACTGCCTGCTTACCTGTGAGGAATGCAAAACAAAGCATGGATTAAGTAAGGAGGGACGTTCACAGCCTTCGACTTCCTAAACTCTGTGTCTGTGGGTTTTGAAGTTTCTAAAAACATCTGAATTTGTACACCTTTAAAATGTCAAATGTACTTTAAAATAATTTACTTATAGTAGAACAGAAACATTGTGATTCTCTCACTCTACTGAAATGCTTTCGCGCGGTTGATTCTCCATTGAATTGAGCATTCCATGTTTTTCTGTTGTTTAAAAGAACACGTTGGGAGCATTCGTACACCAAAAGAAATTCTGTTGCACTCTTACTTGCTTACAGCTAAATAAAAGAATTTAGAGTCTTCTCTGATTCACCCCCATCCATTCTTTCACTCTGCTTTTGTTCAAGGTTTTAAGATCCCTGATGGAGGATAGGAATGAAGGTTGAGCAGCTTGGGAATCATGCCCCAGTGTGTATGTGTGGAGGTAGAAATACAGGGCAAGAAAGACTGTGACTATGGGAAGTGCTTTCCAAAATGTAGGGGCCAAGATTTTCTAATGAAAAATGTTTCATTTTAAAGAGTCACAATGTGAATCAACTGTCCTTTTGATGACCTCGGTGACTTTATGTCTCCTCCGTGTGGTGAAGTTTTAGAAAAGCCCATTGTTTCAGGTTCCTTGCTTAGCTAATGGATACATGCTCATGGTCAGCTCTCAAGAACTGCCGTTCTTTTATATTCTGCTAGTGGCCTAAAAGAATAAACACAACTTCCCAAAATGTCCCTCAGGAACAGTTTACGTAATTCTGGGAGGACTCACTGGAAGAATTAATTCAGAGAATGATAAACTTCAGGGCTTTAAGGGAGCTCAGAGGCTGCCAATCCAACCTTAAGAGATGCATTCCTCTTCTCCTGCCAGGTTTTTTGCATGAAAACAAACTCCTCTTCCACTGGGGACTTTTTGTCTTTATGACAGATTGTCTGAGCCCTACATGAAAACTTCTCTTGCACCTTTGCATTTTCTCAGGAAAATACTTTATATATGTGTCACCATTTATATACTGGGGGGCGGGGGGTGTGTGTACTCTTTTGCATTTTACTTACATCTTGAAACCTGTACCAAGGAGGTGAAAAGGGAAACCTCACTGAAAGTTAATGCTTGATACATATTTTATTTTCTGTATCAAAAATATTTGGAAGTTTTTATTTTTACATGAACATTATGTGTATGAGATGGAGTAATTTTGACCAAGTCTCTTTTTATATTACATATCCTGGTGCTTTCCTGTCGATAAAGTTCTATTTCTGTAAATCAGAACGCAGAGCCAATATCCTAGCTTCTTGGATGCAGTTGAACTTCTGGCTCCAACAACTAGCAACTGGTGACTCTGTGTTGTCTCAGCTATTGCAGAAATTCAGAATTGGGCACTTTTATTTCCTGCGTTCCAGAAGATGACTTCCCAGGGATCAGAACATTTTCACATTGATAAGCACAGCAAGTCAATGTTAAAACCCATCTTGGGGGCTTCCCTGGTGGCGCAGAGGTTGAGAGTCCGCCTGCCGATGCAGGGGACGCGGGTTCGTGCCCCGGTTCGGGAAGATCCCACATGCCGTGGAGTGGCTGGAGGTTGAGAGTCCGCCTGCCGATGCAGGGGACGCGGGTTCGTGCCCCGGTTCGGGAAGATCCCACATGCCGTGGAGCGGCTGGGCCCGTGAGCCATGGCCGCTGAGCCTGTGCATCCGGAACCTGTGCTCCGCAACGGGAGAGACCAAAACAGTGAGAGGCCCGCGTACCACACACACACAAAAACAAACCCATCTTGGGGTAGTGGGGAAAGATGAATCTATTATTGTTAAAAGGGAACATTGTTTTTAACTGCTGACATCTTCATAGTCATTCTGACTCCAGTTGGGTTTATGGTTTGGGCTCTCTGATTTTCCTAAGTGGATAAGTTTTTATTAAAGCAGTTTATCGCAGTGATCTTAGTGCGAAAGAAAATCAGTCAAGGAAAAAAACCTGGAAGCTCACCCAAGAAATCTTGACTATTTTGCTGCATTATCTGTTGTATATATTAGGAAGCAGGTATCTGAGGGAGAATGTCTGTTTTTCCAGGAAGACATGTTAAAGGAGCAGCATCTATTTATCTGTTAGCATTTAGCAGTTACCAGCACCCCTCCCCAAGGTGGTTATGAGTTTATAAAAGCAGTACTTTCACGATAACAAAAAACAAAAAACAAAAAACCTTGGCAAAGAACAAGAAAAAATTGTAGATAAACTTGCATAAAAGAAAGAACTGATGAGACTACATGGTAAACGTTAGATGTCTAACCAACTTCATTGGCAAAACTTTCCTTATTCCTTGTTGGACTGATGTTCAAGGATGAAGAAAATGGAAAATATTCTATTATTTTACATTTGGTTAATGGAATTTAAAGTGTAACATTTAGCTATTTTATCCCTGGATGTACCTATAAGAAGAGACAAACTCGACATCTAAAATAAGCCTTGTCCTGATTTGTACTTTACCTAAACAACATTGTAAAATGTTCTTAACAGTGGAGAATGGCACTTATAAGAGTAAGGATGATCCTTACCCAACCAGAAAACAACATCGAAGTGGTTTATTTTAATTCCATGTGACACTCCAGTGATGCCAGAGTGTGTTTCTGTCTTGGGTTACATATGAATGGATGACTAGAAAGGATTCTGTCAAGATATTTTAAATTCTGAGACATTGCTCAAACGTTCCCCCCACTGTTAGCTAAGGTGACCATTTGTTTCTAAATTTTGCTTCTCTGTGATCCTGGAGTTCAAAAGTTATTGCTGTAGTTACACTACATTCTGCATGAAATACACAGTTCACAATTTTATAAAATAGTAGCAAAATCCTTTTATGTCTGATTCATTTACCAAAATAGATCAGAATTTCCAATATATGTTATATATTATCTATCTATGTATAACTATATATAATGATGTAATGTATATGATGCTAATATATTTTTAAAATCCTCATTTAAGCAAAGACATTCTCTTCCCATGCTGTCAGAATAATTTTTCTATTTTCTGTTAACATTATGACAGTCGTATTTATATTGAATGACTTGATTAAGTAATGAAAATATCATTGTAGGTAATTTTCTTGATATTCAAATAATGCAATTCGTTAATCAACAGAAAAATTTTCCACTGTGGAACTCTGCACCCAAATTTCAACTACAGAATTTGATTTCATAGACATTTAGAGTTGGTAGAGATTTCAGTGATTAATCCAGAGGCTACAAAGTCCAGGACCAGACAGTGTAACTGAGTGAAGCTGCACCAGTGGCATACTAAACACCAGTGTATTCCTCACTTCCACACACACAAATATGTGGGCCCACTGTTGTCAAATCTTCCAATTTTTCAAAACAAACAAGTGCAGGTTTTTGTGTGAAATGTCCTGGTTTAAATGTTCAACAATTGAGTGCCCACTCTGTGCCAGGCCCTGTCTTAGGTCCTGGGACTGTAACAGTGAACACAACCAACAAAATTCCATCTCCCTGGAGCTTATATTCTCATCACCAGTTTGTGGCTTGAGAGCCTACCCAACCGCTGTGGAAATCGCCTTTGTTGTCTGGGCAGGTGAGTTTCGGGACCTACGAGCGTACTTCCAGGGGGAGGCGCCCTGCTGCTCCGCGTGCAACCCAGTACACTGCCCAGAAGCTAACCTCTTCAGAAAGGTCTGTGGGAGCCCAGGGTTCCCTCCCTCCCCATCTAGACTGGGAGCTCCTCCGGGGCAGGAAGTATATCTTTTTTTTTTTTTTTTAACTTATCTCTGTCTTCAGCCCCACAAGCGTTCATGGCCAGATATAGGCACTTTGTAAATGTCTGTCAACCTAAACCTGTGATTTCCCTGTAACTACAAAACAGAATTCTTAGTCTTCTTTCACATAATAGCTTTTAAATATTGCAAGGCATGTTTCTTTCAGAATTCTGGCTAAAGAGCCCCAGTTTTTTCAACCACTGGAGTGAGTTTCCGGCCCTATCACATCCCGGTCTTGGGACACCCTTTGGTTTGTGGTGTCCTCACACGCAGCAACACCCCAGAAATGGACTGACAAGTTCAGAGAGCAGGATTAAACAGGCTTGTTGTTTCAGGCAGCTGAAATGATAACAAGAGTGGTTCTGTGTCCAGCCCTGTGCTCAAATTCAGGCTCCACTACTTACTGGCCACCTGACATTAAGTCACTTATTTATCTGCCCTGGGCCACAATTTCCTCATCCATAAAATGGGAATAGACTTACCTGACAGGTTGTGCATGAGAAGTAAACGAGCCAATACCTATAAAGTGCTTAGAACAGTGCATGGCTCAGAGTAACCGTTCGATGTGTAACCAAGCAGGACTCCACGGGGCCTTCCCAGGACAGACTCCTCCATGTCCTCCACCTGCCTCTTGTTTGTAGAAAAACTTTAGCCTCCTAGGCCTTCCCTGAGTTACAAAGAATAAATTTAATCAGAGAAGTGAGAAAATGCAGAAACAAAGGAAAACGGTCAAGCAAGACAAAATAATAATAGTTGCACCATTAAAGTCAAGGACCTTTAGTTCCTCCTCAAGGGCTGTAGATAGTATTCTGAGCCATGTCCTTTGAGCTGTTTTGCAGATACTAAGGCCCCACCAGGTGGAAGGAGTTAACTGCATGCTGACCACAAGCACGTAGACCCCAGATGGGTTGGAACCAGAAGGTTGATGATGTGGACTCCCGATTACCTCACCACCAACCAATCAGGATGAGTAAGATCTCCGCCTGTCCACACTATGATGGTTCCAACTGCTTCTGACACAGATGCCAAAGGACCACACGGGCAGAAAAGAGGTGGTACCCCAGTTCCAGGAAGACCCTGCCTATTTCCAGAAAAGCACTGCATATGCCTCCCTTCATTAACCTTGCCCTTAAAATCTTACCTCAATCGTCCCCTGGGTAAGAAGCTGATTTATGACCTAAGTTCCCAAGTCTCCATTCTCTGGCCATTGAATAAAGCTTTGATCTCAGCTTCGATCTAATTTTTGGCTGCATGAACCCCAACAGAAAAAGAACCTTCCCCCCTGAGGCAGGGGCCTGGGCTGGGCTAGGGCCCAAGTGCGGTCCATACAACCTAATTTGGTAACAAATGGATATTAGCTATGATGACTACTACTGCTGTAGTCCAAATGTGTGCAATTGTGTCACACTTTTGGCCCCTGCTAGGCTTTTTCACATGACCTACCTTTAAGTCAGTTCTCCCTCTTTCATGCTTATGCATCTGGTTGTTCTGAACTTCAGTATAACTCATTATACACTTACCACTTTTCGATTTCTTGATGCTATTTTCAGGCCCAACTATCTGCACTTTTCAGTCCAAAATTTGTGATTCAACAGTTGAGTATTGTGTCACCTGCACTGAAAACTATTGTTTAGCCCTTTGGTTTCTTATAGTGTTCATGGTTAAGTGTGCAAACAATCTTTGTTGCCTGAAGGACTGTCTTTTTTTTTTTTTTTTTTTTGCGGTACGTGGGCCTCTCACTGTTGTGGCCTCTCCCGTTGCGGAGTACAGGCTCCGGACGCGCAGGCTCAGCGGCCATGGCTCACGGGCCCAGCCGCCCTGCGGCATGTGGGATCCTCCCGGACCGGGGCACGAACCCGTGTCCCCTGCATCGGCAGGCGGACTCTCAACCACTGCGCCACCAGGGAAGCCCTGAAGGACTGTCTTGAAGAATTTATTACAAAATATAAACCTCAGTCGTTTGGTTTATTAGAGAGATTCTCTCATCTCTAGATGTGGGTGGGGCAAGAATGAGGGTGGAAATGGAAAGGTGACAAGAGGAGGGACTTGGGAGGTAGAAGTTAACGATGGTGGGGAAACATATCAAAAAGGAAGCTCCCTGAATAAGGTTTTGAGAATCAGGGCTGTCACTAAAGACCTTATGATTTGGAAGCCCAGAAATGGCTTCATTCAATAATTCCACAAATATTTTTCAGGACCAACAATACGCAAGGCAACGTGTTAGAAGAAATAGGGATACATACCTACATACATAAGGTAGTCCCTGCCTTCAAAGAGGTAAGTGCTGGAGGTAAGATATGTAAATAAATAGATATAATACAATGTAATGTAATGCAATGTCTGTGTGAGATAGATAGATACAAGCTAAATGCCTTTAGAATTTAGGGGCAGCATTTGTTACTTCTGTTGCCCTTGTAGATTGTATTACTGGCCCAATTCTTTACCTCTCCTTATATGCATGGTTTTTGTCCTGTAATGCTGCATTTCTTTCCTACTGTGAGTGGGGCACACTTACCTATCTCTTGACCTTGGGCTTGTCTATATGACTTGCTTTAGGTAAAATATGAGGCAGAAAAGGTGTGCCAGTTCCAAATTTAGGCCTAATGAGACCTCTGTTTCCACTTAGGTCTTTATCATGACCATAAGAACATGCCTGATACTAGCTGCAGAGGCAACAAATAGCCTGCAGACAGATCCATCAGTTCCACAGTTGACTAAAATCTTCTCTCTATAATAAATCCCTTGCTCTTTATCATTCAGAGCAACTCTACTTTTCTTCCAAACTCTAATACAGAAACTGGGTAGCTGGAAGTGGGGAGCTGCCATAACAAAAACCTAAAACATGTGGCATTGGTTTGGGGAACAAGTGGCAGATGGATACTGGCAGGACACTGAGAAGGTTGTTAGTGAAAACCTGAAAGGCCTGGATGAGGGTGTTAAAAGAAGCCTGAAGAGCTTCCAAGGAGGCTGTCAAGGAGGGATTAGAGGAAAGAAAGGAAAACATTATTGGAAGCTGGAAGAGACCTTGATTGTGCAGCAGAGTTCAGCAAAACTGTCACCTGTGGTAAAATGGAAAATAAAAAAATGTACCTAATAAACTTGATCCAGCTATGATTTCTGGGCAGTGCTGAGGGTACCACCTGGCTTTTTCTACCTGTCTAAAGTAAAATGAGAGGAGAAACATACCACAAGGAACAAATTACTCCATTCTCAAATGTGATTTGGAGAGGCTCAGAAGTCTTTTAAGCCAGGAAAGGGTTCTCATATTCAGAAATGGCTTCCACGCAAATATCAAATCCAGAGCCGGGCCCTAAGATTTGTTTCAGACCTGAGAAAGATGACAGTGCCTCAGGACACTTAGATGCAAATGGCCTTTACAAGTCTTGAAGGCATGACTTTGTGGACCCTGCCCAAGGCTTCCACGAATCTTAGGGATGTTGTTCATTAGCCTCACAGGGAGTCCAACATAGAAGAGACTGTTTCCAATAGATTTATGGAGGGCTTTTGTGTAATTGAATGGATGTAACAACTCCAGAGGTTAAAAAACTTCTATCAGCTTGGATAGGGATAGTAGAGACCTTGGGATTTCTAATTCCTATGGGCAGGAGGCAGGCTGATAACACTACTCAGTGGCAAACACGTGATTTGTGGGAAAGGATGACTCAGAGGACAGGACAAAAGAGCCATGGAGAATAAGCCCTGGGGGTTATGCCTAAATCCTAGTCAAAGCAACAAGTTAATAGACTTAACTGTTAATAGACAACTGACTGGTGTATGCCTCTCCTTCTCCCCACCCTCCTTTTAAAATGGGAAAGTCTAGAGAAGCGATGTTATTCCTAATAGGAATTTGGGGCAAAGAGGGAAGATTATTTCTAAGTTCGTAAGTCTTCAGACTGAGAGGAATGGTACTAAAGGATCTTTACCCAAGTACCTCATCTATACCTGGACCTGATTAGATGATGAGCTCCTAGACTTTGAGCTGTCATAATGGAGGACCTGGGAAAAGTATGAGTTTATTTTGCACGTGGGAATGGTATGAATTACTGTGGTCAAATGGGGGACTGAAAAGATAGCTCAGCATCTTCCATCCCACGTGTTCTTTTAAAAATGTGACTAGTTGGGGAGTCTATGCTCCCACCCTCTGGCAGGCTTATGAAAAAATGATACTACGTGACTTCTGAGGGAAGGTCATAAATAACAGGCAACAGCTTTTGACATGCTTGCTGGACTCACACTAGAGCCCTAAGTGATCATGTAAACAGTCTAACGGCCCTAAGCAAGGAGCCCACACTCACCCAAGGAGAGACACAACAAGGTCCTGAAACTAAAA
Source organism: Physeter macrocephalus (assembly GCF_002837175.3). Taxonomy (NCBI): domain Eukaryota; kingdom Metazoa; phylum Chordata; class Mammalia; order Artiodactyla; family Physeteridae; genus Physeter; species Physeter macrocephalus. The sequence continues at coordinate 53,256,799 of NC_041220.1, forward strand.
GCCCTGGCCAGCCCCAGCCTAGCTCCCTTGCTGTTTCCACTCCATCCAGCATCTGACTGCAAACCTAAGACACCCAGCGCGAAATCACTCAGCTGAATCCTTCCTTAATTCCTGATGCATAGAAAAACTGAGACAATAAATAAATGATTGTTGTTTTAGGCCACAAAGTTTGGGGATGATTTGCAGCAGTAACTAACTGAAACACTATGTTTCTGATAGAAATGTAATACGAGTAAGTATAATTTAGATGAGACCACAATTTCATTTTCCATTCACCTGAACCAGAAATGTTAGGTTAATAATGAAGAAAGTATACCAAATTTTTATTCCCCTGGAATATGCAAATTTTTCAAACATTGCTTTTTTAAGGCATTGAGCTATTCACTGTATTCTGCTTTATTTACCTGAGTCACATTCATCATATCATCATTAAATATTCAGATGACTACTTCCTATCCTTACAAAACACCACTTACTTATAATTGTATTTAAAAAAGACTGAAAACAATAAAACCATAAAATCAATGAAGATGCATGTTCCTTTATATTTTATTTACCATAAAGAGAATACAGCAAACACTGGAGTAAGGCTTTCTAATAATTTCTGATGTAAAGTTTAACACTTAAAATTATGTTTGCTCCCCCCCCCATTCAACATGCAGATTTCATTTATTTCCAGATACAGTGATTCTAGAGCATTACACTCTCTGGATAGTTTTATAACAGAGCATCCTTGCCCTGTTAACTTAATACAATTTCACAAACTGTGTACAATCATGGTATACTACCATCATTCAAAGAGTTCCCCCAAATGAATACATTCACACAATATGAACATTAAAATGTAAGTTTTTAAGACATCATCTTCATAAGCCAAACCACAAAAACCCAGGTTCTAGTTTTAAATGTGTTTATGAAGACTGCTGCTGAGCTCAAAGCATGCAGATGTTCATGACCACCTAGATGAAGCTGGATATTTTAAACTCCTTCAGTAGGTCCAATGATGCAATTTTTCACTCATCCCAAGTATCTCCATATTTGTTTACTTTGACTAGGAAAAAAGCACAAATAACTGATGATTCCAAATGGTAATAAGTAAAAGGCACTATTTTATGTTTGCTATTATTATGATTTAAAGTTATGTTTCTCTCTGATTTGAATAAATGCACATGAGAGTCAAACTGTAATTATAAAAAGGGGCTGGCTAGACTTTTGTGAACTGGAGGTTAGACATAAATTCTAATGCACTGTATCAAGACCTTTACATTAAGTATTAGATCTGCATAACAACCTTATAAAGAAAACACAATCCCCATTCTAAGGAAAACAGATTAGTAACTTGCCCAAGGTACAAGCTTAATCAAACAGGTAGAACCGAAATTTGGACAGTTATGTTTAGGTCCAAAGCCTGGATGCCTTTAGAACTCTACCGCCTAAGTGAGTGTGGTATATATTATAGCACGTGCAAAAAAGTTACCAGCAAATGAAAAATAACAACAATGATAAACATTTGAATGTTGTTTTTCACAAAAATATAGTAATAGAAATGGTCAGATTTGATTAATTTAATCTCTCCCAGGAGCTGAAATATCAGTACAAGAAGGAAATACTCTCCAATATTCTTGCATTTTATAAGAAATTATATTTTCAAACATGTTTTTCTGTCTTTTCTACTCTTAACTTTTAGCCTCTCTTCTACATAGCCTTCACCTGTGAATTATAACTCTTCAGAAGTATTCATAACAATGTAAAGAAGCAGTTATCAAAATATAACTAGGGGGCTTCCCTGGTGGCACAGTGGTTGAGAGTCCGCCTGCCGATGCAGGGGACACGGGTTTGTGCCCCGGTCCAGGAAGATCCCACATGCCGTGGAGCGGCTAGGCCCGTGAGCCGTGGCCGCTGAGCCTGCGCATCTGGAGCCTGTGCTCTGCAATGGGAGAGGCGATATATATATATATAACTAGGGACCCCTTCCCCAAGACCCTTCCAGTAAGTCTATGAAGTCAAAAATATTTTGTTATTATACCAAGACGTTATATAAACTTTCCCCTCATATTTTGCCTTTTCCCTTGCTTTCCTTCCCTCATGTGTATAAGGCAGAGCTTCTGGCAGAATTCTCATGAAGCTACATGATGTGTGGTGACATCACTGCTCTGACAGCTAACTGAAAATGTGCTTAGGTATTTAAAATTTCTGCCATAATTTCTAATTAGGTAAATACCAAAAAATATAATCCACATAAAATGAAGCTGAAAACTTTTAAGTGACACTTTCTGACCTAGTGAATTTACATTGTACTGTCAAATTTCTGTCTAGATTCTAAAACAGAACATCCTAGAAAATCACAGTGTTTCATAACTGTTTTTTCTTTAAATTATATAAAGTGCCAAAAAAAAAAAAAAATCAACTTTCTTTCTTTTTTTTTTGCGGTACACGGGCCTTTCACTGCTGTGGCCTCTCCTGCTGCGGAACACAGGCTCCAGACGCGCAGGCTCAGCGGCCATGGCTCACGGGCCCAGCCGCCCTGCGGCATGTGGGATCTTCCCGGACCGGGACACGAACCCGCATTCCCTGCATCGGCAGGCGGACCCTCAACCACTGCGCCACCAGGGAAGCCCCCAACTTTCTTTTTACAAAGAAAAAAATTCTTTCACTTTACTGTGTCACATAACAGAACTTTAAGACTGTTCACAGCCAAAACCACAAATGTCCAAATTCAACAAATGCCACACATCTACAATATTCCCTTTTCTTAGCCTTGACATACAATAGAAATGGTTACAAAAATGAGAAAACTACTAACTGCCTGCCCTCATGGAGCTTACAGTCTAAATCCTCAAATTAATTAGCAGAACAGATTACTGGTAAGTCTTTACATATTACAGAGTAATGACCACTGAATGCATAAGGTTTACAATAAATTTTTTATGACAAACATTAACAAGTATTATTGATTACAAATCTATTTTAAAGGTGTAAAAAACATCAATAACATGACAGAGGTGGATCATTGTTATAAAACAGAATTCTAAATGAAACAACTACTAACAATTAGAAATAAAACTGGCTCTAAAGGAACGATCATAATAAAAAATACTAAGGATTTTTATGTATTTTTGCATCCTCTGTGGCATACTGACTCTTAAGAAGGTACCAGGGACCTATTCCCTCCTTTGATTTTTAAAGTAGTAAATAGAAAACCTTGAAACAATGACACATCCTCTAAAATTCCTCAAGAAAGACATCATAAAATTCTATACTGAAACAGCTTCAAACCCCTATTCAAAATGACCTCTTCTGTTAGCGGTAAATTTTTGGTATCAGAAAATTTACTTTGGGTAATGCACAGCTGTTCAAAAAGGACTTAAAAGAAACTGTCATTTAAAAAATCTGTATATATTAATTAATTATAGAGTAAAAGTACTGTTAAAAAAAGTCAAACTCATTTTTTGGAAATACCCTAAAAGCTGATTTGTAAGGCATATAACTCTATCTTGACTTCATAGATATTATATAAGAAAATCATTTTATTACTCAATCAGGACTCTGTGGTTCTGCCACAAGTGGCATTACAGCCACTAGGCACCAGGTCTGGTTTTATGCAATAGATGCATCATTTGAAAAATGATATCAGTTCCCAGGGTAGCTTCTCATAAGGGAAAATAGTCAAATGTTTGTATAATTTCTACACTGTATTACAAAACTAGTCTTACCGTCTTAAGTTTTACTACTATTTGGACTTCATTATTTTCTAACACAAAATGGCCTTTGGAACACTTGAAAAAAGGAAGACCTAATAACTGTTAAGTAGCTATTCTCTAAAAAAAAATGTCATTTTGGTTAATTGCCTGAGGCATTAAATCACACATTAGTATAATTAAAGTTTTTAATGCTGCAGTTTCCAATCCTAAAGCGTAAAGTGATTCAGACTAGACTATCATACCTTCTTTTTTTGGCATTCTTTCCTGCATAGGCCTGACTGAGGGGTCAGTCTTATGTGTTAAAGTAACTTCATATGACTCTCTGTTCTTATTCCTTAATTCCTCATATGTTATATTTTTTCTTTTAGGACTTTCTTCAATGTTGGGATCAGGTCCTAAAACAACAAACAGTTAATAAATGGTGATAAAAGGATGTGAATAAATCCAAAAGCAGCTAAATTTTACAAATGCTCCTTACCTACAAAAAAAATAAAGTAAAACAAAGGATCAAATTATTACCAGCATTCCAAAGGTACTATATTTTCCCCAAGGTAATTATAAAACTGAAATCTACTTCCTCGTATACTTTCAAGCTGTTATTTCTAAAATTTAAAATATAAAAAAAAATTTTAAACTAACCATGGCCAGAAGAAGAATGGATATAATATAAACCAGCACAATTCACTCATTAAAATGCCACTGTTCTAAACTGGGAAGTTATTCATACAGCTTACATAAGTAAAGAGAAATACATTCTACTAGTGACAACTGAACAAAACTTGACATAGTATAGATTCTATTTAGTAACATTTCCATAGTTAAATGTTCCTGTATCCAGAGTCCATATATGCAAACAACTCCAGTTATTAAAAAGATATTTATCTTATCCTCTTTATATTTAAATAAAAACACTTGAAAATAGCTACTGAAAAGTATTACATAACCTTTAATCAGAGTACGCATCATTTTCATATTCAGGTCTAATGGATGCAATACTGAGGCAGAAAAAAGTGGCAACTTTTACCTGGAGAACCAGCATTTATTCTTTCTCTCTCCCAAAGAAAATCAAAGTATGATTATGTATTATCAAAGAGTCAAACACTGATATAAAAATAAGGAAATGGTTATTCTTAATACTGGTTGACAGGACCAAATATTGAACATAGTTTATAAAATAGACAGTCAGCAAGGAAGGCCATATAAACATTTTTAAAGAAATTAATTAATGCTAACATAACATTCAGTGAACTACTTAACTTACAAAATCTAACAGACCACTCCAAAAGTAATATTTTTCAGAGGTTTTTAATGAGACAGAAATTGTGCCTATCATTTTAATAATATAACCACATGAATTAAAATAATTTTTTTAAAAAGTTTTTGTAAGTGGTACTATTGTGCAACTCAATGGTAAGGTCCCAGTGAAAAATCACAATTTTCAAAGCAACATAACTATACACTGAATGCATTCAACTACAATCTTGTTTTACTACAAAATATACTTGCACTGATACAAAGCACAGAGAATTTAAATTTCTAGTTAGTTCTAATATTATATAGCATGGTTGAAAACCTATTTTTCTTACTAAAAAAGTATTAAAACTGTATACCAGGTTTAAAAGCACTTTGCATTTCATTAGTAGTAAGTAATTATTTAACTCATTTCCCTTCACCATAAATGATATTTTTTAAATTCTGAAGGTAACAGTATATACTAGATTAGTAGTGAGGAATTCTAGGTTCTCATTCCAACTCTGCCGACATTTAATGAATGTCCTTGGGCAAATCACTAAGCTTCTTTGAGTCTTGGTTTTCTCAACTGTGAAATAAGGAAGTTTGAACTAGATGATCTATCACTAAAGTTCCTTCCAGGTCTAATACTTTTTCTTACCCAAAAGAAAAATATTTCATTGTTCTGAAATTCTGTGACAAATAATGAAAACATAAATTAGATAGAATATTAGGGAGAATTTTTTCCACTTATAAAAGCCAAATGAAAATATCTTGCATTGTGTAGGGAGCATGATTTACTGTAAAGAGCTGGAAGGAACAGGAAAATGTAAAAAAGCGTTGATTTAAATCTAACTGTAACACACTACCTATAGTAAGTCTCAAAGTAACTATGAAAGAATGCTTTCTGCTTTGAAAGATTAATAACTCTTTCAATTCCTGGTAAGAAAAAGCAGAGGACAAATAGGACTTAAACAAAAAGCGAGGATGTCCTGGTTAAGGGAGGACTGCAGCTGGGGCAAAGCAAAGGAGGCCACTGTGGGCCCATGTGGGGAACTAAGAGTGGCAATCTTGAGTTAAACAAGGGTGGTGAGAGTAGCAGAGCATGGACGGATGGATGGCTGCAGTGGAGGACTTAAAATATATTAAAATTTGGGCCTTGCTGTAGTCTGTGGGCAGATACCAAAGGCCTTTTTGTCTGTTTTCATTTGGCAAAGAAATTATGTAATGTGGAATTAAATTTTCTAATGCAAATGCAAGGAAGGATGCAAGACACAGCAAGGAAAGAGTTGGTGCGTGGCTAGAATAGATGTAGAATGCATTTGAACTTGGGAGACCGGGGAAATGGGAGATGCAGTGAGGGACAAGGACAGCTGACTCTGGAGATAAAATAATGTCTTTAACCATTCTTCCTAAGCTGCCTACCTCCTTCCCTTTCTGACTAATCAGATGTCTTTGTTTCCAACCATTCAGGTAAAAAAAAAAAGTTAGTTGAGGATTAAGAGACTATCAACAACTTTCATCCACTTAAGAATCTCTTTAATTAACTTCCATTCTCTCCTGTCTCTTCAGTTAATAACCCCCTCACCAACCCAGACTCTTGCTCTAAAAGCAGCACTGTCCAGTACAATTTTCTATAATAATGAGAATATTCTATATCTATATCTGCACAGTCCAACACAGTAGCCATTACCACATATGGCTACTGAGCAATTGAAATGCTGCCAAAGCAACTGAGGAACTGATGAATTTTCAATTTGATGTGATTTTAATTAAACAGCCTCTTCTAGCTAATGGCTACTTTATACCCTGACCTACCTAGAACCCCTTCCACATCATTTGGAACCTTACTTGACCTATAACCAATGCCTCTCTTGCCACTACATCCCCTCCCTCCTTTTAACCTACATATAGAATCAAATCTCTCCTGTCTTAAAACAAAAGAAACGAAGACCCAAATGTTCCTTTAACCTTCTTTATTCCCCATAGTTACTGGCCGATTGTACTTATTTCAAAGCACACGTTTTCAAATACTCTATGAGGTTGACAATCCCTTCTCCAAACCCTCAGAGTCAGAAATGCTTCAAAATTCAGTTTCTCAGACTTTAGAAAAACATTACCATATATATCCCTTATTACTTAATGTCCACTGAAGTAGCAATGAATAAGCAAACACAGTATTTCTACAACAAAATCTAGAAAAAAATCATATTAAGATAAACATTTATCAATAGAGTTATATCAGTTTAGGTCAGGGCTTAAAATGAGTTCAGGTCAGATTTTTATCACTAATTATTTAAAAACCTGGTTTTTAAAAAAGCATTTTGGATTTTAGGATTTTAGGTAAGGAACTGTAAACTTGTATTTTCTGTTTTTTAATTCATCTTTCACTGCAAATTAGACTGAAGAAAGCAAGCAAGGAAGGAAGCAAGAAAGCAAGCAAGCTAGCAAACATTTGTTGAGAGCCTATTCCTTTCCAGGCATTACTTCTGATTTCATCTCATTCCCAAAGTTCTTTAAGAAGGGTATTATCATCTCTATTCAAGAGATCAAGAAACTGCAGGGATCACAAATTACAAGTTACTTGCCTAAAGTTACAATAGCTAGCAAATGTCAGTAATTCATATCCAGGCCTTAATCCAAAGGTGATGCTGTTTCATGCAACATTACATAATCTTCAAAACTAGTATTTACACAAACTTCACAAAGCACTTTCACATGGATTTTCTCACTTGACAACAGTTCTGTAAAGCAGGTAATTATTATTTTTCTCATATTACAAAGAAGCTAAGGTGGCCTTTAAGACCACACTACCAAGTGTAACATTTTTAAAGCCTTTCTGTGGCACAGTTTATCATTTCTTCTTTGCTATTTCACTAAACACGGTTAGTATTTTCAATTAATGGAACATATTAATAATTTATCCTTATATTTCTATTATCTTCTAGCAGACAGAGAGTTTCTCAGGGCCAAGAACTAGGTCTTATTCATCTTTATTTCCATACCTAGCAGAGTGCCTGATACCTATTAGACCTCAAAAAATGTTGAATGAAGGAAGAATGAATTCAAATGAACAAAAGAGCAAACAAACATGCTGAGTTTAGGCTGATGGTGCAACATATAGGTGATATCCAGCAGAAAAGGTCATCAAATAAAAGTTTATACATACGTTGGACCATAAAATGCTGAAATTCATTTCAAGAGAAGTTTCTACCTTGGGCAATATGATCAGTAATACCAGTGGGAGTAGATTCATTCATAGAAGCACTGAATGGAATTGGCTCATAATGAGGAAGCATCTCTTTTTCTATGTTGTCTGCTTCTGGGGATGTCACAAAAGATGAATGACCACTCACATTTGAGTCATATTTTGACCTCTGAGAATAGTGCCTGTAAAAGAAAAATCATACTGTATAAAAAACACAGGTTATTGTCTATACCTTATTTAAAGAAGTGTGTGTTAAGGTATGAAAACTAGTCATTTTCTAAAGGAATCATATAATTTTAACATAGTTATTTAAAACAGTAAAATAAAGTCTGTTTCTGCCACAAAAACATTAAAAATATCTTCTGATCCACTTATACAACTTAAAAATTGTCACTCTTACTATAGAGAAGAGAAAATATATATCCAATTTTCTAATTATTAGGCTTTAGACATCATTTTAGTGTGTTTAAAGTTCTTGGAAAGAAAAAGTACTTCAGATCAGAAAATATGTCCATTTCCCAAATTAATTGGGAAGTTACTTCCACAGGCAGCAGTCCATATAAACACTATTTTGCTGAAGTAGATGTAAGTAATACTAGCTTTCATGGGATTTATGCTGCTTGCCATTTATGATAGGACTATCTACCAAATCTACTTAACTACCTTATTATTTATTTACCTACTTATCAAGACACACAGATTCATTTATCTATACTCACACAATTTCCCTACAATTTTAAACAACAGAAGGATTACAAAGCTGAAATCTGTTAAGAGATGGGATTGATAATATTTGGGAATTCAAACAACAACAACAAAAAAAGTCAAAGTATAGTAACCAAATGTGTTTGACAAATTAAAATCTCTCATTCTGGGACATGAACTCCCAGTAGAATGCAAGTCTATATTTCAAACAAAAGTAAACAAATTTTGTTCTACTTTTGAAAACAAAATTAGCTTTAGCTTGCAGCAAAATGGCAAGTTTCAAATGTTCCTTCAGTTAGGCCATGTTTCATGCCCTCAATTACGGTAATATCTAGTTATAATTTTTTACCTAAAATGAAAAACCTTTAATAAGATCTGAATGGCCTACCCAGTTGGTGAAGATCGTCGTGTCTGTCCTGATCGTAAAGCTTCTCCAAGAGGGGAATTCTCAAGATTCTTGAACTTCTCTTGGCAAGTTTTCACATAGGAAAGCTTTCCAGCAAAGTATCCCATGATGCAAGCAACTTTTAGTAAAAATAAACAAAAAGTGTAACTCAATATGCCTCTTTAGACAAAAACCTTTTCTAAAAGAATATTTTAAAAAATGTGGGGCTTCCCTGGTGACGCAGTGGTTGGGAGTCCACCTGCTGATGCAGGAGACGCGGGTTCGAGCCCTGGTCTGGGAGGATCCCACATGCTGCGGAGCAACTAGGCCCGTGAGCCACAACTACTGAGCCTGCGCGTCTGGAGCCTGTGCTCCGCAACAAGAGAGGCCGCGATAGTGAGAGGCCCGCGCACCGCGATGAAGAGTGGCCCCAGCTTGCCACAACTAGAGAAAGCCCTCGCACAGAAACAAAGACTGACCACATCCAAAAATAAATAAATAAAAAATTTTTTAAAAAGTGTGGTTCTAAATATGTCTTTGGTGTGGAAAAACTGGGATTTCCTGAAATAATGGTAAAAGTACCATATTAAATCACATTCAGAGTTCACAGAAAGATTCGGTAGATATAATTCACTTTCACAAAATAAAATAAGTTAAAATAAAGCTGCTATAAGATAAATTCTACTTTACTAATTACTTTATTAATACAGATAGGAAAAATGTGGTAACAGTATAATGGAATGAGGAATCAAAACAACACAATTCTAGCCTGGTCACAGGGATTTAGGCCATTTCATTCCTTATAAAATGGGAATCACACCATTTGCCCTGCTAATTTCATAAGATTATTTTTTAAACCAGGTGCAACACATGCCCCTTAAAATAATATATTATGAAGTGTACCTAAATATGGCTACTGTTGCATCTTTATTCAATAGAGACTACACTGGAAAGATTCATAGAAAGCCTCAGGTACTCTTTTTTCAGGGCAATTTAGTATCTTTTCTATCAACCATATTATAAAATGTAAAGAAGCTATGCTTATAAATGTAAGTTATGTTTATTTACTGATTGCAAATTAAAGAGGTTTTAAAAAATTACGCTTAATTTTAAAATACACTTTATTTTAATTAATCAGAATAGCTGGACAATTTTCTTTCCTCACAGACCAAGAGAACTTACTTTCAAATATTATATCTTTAATTATATAATTTAAATTATTATATCTTTAATATAATTTTTAAAATATAATTATTTAACAAAATAATTTAAAATTAATAGTTCTATTGCATTATAAAAAGAGAAAAAAAAAGCCTCTTTCAGGGGCTTCCCTGGTGGCGCAGTGGTTGAGAGTCCGCCTGCTGATGCAAGGGATACGGGTTCGTGCCCCGGTCCGGGAAGATCCGACGTGCCGCAAAGCGGTTGGGCCCGTGAGCCACGGCCGCTGAGCCTGCGCGTCCGGAGCCTGTGCTCCGCAACGGGAGAGGCCACAACACTGAGAGGCCCCGTGTACCGCGCAAAAAAAAAAAAAAAAAAAAAAAGCCTCTTTCAAGTAGCTCATGATTTTTAATGCTAACAATAAAATGCCCAAGTAGTCCATTTGATGAAAAGCTTAAACAAAATGATGTCAAAACAAATAACCAAATAACTGTTATTAGTGACACAAAACATTTGATAAAAGCTAGTTATTTTACTTAGGTAGAAAAACTAAGAGAACTAGTATTGTTCATACTTACATATAAGTTTAGGGATGGAACCATATTTGGGATGACTTGAAAGGATTCCTAAAGATAAAACAGTAAATATTTCTGAGTAACACTGTTCCATTTACATAATTAAGATGTTTTATCTTTTACTGAGGTAAAAGAAAAGCTTTATGCCAAGTTTATGCTAAGAGTATATAAGAGAATGGCACAGAAATTATGGTAAAAAATACAAAGAAACTACTTCTGCTAGTCATTATCTGGTCTTTCATAATGTAAGACAAAACTAGCAATAAGTTTAGCAGTGCAGTATAAAGTAAGATGTATCTATTTCTCAGCAGCTTTGAGCTACCCACAAAGATACAAGGAAAGATCAGTACAGATGATCTTTAAACATCTGACAACATTAGCTCTTTCCATAACACAAAAGAAGTCTGATGCTATTTAAAAGAGAATTCAACATCAAGAGAAATGTGAAGAAATCAAAAGACTAATCTATTAGAATAGGTGAATTTAGCAAGATCACTTGATACAAAGTCAATATACAAAATAAAAACAAAAATGAAAAAACCCACTATATACCAGGAACAAACAAAACCCCCAATATTTTTAAAAATATAATTTATTATAGCACCAAAAAAACATCAAAGCCCCAGGAACAAATCTAATGAAAAACATGAAAGATCTTTAAAACTACAAAATTTACTGAGAGAAATGAAAGCTAAGTAAATGGAGAAACACACCATGTTCATGAACTGAAAAATTAAATATTGTAAAGATGGTAATTCTCCACAAACTCACCTATAAATTCAATGCAATCCCAATTAAAATCAAAGAAAATTTTTCCCCAAATTGAAAAGCTTTTTCTAAAATTCATGTGGAAACACAAAGGGTCAAGAAAAACCAAGGCAATATTGAAGAACATAATGGAGAACTGACTACCACCAAATATCAATATCTGTGATAAAACTATAGTAATTAAGACAGTGTGTTTTAAGTACAAGAACAGATAATCAGAATCAGAAGAGTCTAGAAACAGACCCACATACACAGTCACTTGATTTATGACAGAGGTAACACTGCACTGCAGTGAACAAAAATTAGTCTTCAAAATATTGTGCTGGGTCAACCACATATCTGTACGAGGGAAACATATCAAAACTAGAAACTACACTATCATCAATATACAAAAGGATGGATAAACTGCTATGACATATTCACACAGCAGAAAACTATATGCAATGAGAATATATAATTTACAACTACATGCAACAATGTGGATGAATCCAGTGATGTGCTGGTAAACCAGCTCTCCAAATAAAAGGCCCTGATTTGTAATGTCAGTCGATTTCTGTGATGAAATACTTGCCCCATGACCAATTTCAAGCTACCAATGGTTTAAAAATTGCCTTGCCAAGTTCCTGAAATTTTAATAATCAGCTCTCCGGAGCTGGTACAAGCCAGTTTTAGCATACTACTGGATGAATCTCACCATGTTGAAAGAAGGTACGGAAAAGATTGTCATCATGTATATATAATTTTATGATTTAATTTTATATAAAAAACAGACAACAGATTTATGCTGTTAGCCTCAGTTCCTTCATTGTATAAATGAACGGAGATGAGAAGAAAAGGGAGGATGGTAACAATATCTAAATTTGTACAAAAAAGTCGTTCCTTTATTCTGTCACCAAATAGCTACAGACCACTTACAACACACAGGCACTACACGCTAGGAAGTAGGAATATAACAGTAAACAAGACACTCTCTTTACCCTCAGAGTTTACAGTCTAGAGAGTGAATGAAGACAAAAACAATACGTTGTGATGGTTGCTATTCATCCACTCAAATACAGGCATAAGTCGAAGATATTGCAGGTTGAGTTCCAGACCACTGCAATAAAGCAAATATTGCAATACAGCAAATCACATAAATTTTGGGGTTTCCCAGCGCATATAAAATTTATGTTTACACTATACCATTAAATGTGCAATAGCATTGTCTATAAAACAATGTACATACCTTAATTAAAAAATACTTTGTGTTTATAAACGCTAACCATCATCTAAGCCTTCAACAAGCTGTAATCTTTTTGCAATAGTAACATCAAAGGTCACTGATTACAGATCACCATGACAAATATAATGAAAAAGTTTGAAATGTTGCAAGAATTACCAAGATGTGACACAGAGACACAGAAGTGAACAGATGCTGTTGGAAAAATGGTGTCGATAAGACTTGCTCAATGAAGGTTGTCACAAACCTTCAATTTGTAAAAAACACAGTATCTGTGAAGCTCAATAAAATGAGGTGTTCCTGTATTTGAGTGTCTACTACGTGCACTATGCCCTCTGTCAGGTGCCAGAGACAGCCCATATTCTAAAGGGAAGTAGCAAGAATGGAGGCAAATACATTTATTGAAGCTAATGTAATACTTTTGGCAACAAATGGTTGCATTAACTACAACGGGAGTGCAGATGGAGACAGTTTACAGAAATATTTAAGAGCTGTACTAGAGAATGGACATTTGTTGGACAAAGCAGGTAAAGGATAGAAGTGAAAAATAATGTCTCAGTTTCCTGGATGGAGAGTGATGCCATTCAGACATAGGGAAAATGGAGGAATTAATTTATGGAGAAGTGAATTCAGTTTGGGATTGAACTTGAGTTCAATCTGAGGAGACTGTAGGAGGGCCATCCATGTGGAGATATGCAGAATATGATTCTGGAGCAGATTATCTAGGTTAGAGATAATGATGGGGATTTAGAGCAATAAATGGTCACCAAAGCCCATATTATTGCTGGATACTATATAGACTAAAAACTCAAAAGACAAAGTAAAACTCTGAAGAACAACACAAGTGAAGGAAGAAAACCCAGACTACAATGTAAGTACCAAGAGGTCGTGGGTTTTTGTCTTTTAGTGCTATATACCAAAAACAGTGTATAGTGCTTATCAGACACCCAAAAAACATATGAAAAAAATGGAGAAGTTGCCCGAGACAGGAGAAAAACCACAAGAATGTGCTGTAATGGAAGCCATGGGAAGAGAACATTTTAAGGATTGGTTAAAGTTGTATAATGGTCAAGAACAACAACTGTCCATTGAATTTAAGCAACAAAGAGGTTGTACTGGTAAGAGTTTTAGAACATGTCAGACTATATGCAGAATCTATGACACAGACTGCAGTGGGTTGAAAGAAATAAAAAGTGAAGTGCTCGGGACTTCCCTGGTGGCACAGTGGTCAAGAATCTGCCTGCCAATGCAGGGGACGTGGGTTCAATCCCTAGTCCGGGAAGATCCCACATGCCTCGGAGCAACTAAGGCCATGTGCCACACTGAGCCTGCGCTGTAGAGCCCGCGAGCCACAACTACTGAGCCTCCGAGCCACAACTACTGAGCCCGCGTGCCCTAGAGCCTGTGCTCCACAACAAGAGAAGCCACTGCAATGAGAAGCCCACACACTGCAACGAAGAGTAGCCCCCACTCGCTGCAACAAGAGAAAACCTGCACGCAGCAACGAAGACCCAACGCAGCCAAAAATTAATAAATTAAATAAATAAATTTTTTTTAAAAAGTGAAGTGCTCATTCATGAAGTCTGGCTTCAAATGCAAGACATCTAGGAGCAACTGTAAAGGGATATAAAAGAAGATTTTTCTTTCAAGTTTTTTTTTTTTTTTGAGATTGACTTCTTAATTAAAACACCTCACCCCCCAAAAAACAAGAACCCAGTACAGTTTCAACAATACTGAAAGCCCTTTATTCTGGGAGACAGTTACATGAGTGACATATTACTCAATATTCTTTTCTGTATTTTTTACTCAAAGTATCAACACCCCAACAACAAAACAACCCTGACAAAAATATAAAGGTAACATGTGACACGCTGAATAGAAGAAAATGTTATTCCACACATCAGGTTAAGTCACTTTCAACAATTTATCCTTTCCAAAAAATGGATGATAAATTCCACTGAAAGGCTCCAGGCTCAGTCACTATGAACAATTACAGAGAAAGATGTTTATCACTGTTGTTGCTCATGGCACGACTTTTGCAAATGAAATCAGAGGCACAGATCACCATTGATGTCAAGTCAAATAAACATCAGATGGTGACTAGGAGTCCAAGAGGATTTTGGCTCTTGACAGAATAATCTGTCACCTCAGTACTAGGTCCTGATATTTTCAGTAGGATTCATGTGAAGTAGTTATACTCCAATAAAGATGTACTAAAAAAAAAAAAAAAAAAGATGTGTGTGTAACTAGAAAAAGGGAATTTCTCTGGATTGGTTATGTGTAAAACTAGCTACATGTAGGAGCAAGGCATTCCCAAGCCAGGGAAAAAATCCAGCAATGGTATGATTTTACTGTTGAAGATATAAGGTCTAAGTGAGTAGCCACAATCTGACCCATCCAATTTTTACTGCTTCTGCCTTATCTTCAAGCTGTCCAAAGTCTCCTACTCTACGTAAGCCCCAAAGTTCCAAAATTTTCTCTTCTTTGTAACCTTTTCAAAATTACCATTTCTCCTGGTTCTACCTTAGCTATACGTTTTCATTCCTCCCTGCATGACTTTGCCACTCTAACCATGTCAGTCTCCTCACTGTCCACCCAACTAGTCATGCTTATTATTCTGATAACCAGGTCCCTCCTTCCTGAGATATTCTTCCATCTCTTTTAATCTAAATCCTGCCCATCTTCAAAACCCACTTCTTTCAAATTTTCCTTTATTACAGTACCTCTGCAGAGATCTTCTTTGAAAACCTACAGCTCTTGGAATCTCTACCACAAAACTTAGAAGCTTATTAAATATTTAAATTATATTCTCCATTTGCTTCAACACTGTATTCACATTGTTTCCTCACATGAACCACTAGCAGCTCTTAATTTCTTTTGTATAATCCACCCCCACCCCCAAGTCTAGCTCCAATCATTAATGACTGACAAGACTAAGATAAATAAAATGGGCAGTACAATAACAGACACTATAATTTCTCCAGTCCTAAGTTTTTCCTTAAAAGTAATGTGACTAGGGACTCCCCTGGTGGCACAGTGGTTAAGAATCTGCCTGCCAATGCAGGGGACACAGGTTCGAGCCCCGGTCCGGGAAGATCCCACATGCTGTGGAGCAACTGAGCCCGTGTACCACAACTACTGAGCCTGCGCTCTAGAGCCCACGACCCACAACTACTGAGCCCGCATGCCTAGAGCCCATGTTCTGCAACAAAAGAAGCCACAGCAATGAGAAGCCCGCGCACCACAACGAAGAGTAGCCCCCGCTCGCTGCAGCTAGAGAAAGCCACGTGCAGCAACGAAGACCCGATGCAGCCAAAAACAGTTTAAAAAAAGAAAAAAAAAAAAGTAATCTGAATAAAATGTCTGTTTCACACTCTAGAAACAATTCTAGTCTATAAAACAAGTTAGTCCTAAAAAGCAAGTAAGAGTATATATACAAATAAGAGTATATATCTTGATTTGTTTGCCTTTTTAAAATTCCTGTCACAGTAGCACATTGTAATGAGGTTCTTTGGAAATTCTCCAAACAAAACCAAAATTTTACCTCAAAAAATCCTTCCATTTCCCTCCAAAACTACTTTTTCTCAACTAGTTGTGTCAATACTACTAAGTACTTCATACTGCTAATATGAAAAGGCTAAAACTTCCTATCTTAGTAACATTTTAGGAGGAGCTACTTAATTTAAAGAACAGTTTTCTAGGATATATAAAGGCCATCCTAAGGTAACCATCCTTTTCTGGAATACCTTCTAATTCCCATAAATTTGTAACTTATTTATTACAAAATAAATGTAATGAATATTTCTACTGCTTACACTACTAAATTTAAAGATGTAGAGACTGATATATTTAATACCTAATCTAAACTCAACTTCACTATTTAAACCAATAGAATTTTGGACAAGGAAGGACCCTCACTCCCCCCATTATTATAGGACAAAGCTGGTTGAGGGAGCTAGGGAACTCCTAGTCTTTAAACTGGTACACAAGAATCAGCTGGAGCTCTAACTCAAAGACTCTGATTCGGGCTTCCCTGGTGGCACAGTGTTTGAGAGTCCGCCCGCCGATGCAGGGGACACAGGTTCGTGCCCCGGTCCGGGAAGATCCCACATGCCGCGGAGCGGCTGGGCCCGTGAGCCACGGCCACTGAGCCTGCGCGTCCGGAGCCTGTGCTCCACAACGGGAGAGGCCACAACAGTGAGAGGCCTGCGTACCACAAAAAAAAAAAAAAGAATCCTGGAAGACTCTGATTCAATAGGTCGGAGATGGGGCCCATGAATCTGCATTTCATATAAGCTCCTAGGTGATAAGTTGTATGGATGGTCTACCTAGACCAGGTTTGTCTCTCTGCCTTCCTGTAAACTACCACTGGCTTTTAGTTACTTTCTTGCTCTTATAGTGTTAATGTTGCTACAATGCTACAGTTAATGGACATCAAATTCTCAAATCTGATATGTGAGTCTGGGTTCATGGACACAACTCTTCTGATGTTGTAGTAATTTTTTAGTGATAATTTTTAATATGATACATTACCATATGTCCTTTATCTAAAGATCAGGAAAATAACACATAAAAACACGATGGTATCCAAAGTGCTAAACAAATTCAAAGTTTAAAATATTTACCTTTACTAATCAATCCTTGAGTAATCAACATACTTGTTGCAGCCAAAGGCACAGCTATAAGGGGAAAAAAAATTTGTCAACACCAACAAAAGGAAAAGATTTTGTCTGAGTTCATTAGGATACATAAATGTATATCAGTAAAACCAGCTACGAAGTTATGTTGCAAAATTAAGATCTTTAAAAGAGATTTCTCCACTTTTCAAAGCTGTACTTGTATATACTCAGGGAAATATAAAACGTATTTTAAATTTAAGAAAATATGACAAATTATTAAACAGTATAATTTAAGAGCCACCCAGATTTAGGATCTAAAAAAGCCATTCACTAATACCATCAATTAAAACAACATAGAAATAGCGACCAAAAGTTACTTCTGGAGTTAAAGGGGGAAAGAATTAACGATGAGGGAAGCAAGAAGCATATTACAAACTGCTAAATTCCATGTACCATGCTAAGTGCTTTCGGTACATTATCATTAATTTTTACCACATCTCTATAAAATAGGTATTATCATTATTATTACTATTTACTATTATTACAGATAAGGAAACTGAAGCTTAGAGATGTTAAGTAATTTGCTCAAGGCCACACAGCCACTTCAATGACAGATTCCAGATTCCAAAGAATTATGTCTGATACTAGATGTCAAGTTTTATTACACTGAGTGAACCGATACACAAGACATATTATTTGCCCAAAAATCATATGGTGATTGGGGAAAGAATTAGAAAGCATATATTTTAAATACTAATGCTCTTTCTCTTAAACCAGTGAATTCTGTGAAACTAAATGAAAATATGACATACATGTGCATATTAACCCAGAGTGAAAAATCCAAAGCTCTCATCATAATCTCAAAGGGGCTCATAATTTAAGAAATCAGTCTTCTATACCCACAGTGCCCAATAAAATTTTCTTTGATGATGAGAGCAGTCTGTATCTGTGTTTTCCAGTCAGGTAGTGTGCAGGAAAGACTTAACATAACAGCTCTAAAACTGCTTTCCTTACAAAGGCCTGCTTTCAAGGTTGGTCCTTAGCTTATATTTGGGAGCTTGACTGGTAAACTGATATAAATCTTTACCTGAATGATAAGTGGCTCACTCTGCCCAAACTGCTTGTACAAATACAGCTCATACTGAACACTTCCTTTCCTTCTGGGAGTCTGCTAGGCTGAGGGTGCCCATGTGGCGAGACCCCATTAAAAACCGTGGGTGCCGAGTCTCTAATGAGAATCCTTGGTAGGTAACACTTCACATGTGTTATTACAACATGCAACTGGAGAAATTTAGCACGTTCTTTCTGTATGACACCACTGGGAGAGGACTCTTAGAAGCTTGTGCCTGGTCTCCTCTGGATTTCACCCACACTCCTTTCCCTTTGCTGATTTTCCTTTGTATCCTTTCTGTTGTAAATTATTTTAAACTGATATAGCTACATGTGGCTGCCACATTGGAGAGTACAGTTTCAGACTAGGGTTGGGAAATGCTCTGTAAAGAGCCACGTGGTAAATATTTTAGGTTTTGTCGGCCACACAGTCTTTGTCCCAACTACTCATTTTAAAGCAAAAGCACTGAGACAATCCATAAATAAATGAACAAAGCTGTGCTCCAATAAAACTTTATTTATGGATGCAAAAATAGGAATTTCACATGTAATGAAATCTTTTGATTTTTTCAATATTTAAAAATGTAAAAACCATTCTTAGCTCATAGCCATACAAAAACAGATTTGGCCCTTGGGCTGTAGTTTGCTCATCCCTGGTCTAGACTGGACATGGGAAATTTAAGAACGAAAATCATTAAGCATTTGAATTATTAATATTCATGATTAAAATCCATAACTCGGGAATAGGGCATTAGCTTTGCCATCAGACACAATTTGCAGAAACCCTGAGGTTTAAATCCTTGCTCTACTACATACTAACAGATTTTACCTTTGCTGGAAGAACGATCTAATGTTAGTTAGTTGGTTAAAATGCCTTCATATACTATATTTAAGGTTTTTCAAAGGATAATCTTTTAAAATTACAGCATCAGTACAATTTGCAATCATTTTTCTCCTTCAGCTTGGTTCAAGGACTGCAACATGAAGAACTGAAGAATCATATAAAGGTAAAAGGCAGTAAGTTCGTTGGCCATCTCTACAATGGACAATATTTTCCCCATTTCGCTTCTTAGGTCAAGACGGCACAATGCAAATAGTCTGGTTAAGGAGATTCAAGTACTAGTTCTGCCATTCACCACCATGTCTTTGCATAAATCTCTTAACTTCATGTTCTAAAGGGTAATGGATTAGAACTAAGGTCTCTTTACAACTCATATATTCTGTCACAGAAAAAGAGAATGGTAAAATTCAAAGAGACTTCAGAGATTATCTAGTCTTCATCCTAATCAGAGTAAACTGATATCCAGAAAGAACAAGTCATTTGCTCAAAGCAACAAAGATGGTTAGTTTGTGGTAGAGCTTAGATCAAAATCCAAGTCTTCTAACTCCCAAGTCAGTGGCCTTTTCCACTGTACTCCCATTCCAGAGTCTGTTAAATAATGTTTCTTTAGGCATATCAATAACACTGCTGACCAAATGCTACTTTATATTATGACCACGGTCCCACTCATATCCAACACAAGGACCCCTATAATTCCTTTAACTCTTCTCTTACACTAGCAAAATGCTTCTCTAAACTCATAATTTATGTCTTCAATTGAAACTTTTACTTCATTAATCACAATAGCACTAACAGCCATTTAATAGCTTAACACTTATAATAAGTTAAATTGAATTAATTAATCCCATGAGATAGGTTAATATTATCCCCATTTAACAGATAAGGAAACTGAGGCATACAGACATCAAGAACTCCAAAATCTCACAGCTAATATGTGATGGAGCTATAATTTGAATCCAGAGTCAGGCCTCAGAGTCTATGCCCTTATAAGTCACTACACTGTCTCATTCGGAAACCAGTAGTACACATGTATGAAATATTCACAAAATAAAAGATGCATGAAACAAATATGAATTCATATACCTTCTCAGCAATTCCAGAGGTGGAGAACTACTGTAACATACAATACACATTAAACTAAGCCTTTTATGTAGATTCTTTCATTATCTGTATGTTTCGGCAGATATAACTAGTTGTACTCCTTTTCATCCTTCTAACCCATTCTGCACACTGCTAACTAATGTTCCTTTAAAAAATTTACATATCATCCCCTTGGCCCAAGAACCTACAATATATAATGAATCAAACTTTTAACTCCTTGCTATTATGTTTATTTTCTACCCCCAACAAAAGACCTCTGCTCCAATCCATTCAGCCTCAAGGATCTAGCAGAGATCAAGTTACTGTAGATTCTGCCTTTGCTAACTATCCCTTTCATCTAAATGCTCCTCCACCATTCTTCATTTGCCTGAAGTCCTATTAGTTGTTAAGTCTCATTTGTTTAATAAAGGCTTTTTAAAGCTAAATCAATTCCAATTAATTTATCTCTTTTTAAAATTCCTATTGCTGTTACACACTTAATCTTTCTCAGTGTTTCATGAGTTAGCTTTGTCTCAACTACATCATAAAACTACTTTAGGACAAAGACTTCCAAGCACAGTAACTTACACACTGTATGCATAAATACCATGCTGACACACTGTATACATAAATACCAGTACCTTACACACTGTATGCATAAATACCAGGTGACTGATCCTTGTCACCCCCTCCATCCTGCTTTTTTGTTAGAATTACCTTCTTACCTGAAAGGATTGCAGTGACCTCATAAAGCAACAACAGGGTTCTATTCAAAAGGAAAATTATGTTTTGTGTTGCTTTCAACATTCTTTTATTAAAAAAATAAAATCCTCATGTATATGGTCTCTAATTAGAAATCAAGAGCTGGTAGTGTAATATTTCACAATGATAAAACAGAATGATAAAACTAACCAGTTTTTATCATATAATGGTTAAAAGTTTAAGAGTTAAAATCATAAGCTTGTTTCAGACAGACCTGGCTTCAAGTCCAGACACCACTGCTTACCAGCTGTGGAACAATAGATAACTCCCTTAACATCTCTAAACCTCAAATTCTCCATCTGTAAAGTGAGGGTAATAGTAATCAACCTTATTGGGTTATTTTTATATAACCCATGTACACTCAGTAAATGCTATTACTATTACCAACAAAAATACTTCAGGGTCTTGGAAACAGTTCTAGAAATTATTACTTTAAGATGCACACAATTCTGATCATTTCATGATATATGCAAATGTCAAACCACTACATAGTACACTTGAAACATATTATCATACATCAACTACAATTCAATTTAAAAATTTTAAACAAAGAAATAAAACGTGTTCAACTCTATTTCCTTAATCAACCTCTTTTACCTCTAATGCCAAAAGTTTGCCCATTTTTTCTATGTGAAATCATTATAATTTCAGGTACTAAAGGTCAAATTTTGTTGATTAGAAAATTTAACTTACATCTGAACCAGAAGCTTTCATCACTGCATTCTGCAAAGACTCTTCTTTCTTCCTCTGTTGGAATGTAATCAGCCCCTATGTCTTTTCACCAAGGAAAATTGGCAAACATTAAAACACCCATGGAAAAACTAAGTCTAAAAATACCTTAGTCTAAACCTTAACATAGTATACCATGTTTTTTTTAATGAAGTAATGGAATAAGTGGCTTGTAAACTTTTAACAAATTCTGACTTCAAACATAAAATTAGTGCTACTGTTCTACTGGCTATGTAGTCAGGACTGCCTACAAAATGGGCTGGGTCCAGTGCAAAATTAAAATTTGGGACCCTCTGTTCAAATTATTAAGAATTTAAAGATGCCACAGTAAATCATTAATGGGTTCCTGTATAACTGCACAGGTCACACACCCTTGAAGCCAGCCCCGTGGCTACTGTTATTCAAGGCAGTGAAAATTTCTCTACATAAAAAGTGCTTCTAATTATAAATACTTAATTGATAGTTACGGGGAATTGGTCTTCGAACTTCTGCATTCGGCTCTCCAAAATCAGCCCTTCCATTCATCTTTCCTGCATCGAAAACATTTCTTGTTAAGTATTAGAAACGACTGAGATTGGCCAAAGTAAATCAAGATATAGCATCGTTAAAATTACTAGTCTACAAAGTAAATCAAGATACAGCATCGTTAAAATTACTAGTCTACGTGGCAACCAATCAACAAATATTTACTAAGCACTACTACATCTGAAGTACTTAAAAAGCTGCCTTAATAAAAGAGTCACAAACCTATTATTTTAGAACTAGTCACTAGGTCCTGTAATTGAAAACGAAAAGATGCATTGTAAGTATTTATCAACTGATTATTATCAAGTTAAGTAACAAAATGTTACCAATTTTTTAAAAAGACATATTTTTCCACCGGAGGCTGGTTTATTTCACATTATCCTATGTTTGGATTCTCTCAGAAATATACGCCCAATGATTAGGATAATTCTCCAAATAGAGGAAGAAAAATCCCAAGTCTTTTCTGGGCTTCCATTTTAAAAAATGAAATAATCAGCAGGAAACCCCCTCTACAAAGCAGTACTACAAAAAAATGAAATAACAAGGACGTCATATCGTTCTCCCTGTGGTGGGAAACTAACAGCACATTCTGTAGCCTCGAAACTTTCCTCCCTCCCCAAACAGACACCTAGAAAAATATACAAGATATAAAAAATGCATAGCATTTCAAGAACATACACTTTATCATTATTTTTAACCCATGCGTCCGAATTTAAGAGACCAATAGATTAGATAGTTACGCATTTTACAGAATGTTCCACAGGATCGTGTTTACTCCCATCTTAAAAACAACGTAAATGAAAACAGGAAACGTCATACGCGATGAGAATAGCAACTGCGCCCCTTCCACAATTCACTTATTCAATAACTCATCACTGAGGGTCTACTACATGCCAATCCCTTCGCTAAGAAACAAGATCAGAAAGGGTAAATGAATTCATGGATGGATGGAGACTGCTTAATAAACTACTTATACCCTAAAACAAACGTAAAGGAAAACAATGGAAACCTCTTACTTCTCCCAACAGAGAGACTGACAGGGTTGACAAGACCCCTTCACACAACATCATTTTAATCTCCTAATCCCAAAGAAAAAAACCGCATTAAGAGACCGTCGATTCCTGCACCCCATCCCCCGCCCACCGCGTCTCCCACCTGCAACACCTACGCACATCCGTCACCATGAATTTCTCCCATCCACACCCCCCAGACACGCTCCCTCACCAACCCTGATCACAGGCACCCAGGAGCCCGAGACCCAGAGGATCGCGATCGGCCCACCCTAGCAGGCGGGAAAATGGCGGAAGGTGCAGCGGAGCGGCTGCCCGCGCAGAGGTGGTGAGTGGGTAGGTGGGGGGCGGAACGGGGCTTTCTGCGTCACCTCACCCACCTCCCGACGACTGCGGCGGGCGGCAAGCCCGGACGACCAGAGGCCGAAGGCCCAGAGGGGACCAGACAGGGGTCGGTAGGGGGAGGGAAGGGGGGGCAGGAAACGCGCAGGACCGCAGCGGAGTGGGGGGTGGGGAGCGGTCAACGACGCGACCGCCCAGAACTCACCCAGATACGGGCTCAAAATGACCGCGACCCGGAAGCACTGGCGACCTACGGAAGGAAATGACGTCAAGACCGCCTTGCGGAGTCCAAAGGCGAACAGCTTCGGAATACACGCGTAGGCCTGTGTTAATCTTCGCCGTCCTTCTCGGTTCGTTCCTCCACCCTCGCCCACTCCCGGCGGCGCTCACGAGCTGCACTGCGGCTACGCGTTCGCCCACTGCGGACCCGAGCCCCACCCCCCTATACCCTTCCTGCACCGCGGGGGAGGCTTGGCTTTAGGCAGTTGGGCCGTGCTGCCTTGATCTTCCAGTGACCGGCTGGCAGGAACGTTGTGGAAGCCCTTTTTATCCGCTTGTTGAGAGCGACTTTTCTTAGCTTTCTGTGCTTTTAGGCTTTACGTAGTTCATTTACTTCTTTGAGTCTCTAGGCTAAGTAGTAGCGAGTAATTATTAAACATGCGCACTTGGCTGGCTGGCTGACTTTTGAGCCTAGCTTCTCCCTAGTTATAGAAACCTCAGGCATGGTACGTTCTCGCTCTCTGTGAGCCTCAGGTTTTTCTCATCTGGAAAATGGAAATACGACCTACCTCATAGGGTTGTTAGGATTAAAGCAACACACCTAAACGAGGCTTTAGCGCTCAGTGTTCTCTATTAATGGAAGACTTTGTATTTGAGTGCGGAGCTCCGGGCTTCTGTTGGTCAGACCGTGCTGCCGCACTCAGCCACCATTCATTCATTCTACAAATATTTGTTGAGTGCCTGCTGTGTGCCAAGATACTGAAAGTTATTGGTCATTCAACAGTGAACAGACGGCCCTATCCGTTTGTTTGATTAACTCCGAAAAAAACCTCTCCGATATCTTTATCTCTTACTGACCCCCACTGTCACCATCCTCATTGCATCTTTTTCACTGCCTCAAATTTATTCTCCCACAGACATATTTCAGAGAGACAGCCTATGGTGATGGATCTGAAACACAAATCCAATCCTGTGGTTGCTTCCTTAGCGGCTTTTTATAGCTCCCATCATGCACAGAATATCAGGCCCTTTCATGGCTTGGCCTCTGTCCTCTTGAGCCTCACTTTCTTCTATTTTAGTGTTCACTGTAGAAACGCAGCCTGCAGCCCTTTGTACTCACAGTTCCCTGTGTGCTGTTGCTGCTGGCACAACCATCCTCCCTGCCTTGTCAATGCTATTGATATTTCGAATCCTGTTTTTCCATTACCTCCTTTGTGAAGCCTTTCCTGAAACACACCCTGAGAATTAATTACTCCTTCTTCTTAACTACCTCTTTACTTTGTACATACTTCTGTCAAGGCAATGTTGTTCTGTCACTGTATTGTGATCTTTGTGCTTCTGTCTTTGTTACAGAGCTCCTTTCAGACGGAGACCTTGGCTTATAAATCGTTATACTCCCAATTAAGATAATCAATATTAATAACTAATATTCATTTTGCTCCTGGGACATGGTAAGCTGGTTCTGGACTCAGGGCCTTTGCAATGGCTGTTCCTGCTTCTATAACACTGTTCCTCCAAATGGTCACATGATTTCTTGTCTGTCGTTGCACCAGGTGTCACCACATCCGAGGCCTTCCCTGATCACCCAATTAAAATAGCTCCCGGGGCTTCCCTGGTGGCGCCGTGGTTGAGAGTCCGCCTGCCGATGCAGGGGACGTGGGTTCGTGCCCTGGTCCAGGAGGATCCCACAGGCCGCGGAGCGGCTAGGCCCGTGGGCCATGGCTGCTGAGCCTGCGCGTCCGGAGCCTGTGCTCCGCAACGGGAGAGACCACAACAGTGAGGCCCGCATACCGCAAAAAAAAAAAAAAAAAAGCTCCCCAGTCACTCTCCATGTTACTCCATTTATTATTTTCATAGAATTTATGCTCTGAAACAATTATTTGTCTAATCTCTCTCTCCCTTTCTCTTTCTCCCCACTCACTAAAATGAAAGGTCCATAACAGTAGGAGCCTGTCTGGCATCAAAATGATTGGCACATAGTATGAAATCAATAAATGTTTCTTAAATGAATGAGTACATTTTTTATAAAAGAAGAAACAAAAATAGGAAAATTAGAAGACATAGTGAGCTTTATGCTGAAGCAAAATCTCCTCTTTGCTTTCTGACTAGATTGTAAGGGTACAGAATCCAATTTTATCATATTCTTTATACTTACTAAGCCAGGCCTAACACTTGGCACTTGGTAGATACTGATGAGTATATTTTCTGTTGCCCACATATTTCTCAGCAATCAAGTTAACTGAAAAATTGGATTTCTTTTGAAGAAAGGGTATGGTACTCTTTCTGTGGGGAAAAAATAAGATTCTAAACATTTCAAGGTAAACTGGAATTTTCTCTTCTGGCATTTAGAGGTTATTGAGTCCATTGGTAATTTGGGCAATGCGGCAATCAAAGAATTCAAACATAAATTGGGTAAGATCCAAAGACTTACTGGAAGTTGGTTCACCTTTTGACTTCGTTATACTCCCAATTAAGATAATCAATATTAATAACTAATATTCATTTTGCTCCTGGGACATGGTAAGCTGGTTCTGGACTCAGGGCCTTTGCAATGGCTGTTCCTGCTTCTATAACACTGTTCCTCCAAATGGTCACATGATTTCTTGTCTGTCGTTGCACCAGGTGTCACCACATCCGAGGCCTTCCCTGATCACCCAATTAAAATAGCTCCCGGGGCTTCCCTGGTGGCGCCGTGGTTGAGAGTCCGCCTGCCGATGCAGGGGACGTGGGTTCGTGCCCTGGTCCAGGAGGATCCCACAGGCCGCGGAGCGGCTAGGCCCGTGGGCCATGGCTGCTGAGCCTGCGCGTCCGGAGCCTGTGCTCCGCAACGGGAGAGACCACAACAGTGAGGCCCGCATACCGCAAAAAAAAAAAAAAAAAAGCTCCCCAGTCACTCTCCATGTTACTCCATTTATTATTTTCATAGAATTTATGCTCTGAAACAATTATTTGTCTAATCTCTCTCTCCCTTTCTCTTTCTCCCCACTCACTAAAATGAAAGGTCCATAACAGTAGGAGCCTGTCTGGCATCAAAATGATTGGCACATAGTATGAAATCAATAAATGTTTCTTAAATGAATGAGTACATTTTTTATAAAAGAAGAAACAAAAATAGGAAAATTAGAAGACATAGTGAGCTTTATGCTGAAGCAAAATCTCCTCTTTGCTTTCTGACTAGATTGTAAGGGTACAGAATCCAATTTTATCATATTCTTTATACTTACTAAGCCAGGCCTAACACTTGGCACTTGGTAGATACTGATGAGTATATTTTCTGTTGCCCACATATTTCTCAGCAATCAAGTTAACTGAAAAATTGGATTTCTTTTGAAGAAAGGGTATGGTACTCTTTCTGTGGGGAAAAAATAAGATTCTAAACATTTCAAGGTAAACTGGAATTTTCTCTTCTGGCATTTAGAGGTTATTGAGTCCATTGGTAATTTGGGCAATGCGGCAATCAAAGAATTCAAACATAAATTGGGTAAGATCCAAAGACTTACTGGAAGTTGGTTCACCTTTTGACTTTTTTTTTTAATTGAAGTATAGTTGATTTACAATATTGTATCAGTTTCAGGTGTACAGCAAAGTGATTCACATATTCATATAGATGATATATGTATTTTCAGATTATTTTCCATTATAGCATTGACTGAAAAACATGCACAACCTCAAAGTTGAGAATTATATTTTATTCAGCAGACTTCCTGAGGACATCAAGTCCAGGAGGCAGCCTCTCAGGTAACTCTGAGGGACTGCTCCAAAGGGGTAAGGGAGGAGCCAGCATATATAGGAGTTTTTGCAACAAAAACCAGGTAGTCGGAACACCAAAAGTTACTGTTAATTAAAGAACACCAGACATCTCAGGTTAATGAATTTAGTGCTTTTCTATGTATGGGAAGATGCAAGAGTCATTGAAATCATTCCTTTGATGTGCACCTTAGCTATCTAGGGCCAGTATCCTATTCTTTCCCATCCTGTGTCCTGTCAGGGTTCACTGTTGGGGGTGGCTGGCATTGGGCAGCCCTTTTGTCTCCATCCTGAGTTCCTTCAGGCTCATGGTGGTGGGCTGTGGTAGTGGCTGATGGCTTGATGGCCACAGCATCCTTGGTTTATTGATAGGGCAGGCAACATTTTTTATCCACAATAGGTTATTACAAGATACTGAATATAGTGCCCTGTGCTGTACAATAAATCCTTGTTTGTCTATTTTATGTATAGTAGTTTGTATCTGTTAATCCCATACTCCTAATTTATCCCTCACACTTCCCTTTTGCCTTTGGTAACCATAAGCTTGTTTTCTATGTCTGTGAGTTTGTTTTTTGTTTTTTTTTTTCTTTTGCTGTACGCGGGCCTCTGACCATTGTGGCCTCTCCCGTTGCGGAGCACAGGCTCCGGACGCGCAGGCCCAGCGGCCATGGCTCACGGGCCTAGCCGCTCCGCGGCATGTGGGATCTTCCCAGACCAGGGCACGAACCCGTGGCCCCTGCATCGGCAGGCGGACTCTCAACCACTGCGCCACCAGGGAAGCCCTGTTTCTGTTTTGTATATAGATTTATTTGTAGTATTTTTAGATTCCACATATAAGCAATACCATATAATATTTGTCTTTCTCTCTCTGACTTACTTCACTAAGTCTAATATTCTCTAGGTCCATCCATGTTGTGGCAAATGACACTATTTTATTTTTTATGTCTGAGTAATATTCCATTGTATGTATATATACCACATTTTCTTAAGCCAGTCATCTGTTAATGGGCACTTCGATTGTTTCCATGTTTTGGTTATTGTAAATAGTGTTGCTATGAACGTCGGGGTGCATGTAGCTTTTTGAATTAGAGTTTTCATCTTTTCTGGATATGTACCCAATGGCAAGATTGCTGTATCATATGGTAGATCTATTTTTAGTTTTTTAAGGAATCTCCACACTGTTCTCCATAGTGGCTGCACCAATTTAAATTCCCACCAATAGTGTAGGAGGGTTCCCTTTTCTCCACACCCTCTCCAGCATTTGCTATTTGTAGACTTTTTGATGATACCCATTCTGACTGGTGTGATACCTCATTGTGGTTTTGATTTGCATTTCTCTAATAATTAGCAATGTTGAGCATCTTTTTATATGCCTGTTGGCCATCTGTGTGTCTTCTTTGGAGAGATGTCTATTTAGGCCTTCTGCCCATTTTTTGATTGGGTTATTTGTTTTTTTGATATTGAGTTGTATGAGCTGTTTGTATATTTTGGATGTTAATCCCTTGTCAGTCACATTATTTGCAAAAATTTTCTCCCAGTCCGTAGTTTGTCTTTTCATTTTGTTGATGATTTCCTTTACTGTGCAAAAGCTTATAAGTTTGATTAGGTCACATTTGTTTATTTTTGCTTTTATTTCTTTTGCCTTAGGAGACTAATCTAAGAAAATATTGCTATAATTTATATCTGAGAATGTTTTGCCTATTTTCTCTTCTAGGACTTACATGGTTTCGTGTCTTATATTTAGGTCTTTAAACCATTTTGAGTTTATTTTGTTTGTTTGTTTGTTTATTTATTCACTTATTTATTTTTTTATTTTGGCTGAGTCGGGTCTTTGTTTCTGTGCAAGGGCTTTCTCTAGTTGCAGCGAGCGGGGGCTACTCTTCACTGCGGTGCATGGGCTTCTAATTGAGGTGGCTTCTCTTGTAGAGCACGGGCTCTAGGCACGCGGGCTTCAGTAGTTGTGGCTCGCGGGCTCTACAGCATGGACTCAGTAGTTGTGGCACATGGGCTTAGTTGCTCTGCGGCATATGGGATCTTCCCGGACCAGGGCTTGAACCCGTGTCCCCTGCATTGGCAGGCGAATTCTTAACCATTGCGCCATGAGGGAAACCCTCAAGTTTATTTTTGTGTATGGTATGAGGGAGTGTTCTAATTTGATTGATTTTCATGTAGTTGTCCAGCCTTCCCAACACCACTTGTTGAAGAGACTGTCTTTCCTCTATTGTATAGTCTTTCCTCCTTTGTTGTAGATTAATTGGCCATAGGTGTGTGGGTTTATTTCTGGGTTCTCTATCATTTTCCATTGATCTATAAGTCTGTTTTTGTGCCAATACCATGCTGTCTTGATTACTCTAACTTTGTAGTATAGTCTGAAGTCTGGACGGGTTATGCCTCCAGCTTTGTTCTTTTTCCTCAGGATTGTTTTGGCAGTTCTGAATCTTTTGCGGTTCCATATGAATTTTAAGATTATTTGTTCTAGTTCTGTGAAAAATGTCATGGATATTTTGATAGGGATTGCATGAAATCTGTAGATTAGTTTGGGTAATATGGCTATTTTGTCAATATTAATTCTTCCAGTACAAGTGCATGGGATATCTTTCAATTTCTTTGAATCATCTTTAAGTTCCTTTATCAGTGTTTTATATCTTTCAGTGTATAGGTCTTTCACCTCCTTGGTTAAGTTTATTCCTAGGTATTTTATTATTTTTTAAATACAATTTAAATGGGATTTAAAAAACTTTCTGATATTTCATTGTTAATGTAAAGAAATGCAACAGATTTATATAGATTAATCTTGTATTCTGCTACCTTGTTGAATTTATTTATTAGTTCTAGTAGTTTTTCTGTGGAGCCTTAGGGTTCTTCATATAGAGTGTCATGTTATCTGCAAATAATGCCAGTTTTACCTCTTCTCTTCCAATTTGGATACCTTTTATTTCTTTTTCTTGTCTGACTGCTGTGGCTAGGATTTCCAATACTATGTTGAATAGAAGTGGTTAGAGTGGGCATCCTTGTCTTGTTCCTGAATTTAGCAGGAAGGCTTTTAGCTTTTCACCAGTGAGTATTTTGTTGGCTGTGGGATTGTTGTAAATGGCTTTTCTTATGTTCAGGTTATGTCCCTTTATACCCAGTTTGGTGAGAGTTTGTATCATGAGTGGATGTTAAATGCTGTCAAATGCCTTTTCTGTATGTATTGAGATGATCATGTGGTTTTTGTCTTTCCTTTTGTTAATGTGGTATATCATATTGATTGATTTACGTATGTTGAATCATCCTTGTCATCCTGGGATGAATCAAACTGGATCTTGGTGTATGGTCCTTTTTATGTATTGTTGGATTCAGAGGAGTTTTACATCTGTTCATCAGAGATACTGGCTATAATTTCCTTTTTTTTGTAGTGTCTTTGTCTTGTTTTTGTATCTGGGTGATGGTGGCTTCATAGAATGAATTCGGGAGTGTTCCCTCCTTTTCAATTTTTTGGAATAGTTTGAGAAGGATAGTATAAGTTGTTCTCTGTATGTTTGGTAGAATTACCCAATGAAGCCATCCAGTCCTGGACTTTTGTTTGCAGGGAGTTTTTTGTTTGTTTGTTTCTCTTTCTTTTTGTTTTTGTTTTATTACAGATTCTATTTCACTTCTAGTGATCGGTCTGTTCAAATTATTTGTTTCCTATTTACTCAGTTTTGGCAGGCTGTATGTTTTTAGAAACATATCCATTTCTTCTAAGTTCTCCAATTTGCTGACATGTAACTGTTCACAGTATTTTCTTTTTTCTTATTTATTTTGGTATTTCTGTGTTATCAGTTGTTATTTCTCCTCTTTCCTCTCTTATTTTGTTTATTTGGGTCCTCTCTCTTTCCTTCCTGGTGAGCCTGGCTAGAGGTGTGTTGATTTTGTTTATCTTTTCAAGGAACCAGCTCTTGGTTTTATTGAGCTTTCCTATTATTATTATTTTTATTTTTGATCTTCCATTTATTTCTTTCCCCTCTGATCTTTATTATTCCTTTCCTTCTGCTGACTTTCAGCTTTGTTTGTTCTTCTTTTTCTAATTCTTTCAGGGTGGTGGGTTAGGTTTTTTATTTGAGATTTTTCTTGTTTCCAAGGAAGGCCTATATCGCTATGAACGTTCCTCTTAGAACCGCTTTTGCTGCATCCCATAGATTTTGTAAGGTTGTGTTTTCATTTTTGTTTGTCTCAAGGTATTCTCTAATTTTTTTCTGATTTCATCACTGAGCTCTTGGTTTTTTAGTAGCATGTTGTTTAGTCTCCATGTATTTGTTATTTTCCCATTTTTCTTTCTATGGTTGATTTCTAGTTTCATACTGTTATGGTCAGAAAAGATGCTTGAAATAATTTCTATCCTCTTAAATTTTTTTTTTTAACATCTTAATTGGAGTATACTTGCTTTACAATGTTGTGTTAGTTTATCCTGTATAACAAAGTGAATCAGCTATACGTATACATATATTCCCATATCCCCTCCCTCTTG
>NC_041220.1:53291893-53319870 GCF_002837175.3 Physeter macrocephalus
TATTTAGGCCTTCTGCCCATTTTTTGATTGGGTTATTTGTTTTTTTGATATTGAGTTGTATGAGCTGTTTGTATATTTTGGATGTTAATCCCTTGTCAGTCACATTATTTGCAAAAATTTTCTCCCAGTCCGTAGTTTGTCTTTTCATTTTGTTGATGATTTCCTTTACTGTGCAAAAGCTTATAAGTTTGATTAGGTCACATTTGTTTATTTTTGCTTTTATTTCTTTTGCCTTAGGAGACTAATCTAAGAAAATATTGCTATAATTTATATCTGAGAATGTTTTGCCTATTTTCTCTTCTAGGACTTACATGGTTTCGTGTCTTATATTTAGGTCTTTAAACCATTTTGAGTTTATTTTGTTTGTTTGTTTGTTTATTTATTCACTTATTTATTTTTTTATTTTGGCTGAGTCGGGTCTTTGTTTCTGTGCAAGGGCTTTCTCTAGTTGCAGCGAGCGGGGGCTACTCTTCACTGCGGTGCATGGGCTTCTAATTGAGGTGGCTTCTCTTGTAGAGCACGGGCTCTAGGCACGCGGGCTTCAGTAGTTGTGGCTCGCGGGCTCTACAGCATGGGCTCAGTAGTTGTGGCACATGGGCTTAGTTGCTCTGCGGCATATGGGATCTTCCCGGACCAGGGCTTGAACCCGTGTCCCCTGCATTGGCAGGCGAATTCTTAACCATTGCGCCATGAGGGAAACCCTCAAGTTTATTTTTGTGTATGGTATGAGGGAGTGTTCTAATTTGATTGATTTTCATGTAGTTGTCCAGCCTTCCCAACACCACTTGTTGAAGAGACTGTCTTTCCTCTATTGTATAGTCTTTCCTCCTTTGTTGTAGATTAATTGGCCATAGGTGTGTGGGTTTATTTCTGGGTTCTCTATCATTTTCCATTGATCTATAAGTCTGTTTTTGTGCCAATACCATGCTGTCTTGATTACTCTAACTTTGTAGTATAGTCTGAAGTCTGGACGGGTTATGCCTCCAGCTTTGTTCTTTTTCCTCAGGATTGTTTTGGCAGTTCTGAATCTTTTGCGGTTCCATATGAATTTTAAGATTATTTGTTCTAGTTCTGTGAAAAATGTCATGGATATTTTGATAGGGATTGCATGAAATCTGTAGATTAGTTTGGGTAATATGGCTATTTTGTCAATATTAATTCTTCCAATACAAGTGCATGGGATATCTTTCAATTTCTTTGAATCATCTTTAAGTTCCTTTATCAGTGTTTTATATCTTTCAGTGTATAGGTCTTTCACCTCCTTGGTTAAGTTTATTCCTAGGTATTTTATTATTTTTTAAATACAATTTAAATGGGATTTAAAAAACTTTCTGATATTTCATTGTTAATGTAAAGAAATGCAACAGATTTATATAGATTAATCTTGTATTCTGCTACCTTGTTGAATTTATTTATTAGTTCTAGTAGTTTTTCTGTGGAGCCTTAGGGTTCTTCATATAGAGTGTCATGTTATCTGCAAATAATGCCAGTTTTACCTCTTCTCTTCCAATTTGGATACCTTTTATTTCTTTTTCTTGTCTGACTGCTGTGGCTAGGATTTCCAATACTATGTTGAATAGAAGTGGTTAGAGTGGGGATCCTTGTCTTTTTCCTGAATTTAGCAGGAAGGCTTTTAGCTTTTCACCAGTGAGTATTTTGTTGGCTGTGGGATTGTTGTAAATGGCTTTTCTTATGTTCAGGTTATGTCCCTTTATACCCAGTTTGGTGAGAGTTTGTATCATGAGTGGATGTTAAATGCTGTCAAATGCCTTTTCTGTATGTATTGAGATGATCATGTGGTTTTTGTCTTTCCTTTTGTTAATGTGGTATATCATATTGATTGATTTACGTATGTTGAATCATCCTTGTCATCCTGGGATGAATCAAACTGGATCTTGGTGTATGGTCCTTTTTATGTATTGTTGGATTCAGAGGAGTTTTACATCTGTTCATCAGAGATACTGGCTATAATTTCCTTTTTTTTGTAGTGTCTTTGTCTTGTTTTTGTATCTGGGTGATGGTGGCTTCATAGAATGAATTCGGGAGTGTTCCCTCCTTTTCAATTTTTTGGAATAGTTTGAGAAGGATAGTATAAGTTGTTCTCTGTATGTTTGGTAGAATTACCCAATGAAGCCATCCAGTCCTGGACTTTTGTTTGCAGGGAGTTTTTTGTTTGTTTGTTTCTCTTTCTTTTTGTTTTTGTTTTATTACAGATTCTATTTCACTTCTAGTGATCGGTCTGTTCAAATTATTTGTTTCCTATTTACTCAGTTTTGGCAGGCTGTATGTTTTTAGAAACATATCCATTTCTTCTAAGTTCTCCAATTTGCTGACATGTAACTGTTCACAGTATTTTCTTTTTTCTTATTTATTTTGGTATTTCTGTGTTATCAGTTGTTATTTCTCCTCTTTCCTCTCTTATTTTGTTTATTTGGGTCCTCTCTCTTTCCTTCCTGGTGAGCCTGGCTAGAGGTGTGTTGATTTTGTTTATCTTTTCAAGGAACCAGCTCTTGGTTTTATTGAGCTTTCCTATTATTATTATTTTTATTTTTGATCTTCCATTTATTTCTTTCCCCTCTGATCTTTATTATTCCTTTCCTTCTGCTGACTTTCAGCTTTGTTTGTTCTTCTTTTTCTAATTCTTTCAGGGTGGTGGGTTAGGTTTTTTATTTGAGATTTTTCTTGTTTCCAAGGAAGGCCTATATCGCTATGAACGTTCCTCTTAGAACCGCTTTTGCTGCATCCCATAGATTTTGTAAGGTTGTGTTTTCATTTTTGTTTGTCTCAAGGTATTCTCTAATTTTTTTCTGATTTCATCACTGAGCTCTTGGTTTTTTAGTAGCATGTTGTTTAGTCTCCATGTATTTGTTATTTTCCCATTTTTCTTTCTATGGTTGATTTCTAGTTTCATACTGTTATGGTCAGAAAAGATGCTTGAAATAATTTCTATCCTCTTAAATTTTTTTTTTAACATCTTAATTGGAGTATACTTGCTTTACAATGTTGTGTTAGTTTATCCTGTATAACAAAGTGAATCAGCTATACGTATACATATATTCCCATATCCCCTCCCTCTTGCGTCTCCCTCCCACCCTCCCTATCCCACCCCTCTAGGTGGTCACAAAGCACCAAGCTGATCTCCCTGTGCTATGCAGCTGCTTACCACTAGCTATCTATTTTACATTTGGTAGTGTATATATGTCAATGCAACTCTCTCACTTCGTCCCATCTTACACTTCACCCTCCCCGTGTCCTCAGGTCCATTCTCTACATCTGCGTCTTTATTCCTGTCCTGCCCCTATGTTCATCAGAACCATTTTTATTTTTTTTTCGGTTCCATATATATGTGTTAGCATATGGTATTTGTTTTTCTCTTTCTGACTTACTTCCCTCTGTATGACAGACTCTAGGTCCATCCACCTCACTACGGCTCCGGACGCGCAGGCTCAGCGGCCATGGCTCACGGACCCAGCCGCTCCGCGGCATGTGGGATCTTCCCGGACCGGGGCACGAACCCGTTTCCCCCGCATCGGCAGGCGGACTCTCAACCACTGCTTAATTGGGGAAGCCCCCTTGCTGCTTTTAATATTTTTCCTTTGTATTTAATTTTTGATAGTTTGATTAATCTGTGTCTTGGCGTGTTTCTCCTTGGATGTATCCTGTATGGGACTCTTTGTGCTTCTGGGACTTGATTGACTACTTCCTTTTCCATATTAGGGAAGTTTTCAACTATAATCTCTTCAAATATTTTCTCAGTCCCTTTCTTTTTCTCTTCTTCTTCTGGAACCCCTATAATTAGAATGTTGGTGCATTTAATGTTGTCCCAGAGGTCTCTGAGACTGTCCTCAATTCTTTTTTCTTTATTCTGCTCTGTGGTAGTTATTTCCACTATTTTATCTTCCAGGTCACTTATCAGTTCTTCTGCCTCAGTTATTCTGCTATTAATTCCTTCTAGAGAATTTTTAATTTCATTTATTGTGCTGTTCATCATTGTTTGTTTGCTCTTTAGTTCTTCTAGTTTCCTGTTAAACGTTTCTTGTATTTTCTCCATTCTATTTCCAGGATTTTGGATCATCTTTACTATCATTACACTGAATTCTTTTTCACTTAGAATGCCTATTTCCTTTTCATTTGTTTGTTCTGGTGGGTTTTTACCTTGCTCCTTCATCTGCTGTGTGTTTCTCTGTCTTCTCATTTTGCTTAACTTACTGTGTTTGTTGTCTCCGTTTCGCAGGCTGCAGGTTCGTAGTTCCCATTGTTTTTGGTGTCTGTCCCCAGTGGGTAAGGTTGGTTCAGGGACTTGTGTGGGCTTCCTGGTAGAGGGGACTGGTGCCTGTATTCTGGTGGGTGGGGCTGGATCTTGTCTTTCTGGTGGGCAGGGCCATGTTCGGTGGTGTGTTTTGGGGTGTCTGTGAACTTAGTATGATTTTAGGCAGCCTCTCTGCTAATGGGTGGGGTTGTGTTCCTGTTTTTCTAGTTGTTTGGCATAGGGTGTCCAGCACTGTAGCTTGCTGGTCATTGAATGGAGCTGAGTCTTAGCATTGAGACGGAGATCTCTGGGAGAGCTCTTGCTGATTGATATTACATGGGGCCTGGAGGTCTCTGGTGGTCTGATGTCCTGAATGTGGCTCTCCCATCTCAGAGACTCAAGCCTGACACCAGGCCAGAGCTCTAAGACCCTGTCAGCTACACGGTTTTGTCTGATATCTTCAGCAGAAAGGGTATAGCCCAACAAAGGAAACTTTTTGCTTCCTTTGTAGGAACTTAGGTGACATGGGAAAACCCTATGGCTGTTCAAAAGTGTGGGGCTTCCCTCTCCTCATCTCTGAGATGAGCTGCTGGCTGGGCTTTTTCAGCAGAGAAATGCCAGTGAACCTCATCCGGTCCACCCCACCAAGGATAAGGGAGGATCCTCTTAAATTTTTTGAGGCTTGTGTTGTGACCTAGTATGTTGTCTATCCTAGAGAATGTTCCATGTGCACTTGAAAAGAATATGTATTTGGATGTAGTGTCCTACAGATATCAATTAAGTTCAACTGATCTATTGTGTCATTTAGGACCTCTGTTGCCTTATTGGTTTTCTGTCTGCATGATCTGTCCATTGATGTCAGTGGGGTGTTAAAGTCTCCTACTATTATTGTATTCCTGTCAACTTCTCTCTTTATATCTGTTAGTATTTGATTTATATATTTAGGTGTTCCTATATTGGGTGCATATATGTTAATGAGTATAATACCCTCTTCTTGTATTGACCCCTTTATCATTATATAATATCCTTCTTTGTCTTTCTTTATGGCCTTTGTTTTA
The DNA here is from genome assembly GCF_002837175.3 of Physeter macrocephalus. Classification (NCBI taxonomy): domain Eukaryota; kingdom Metazoa; phylum Chordata; class Mammalia; order Artiodactyla; family Physeteridae; genus Physeter; species Physeter macrocephalus. The sequence goes on from NC_041220.1 coordinate 53,297,201, forward strand.
AAGTCTGTTTTGTCTGATATGAGTACTGCTACCCTCGCTTTCTTTTCATTTCCATTTGCATGAAATATCTTTTTCCATCCTCTCCCTTTCAATCTGTTTGTGTCTTTCACACTGAAGTTATCTCTTATAGGCAGTATATCGTAGATTGTTTTTTTCTTTTATCCAATCTGCCACTTATTTTTTTATCAGAGCATATTTCATTGACACTTAAAGTAATTATTGATAGGTATGTACTCACTGCCATTTAAACCTTGCTTTCCAGTTGTTTTTGTAGTTATTTGTTCATCTCTTCTTTTTGTTTTTCCTTTTGTGGTTTGATGATTTTCTTTTGTAGTATGCTTGAGATTCTTTGTTTTTTGTGAATCTGTTGTATGTTTTTGATTTGTGATTACCATGGAGTTCAAGTATATTGACACATTACTATATCTACTTGCTTTAAACGGATAGTCATACAAGTTGAAACACATTCTAAAAGGTCTACCTTTTTATAGTCCCCTCCCCCATCTTGTGATTTTGCTGACCTATTTTACATCTTCATGCTTATCCTTTTGCTGTTAATTTTAGTTATAATCGCCTTTACAAATATTTTTTTTGGTTTTTAGTCTAGGTACTGGCTAATTTAAGTGATCTTCAATCCTTTTTTATATTTGCCTTTACTATTGTGGTTTTCCCTTTCCAATAGATTGTTACTTCTTTTCCATTTAGAGAAGACCCTTCAATACTTCTTTTAGGGTAGGGTTAGTGTTGCTGAATTCCTTTAGTTTTTGCTTGTCTGAGAAATTCTTTATCTCTCCTTATATTCTCAATGATAGTCTTTCTGGGTAAAACATCTTAGGTTGCAGGTTTTCCCCTTTCAGGACTTTGAATATATCATGCCACTCCCTCTGGCCTGTGAAGTTTCTGCAGAGGAATCAGCCAATATCCTTATGAGGGTTGCCTTGTAACTAACTCTTTGTTTTTCTCTTTCTGACTCTAGAGTCCTCTCTTTAACTTTTGTCATTTAATTATGGTATGTCTTGGTGTGGGTCTGTTTGGGTTCATCTTATGTGGGACCCTCTATGCATCCTGTAATTGGATATCTGTTTCCTTTTTTAGGTTTGGGAAATTTTCATCCATAATTTCTTCAAATACATTTTTGATCCCCTTGTCTCTCTCTTCTTTTTCTGGAACCCCTATTATGTGTAGGTCGGCACACTTTATGTTATACCATAGATCTCACATGTTGCTTTCTTTTTTTTTTTTTTAATTTGTCTTTCTGTATGCTATACTGGTTGGGTGGTTTCCATTATTCTGTCTTCCAGGTCACTTATTCATATTTCTGTGTCACTTAGCTATTCATTGTTTCTAGAATTGTTTGAGAATGGAAAGAGGTACCTGGGAGGTTGTTGTCTTTATGATCAAAACCCAGTTTACTTCCTGAGCCTCAGGAGTAAAGTCTAAATTTATCCGCATATAGGGTCCACTATAGTTTTCAGACTCTAATCGAGCACTTCTTGAAGACTCTCCAAAAAGCAGGCTTCCAGGGGGATGTGAATTCACTGGCAGATTTGGCAGCTTGCTCCAAATAAGCATAGTTTTAGGCAAATGAAGTTTCAAGACTTATCCCTAGCTCTTCCTTGCAAACACATCACCATTCCTCAGTCTCTTCTATGGAGAAATCTTGCATCTGCTACTGTATACATTTCTTCAGGAGCTGGGTGGAAGGCAGAAATCTTGGAATCCTACTATGCATCTGAACTTAGGCTTGGACATATTTTCCTGGGGCATATTTTGTGTTTGGTTGCCCTCTAACAGCTGAAGAGATGAAGAAAAGCATCAGTAAAATCAGGGGCCAATGTTTTTGTATTAATATGAACCTAAGAAGAAAGAGTCAGTTAATATTGCTGAGATCCTAAATCATACAAAATTATAAGAAAGCCCCTAGTACAGGGCCCAACATTTAGTTTACATGCAATGAATATGAATTTCTTTTTGCTTTTCTTGAAGAGTTGAAGTACTGGAAAGGAACTTGAAAAAAAAAAAAAAAGAGAGAGACAGAGAGGGCTAAGTATACACGTGATGTATTAATTTCTGGCTAACAATCACAAATAATTGTCCAGCTTTCTAATTAAAATAAGTTTATTTTTTAAAATTTATTTTTTGCTGCGTTGGGTCTTTGTTGTTGCGTGCAGGCTTTCTCTAGTTGTGGCGAGTGGGGGCTACTCTTTGTTGCGGTGCTCAGACTTCTCATTGCGGTGGCTTCTCTTGTTGCAGAGCATGGGCTCTAGGTGCACGGGCTTCAGTAGTTGTGGCACGCGGGCTCAGTAGTTGTGGCTCACAGGCTCTAGAGCGCAGGCTCAGTAGTTGTGGTGCACAGGCTTGGTTGCTCTGCGGCATGTGGGATCTTCCCGGACCAGGTCTCAAACCTGTGTCCCCTGAATTGGCAGGGTGATTCTTAAACACTGCGCCACCAGGGAAGCCCAAGAAGTTTATTTTTAAGGGCAATATGGGGCTTCCAATGGTGAACTAGTCTAGTACTAACTAATGCTGTTTGGTAGCTTATAAATTCCAATTATAGTATTTCTTTGTTCTTTCATCTTTACTTCCAGTATCATGAGTGTTGTGTTCAAATATGAATCTACTTTTTTTTTTTTTTTTGGTTGCTTTGGGTCTTCGTTGCTGTGCATGGGCCTTCTCTAGTTGCGGCAGGTGGGGGCTACTATTCGTCGCGGTGCGCAGGCTTCTCATTGTGGTGGCTTCTCTTGTTGCAGAGCATGGGCTCTAGGTGCATGGGCTTCAGTAGTTGTGGCACGCGGCCTCAGTAGTTGTGGCTCACGGGCTCTAGAGCGCAGGCTCAGTAGTTGTGGCACACGGGCTTAGTTGCTCCACAGCCCGTGGGATCTTCCTGGACTAGGGCTCGAACCCATGTCCCCTGCACTGGCAGGCGGATTCTTAACCACTGCGTCACCAGGGAAGTCCCGAATCTACTTTGTTGTAACTATGCAGAGTCAACTCTTTGTGAAAGGTTAGAGAAGAAGAATTTTTTCCACATCTAGGTGATTCTTTCTTTTACCGAGAATCTTTTCACTACAATGAATATTTATAAACAAAGACTTTCTGAATAGCAATTCCTGCTTTTCTTTTTGTTATGACCCTTTCATTTGCAGGCAGAAGCAGGGGTGGGGGTTGGGGGGGGCAGTCCTCCACAGGAGGTGACCCTTGCTGTAGTGCTCCTCATGCTATCAATCAACTAGAGAATCATCTGTCCTACTTTAGATTTCAGAAGCCATCTTGCACATCTGCTGTGCCCTTTCTAATGTCACTTATAGAACCCACTCAAAGCTGTTAGATGAATTAGGGGAACCAGAGTGCAGCTGCATGTAGTTGACTTTGAATTTTTGCAGCTGGCTTCTATACGGCAATCTGAGTTTTGAAGTTATTTTTTTATGGAATTAGAACCACAAAGTGAATAATTCATTTTATAATAATAACTCCTAAGAGAGTGAGCCTTAAATTTCTTTTAAAGTTGAAAAATATATATATTTTAACAACTCCCACAAAATGTTTAAGATTCAAGCCAACTGTAAATATTTAAGTAATGATTCATGAGTTTCTTTTAAGAAAAAGTATTACATGAAAAAAAAATGTTTTTAAAACTTTGCCTCAAGAGTCAAGGAGTTTCTGATGTGGAAGCAAGTTTGAGGTCTAGAAATATAAAGTATTACCAGCTTCAGGGCAGTTTCCCTATTTCAACTTTAAATAGACCAAAAATGTAAGTATTTACTTATTCATCTATGCAGGAAATGAGAACCTTCACATTCTTATGATGTTAAAACACAGAATTTTGAAAGTTTACTGACCCAGAATATTAAACCATAGGAAATTAGTCATGGCTGCATGCTTATATACTCTGAAAATTTTGTTCAATGTTTTTCTCTGTCTTAGTTCCTGTAGCATTTTCAAATTCCTTTTTGATAACACACCACCACAATTATTTGTTTACCTGTTTGACCCACAGGACTAATTCTTGCAAGAAAAGGGACTTTACCCCTCCATGTTTATATCAGCAATATCATTCATACTAGGCTCTTTTTAAAATTGTTTAATGAAAAGTCATTTATGTATGTAATAGAATATGTGTTCTGGTATTTCTTGAAAGGAACTTTAAGAGATGCAGTGAGAAGCCAGAGGCTCCCTTCACAACATCTGCCAGCCTACCTGCATCTGTGCCCATATAGTCTGTCTTTCCTCCTGTTACTGTGGATCTTCTGCCTGTGTTCCTATCCAAGACCTGCCCTACACTTGTAAGGTAGATCCCATCCTCTCCAATCTACTCAAGGTCATCCCTTCAGCAGTTCTATTCACTCTCTCCCACATCACTGATTTCCTTTCACTGTTGGAAAATTCCCATCAGCTTATAAACAAGCTATAATTCTCACACCTTTAACAACGACACCCTACCCCCCCCCAAATTTCTCTTGAGCTCACTTCCTATTCATTTGCTCTTTTATCGCAAAACTCCTTGAAAGAATTTTCTATACTTCCCCTCTCCATTTCCTCTTCTCCCAGTCCTCTTGGACCTACTTCAAGCATGTTTTTTCCCTTACTCTTCCACTGTAAATGCCCTTGTAAAAGTCCCCATGACCTCCATGTTACTAACCTGATTTTTCAATTCTCAATTCTTGTATTACTTGACCTATTCTAAGAGAAGCATTTGACACAGTTGATCACTCCTTATTTAAACATTTTTTTCACTTGATTCCAAATGTCCCACTTTTCCATTCTTTTTTTAAATCTTACTGGTCATTCTTTCTCAGTATCTTTTGCTTGTTCCTCCTCATCTCTCTGACTTCTAAATTTTGAGTACACTTGGATTCAGACTTTGGACATCTCTGTGGTCACTTTCTTGGTAATCTCATACATTTTGAGGTTTAAATAACATCTGTGCTCTGATAACTCCCAAATTTAAGTTTTCCAGTACAGACCCCTCTCTCTGGAACTCCAGACTCATATATCTGTCTATACATATATGTTTAATAGACATCTCAAACTTTGCATATCCCAAACCAAATTTATGATCTCCAACTCCACAACAGAAAAAAATTAACCTCTTATTTAATCTTCTCCATCTCACTTAAAGGCAATTCCTCTTTCTAATTTATTGGGCTAAAATCCTTGGAGGCATCCTGTCCTTGACTCCCTTTTTGTCTCACACCCTACATACACTCAGTTGGTAAATCCTATTGGCTCTATCTTCAAGTCACATCTCCATAATCTGAGTCCTTCTCACTAGACCCACTACCACTACCCTGGTCCACATCATCATCATCTCTTGCCCAAATAATTGCTCAAGTCCACTAACTGCTCTCTCTACCTTGCCTCAGTTTACTCTTAACATAGCAATCACACTGATCTTGTTAAAATCCAGGTCAGATATTCCCTCCTTTTCTTAGAACCCTCCAATTGCTTCCTGGCTTTCTCCAGGAAATGACAAAATCCTTATGATGGCTCACAAGACCGTGCAATCTTTCTCTGCGTCCTTTCTGACCTCATTTTCTTTTTTTTTTTTTTTGCCACACCATGTGGCTTGCAGGATCTGAATTCCCTGAACAGATATTGAACCCAGGCCACGGCAGCGAAAGCCCGGAATCCTAACCACTAGGCAATCAGGGAACTCCCATTGACCTCATGTTCTACTGCTCTTCCCCTTCTAACTGCAGTACAGCAACACTGCTCTTGCATTTTCTCAAACAGGCCAAGCAGGCACCCATCCTGGGACCAATGTAATTCTTTCCTCCTCTGGGTGGGGTATCTGAGTGCCCTAGGATATCAACCTCTCATCTACTTCAGATCTTTGCTGAGCTGTCATCTTCTCAATGAGCCTTTCTTGATCATCCTGTTTAAAAATTGCAGCACTTCTCTTTCTTCTCTCCCATCCTCAACCCTTGCCCGTCACTGACTTTTTTTCCTGACTTTTTTTTCCCCTCTCATGGCACTTACTGCCTGACTTTTTTTCCCCTCTCATGGCACTTACTGCCACCTGACCTGTGTTTTACTTATGCCTTTTCTGTCTCTAGGTACGCACTATGTGGGCAGGATTTTAATTTTTTCACTGATGTATCCCTAGTGCCTAGAAAAGGGCCTGATACTTAACTTAGGTGCTCAACTAATATTTGTTAAAAGACAGAATGAATAAAAGATTTATAGTCATTAATGAGTATATACGATATGCCAGGGACTGGATAAAGAGCACAAACGTTAAAAAAAACAAAACAAGACGAAAACAAAATCAAACACAAACACAACCTCTGCTGCTAAAAAGCAAAGTTCATCAGTGGCGATAATAATAATAGTTGATATTTGTCAAGCACTTATTTTGTGCCAGGCACTGTTCTAAGAATTTTCCGTGTCACATCATTTAAATCTCAAAACAAAGTAAGAGATGACTACTATTAAAATAATATCTTTACAAGTGAGGGCACTGAAGCACAGAAATTAAGTAGGTCAGTGTCATAGAGCTGTAACCAGTGATACCAGGATTCAGATCTATACACTCTGACTCTGGAATCCATATGCTTAACTACTTAAGTGTATAGTTTATAATGCAATAAAATTACTACTGTAATTAAGGGGATCCTAGGGCATCATAGGGAAACATAGTAGGGCAAGGTTTTTGGAAGAGGTAATTTTGAGAGACAAATGAGTTAGCTGAAGGAAGAAAAAGGGAATGGGTGCTCAAGGAGGAGAGTGCAGCATATGTACCAACAGGTGAGAGAGTGGGGTGCTTTGGGCATCCAAAAAATAATGATATTAGTTATAGCTAGAGAAGAAGTAGTAGAGAGAAAGTGTTAAGAGTAATAGACAGAGACCATACCATGCAGGGCCTCATATGTCATAGAAAGGATTATCCATTTTTTCTTGAAGGCAAGAGGGAAGGCATAGATGGATTTGATACATGGGAATGGAAATAAGATCAGATTTGAATTTCAGAAAAATCACTATCAGCAGTGTGGGTAACATTAAATTAAAGGCAAGGAGAGCAGGTACATTAATTAAAGCTGTTTTAATCGAAAAAAGAAAAGATGAAAGCCTGAACTAATAAGGTTGAAGTGCTAACAAAACAGGAGAGCAGAATTCAGGAATAATAAGAATGTATGATCAAAAGGACATTGTTACGAAGGAAGTAGGACAGTTAAAGAGGAAGAGGACAAGAGTGACTCCCAGGTTTCTGGCTTTGGGCACAGTGTTGGCTGCTGGAGCCACTGACTGACATAGGGAATAGTACTGGAGGGAGAAATTTTGATGGAGGGATGAATTTTGGAAATACTGATTTTACAATGTCTACAGGATACCCAAGTGGAGGGTTGTAGTGGGCAGTTAGATATATCGGTCTGGACCTCAGAAAAATATCTGGGCTAGAGTCATCAGGTCATCAATGGGGTTGATGTTATAGCAGTGGATGAGTGGGATGAATGCTGGGCAACACCAGCATGTAAAGTAGTGATTCCCAGTCTCAGGACTTTGAGCATCAGATCACCTCGGGAGGATTTAAAAATACAGATTTTCTGGAGCCCCTCCCCAAAACTACCGAATCAGAATCTTCAGAGATGAGACAGGGGGATCTATAGATTTTTTTAAAGCTCCCAGTTGATTCTGCTGGGGCTAGCCTGCAGCATGCTAAAGAAGCAACTAAGAATCAGTGATTTAAATGATGGATAAAAGAGTCCAAGAAGTAGTAATGTTACTTGAAAGAAGAGGAAAGAAGAGGTAATTACTACTAATAATAGCTAACATTTTTTGTGCGCTTACTATGAGTCAGGCACTGTTCTAAACATTCTAGTGCAATATCATATGAAATCCTCAAAACAACCCTATAGGTTGTAGGTACTATTATTATCCTTGCTTTACAAGTGAGGGATTTGAGGCACAGGGAAGTTGAGTAAGTTATTCAAGATCACATAACTAGTAAGTGATAGAGGCAGGGTTTGAATCTAGCCAATGCTGTTAATCAGTGCCTCTCAAATTTTAAAGTGCTTATGAACCCACAGAATGGTAGAAAATATTTGCAAATGAAGTGACCTACAAGGGATTAATCTCCAAAATATATAAACAGCTCATGCAGCTCAATATCAAAAAAACAAACAACTCAGTCAAAAAAATGGGCAGAAGTTCTATAAAGGCAAGGAGAGCAGGTACATTAATTAAAGCTGTTTTAATCGAAAAAAGAAAAGATGAAAGCCTGAACTAATAAGGTTGAAGTGCTAACAAAACAGGAGAGCAGAATTCAGGAATAATAAGAATGTATGATCAAAAGGACATTGTTACGAAGGAAGTAGGACAGTTAAAGAGGAAGAGGACAAGAGTGACTCCCAGGTTTCTGGCTTTGGGCACAGTGTTGGCTGCTGGAGCCACTGACTGACATAGGGAATAGTACTGGAGGGAGAAATTTTGATGGAGGGATGAATTTTGGAAATACTGATTTTACAATGTCTACAGGATACCCAAGTGGAGGGTTGTAGTGGGCAGTTAGATATATCGGTCTGGACCTCAGAAAAATATCTGGGCTAGAGTCATCAGGTCATCAATGGGGTTGATGTTATAGCAGTGGATGAGTGGGATGAATGCTGGGCAACACCAGCATGTAAAGTAGTGATTCCCAGTCTCAGGACTTTGAGCATCAGATCACCTCGGGAGGATTTAAAAATACAGATTTTCTGGAGCCCCTCCCCAAAACTACCGAATCAGAATCTTCAGAGATGAGACAGGGGGATCTATAGATTTTTTTAAAGCTCCCAGTTGATTCTGCTGGGGCTAGCCTGCAGCATGCTAAAGAAGCAACTAAGAATCAGTGATTTAAATGATGGATAAAAGAGTCCAAGAAGTAGTAATGTTACTTGAAAGAAGAGGAAAGAAGAGGTAATTACTACTAATAATAGCTAACATTTTTTGTGCGCTTACTATGAGTCAGGCACTGTTCTAAACATTCTAGTGCAATATCATATGAAATCCTCAAAACAACCCTATAGGTTGTAGGTACTATTATTATCCTTGCTTTACAAGTGAGGGATTTGAGGCACAGGGAAGTTGAGTAAGTTATTCAAGATCACATAACTAGTAAGTGATAGAGGCAGGGTTTGAATCTAGCCAATGCTGTTAATCAGTGCCTCTCAAATTTTAAAGTGCTTATGAACCCACAGAATGGTAGAAAATATTTGCAAATGAAGTGACCTACAAGGGATTAATCTCCAAAATATATAAACAGCTCATGCAGCTCAATATCAAAAAAACAAACAACTCAGTCAAAAAAATGGGCAGAAGTTCTAAATAGACTTTTCTCCAAAGAAGACACACAGATGGCCAAGAGGCACATGAAAAGATGCTCAACATCACTAATTATTAGAGAAATGCAAATCAAAACTACAATGAGTTGTCATCTCACACTGGTTAGAATAGCCATCATTAACAAATCTACAAACAATAAATGCTGGAGAGGGTGTGGAGAAAAGGGAACCCTCCTACACTGTTGGTGGGAATGTAAATTGGTACAGCCACTATGGAGAACAGTGAGGAGATTCCTTAAAAAACTAAAAATAGATCTACCATATGATCCAGCAATCCCACTCCTGAGCATATATCCAGAGAAAACCATAATTCAAAAGGATACATGCACCGCAATGTTCATTGCAGCACTATTTACAATAGCCAGGACATGGAAGCAACCTAAATGTCCATCAACTGAGGAATGGATAAATAAGACGTGGTACACACACACACACACACACACACACACACACACACACACACACACACAATGGAATATTACTCAGCCATAAAAAAGAACGAAATAATGTCATTTGTAGCAACAGGGATGGACCTAGAGATTGTCATACTGAGTGAAGTAAGTCAGACAGAGAAAGACAAATATGATATCACATATATGTGGAATTTAAAGAGATGGTACAAATGAACCTATTTACAAAACAGAAGTTTAGTCACAGATGTAGAAAACAAACTTGTGGTTATGGGAGGGGTGGGGAGGGATAAACTGGGAGATTGGGATTGACATATACACACTACTATATATATAATAGATAACTAATAAGAACCTACTGTATAGCACAGGGAACTCTATTCAATACTCTGTAATGACCTATATGGGAATAGAATCTTTAAAAAAGTGGATATATTTGTATGCATACCTGACTTTGCTGTACAGCAGAAACTAACACAACTGTAAATCAACTATACTCCAATTAAAAAAAATTTTTTTAAGTGCTTACAAATCACCTGGAGATTTATTTAAAAAGCAGATTCTGACTGAATTGAGTCTTAGGTGGGAACTGAGATTCTGCATGTGTAACAAACTCTCAGGTGAAGCCAATGCTGCTGATCTTAAAAGTACCTTTGAATAGCAAGGGTCCACCACACCACTGGTTCTCAACTTGGTTACATATTAGAATCATCTAGTCAAGATTTGTAAAAGTAATGAGGCCCAGGTCCCAGACCCCAGGTGTGGGGTCTGGGCATGGAAGAAACTGGGGGTGGGGATGGAACATTAAAAGTGACTGAAATTAATTTTTAAAATGGGGGTGGGGTGGGGGGGAGTGGAGGGAGTGATGATACTGGGCCATCTACCAAAGAGTGAAATTAGTCAAACCGATCTAATTCTGGGTATCTGTGGTATAATTTTTTAAAAAGCCATAATTTGAAATGATTTTTTAAAACATACTCTAAATCTAATGAAAAAGTAGAGTCTTTCTGAGTAAAGGTAAAGAAAATTATAAAGGCAGTTTAGGGAAAGGTTGAAATCCAACAGAGTAAAAAGTCCATTCCCCAAGTTGACAAAGAAAATGTTATAATGAAAGCAATAAAAATTGATTACCTTAGGGGGTTTCCCTGGTGGCGCAGTGGTTGAGAGTCCGCCTGCCGATGCAGAGGATTGCGGGTTTGTGCCCCGGTCCAGGAGGATCCCACATGCCGCAGAGCGGCTAGGCCCGTGAGCCATGGCCGCTGAGCCTGCGTGTCCGGAGCCTGTGCTCCGCAACTGGAGAGGCCACAGCAGTGAGAGGCCCGCGTACCGCAAAAAAAAAAAGATTACTTTCTTTCAAATGTTTTCCCAAATTTAAAATGACAAATGCTAAAGCCAAACATGAAACTGTGAATGAATAAAATGTGCATGGTTCTAATTTTAGAAGACAGGGACATTGTCTTTTCTAGAGATCATTAATTTATAAAACCAGCATAAAATGCATATATCCACATACCCATGTAATAAAAAAATTGCTCACCACTTAAATTTAAATGATATAATTTCTTCTCAATAACTGCAAACTAAACATGCATGGATATACAGACAAATTTGAATAAGAGAGAAAGGGAGATTTCTGATAACTCTTACATGATATGTCTTTTTTCAGATCTATCTGAAATAAGTCTGAGTATTAGCCATAAAAGGATTCAAATTGTTCACTGTCTGTATAGTGCATGTATTAGCTATCCATTATTGTGTAACAAATTATTCTTAAGTTTACAGCTTAAAACAATATACATTTATTGTCTCAACTTTTGTGGTTCAGGAATTTGGGGGTGGGTTTGCTGTGTGGTTCTGGCCCAGGGTCTCTCATAATGCTTTGGTCAAGATGTAGTCTAGGTTTACAATCATCTGAAGGCTTCACTTGGGGCTGGGTCTCCATTTCCAAGACAGCCCACTCTCAGGGTTGCTGGCAAGGACCTCAGTTCCTCTCCATACAGCTGCTTGAGTGTCCTCGTGATCAGGCAGTTCATCCTGCAGAGCAAGTATTCCAAGAGGGAAAGAGGAGGAAGCTGCAGTGCCTTTCATGATCTAGTATATGAAGTCATAACCACTACTTCCTCCATATGTATTTGTTAGAAGCAAATAAGTCTAGTAAAGAAGCACTAAGTCTAGTCTACACCCAAGGCGAAGGGAAACTGAACTCTACCTTTTTAAGGGAGGAGTATCCAAGGTTTTATGAACATATTTTAAATCCACCAAGTCCCTGTTGTGTAAAATTATAGCTTGATATCAGGGTTGTCTTGCAAGTGGATGATTATGTGTATTTCTAGAAAAAGCTGTCTACCTTCCACATTTTCAGTGTCTTGCTTCCCATTCACTCCTCAAACTACTGTCTTTTACCCCCCAGTTTCCCCTTTCTATGAGGACAACAGTTATACTGGGTTGAGGTCAACCGTAATGACCTCATGTTAACTTGATTACCTCTGTAAAGACACTATTTCCAAGTAAGGTCACATTCTGAGGTACTGGGGGTTAGAACGTCTACATATTTTGGAGGGTACACAAATCAATCCATAACACATGGTGTGTTTATTTCCATGTGAAGTATTGCCAAGTTAATAAGAAGGCTGTGATGTATTATGTAACAAATATGAAATCAGTTGAGTGCTAAAGACGCTTAAAACTTTTTTAAAAAATCAGACAATGTAAGTATAAAATATATTAGTTTAGACTATTCGATGAGAATAGCTGAACTGCTCATCAATAGATTAGTTATGGAACAAATTGTGATCCAATTGCCAAGTTGAAAAATAAATATCCCACGATAGGGGACTAATTAAATAAATCATGACTCATCCAAACAACAAAGATTATTAAAAATCATGTTTCTAATTAGTCTATAATAACACAGTAAAATGGCCACTATTTTACAAGTGAAGAAAGTGGCATGCACAGTAGGATTGCAGAGTTGTAAAAAATAATGGAGTGCTTCACAGTAGAGACTTCAGCGTCAGGCAGCCACCTATTTATGTAACTTTCAGCAAGTTAATCTCTCTGAACTGATTTTTCCTCTGTGAAAGGTAGAAGAGGCTCATAGTACCTGCCTCACAAAGTTGTTGTGAAGAATAAATTAGACAATTCATATAAAGCCTCTGGCATACACACACACTCCATAAGGTTATACATATGCATTAGGAAAAGTTAAGAAAAAAACCCCAAAATTTTAATAGTTGTTTTTGAGTGGTGAGGTTACTGATAAATTTTATATTCTTTTATATACTTTTGCTTAATTTATTTATTTGTGGCTGCTTTGGCTCTTTGTTGCTGCTCACAGACTTCCTCTAGTTGCTGCGAGTGGGGGCCACTCTTTGCGGTGTGTGAGCTTCTCAGGGCGGTGGCTTCTCTTGTTGAGGAGCATGGGCTCTAGGGCACGCAGGCTTCAGTAGTTGTGGCACTCGGGCTCAGTAGTTGTGGCTCGCGGGCTCTAGAGTGCAGGCTCAGTAGTTTTGGCACAAGGGCTTAGCTGCTCCACAGCGTGTGAGATCTTCCTGGACCAGGGATGGAAGCCGTGTCCCCTGCACTGGCAGGCGGATTTTTAACCACTGTGCCACTAAGGAAGTCTCTCTTTTATATACTTTCTATATTTTAAAAGTTATAATAATAAAAAATGACATTAGTGTCTCTCGTTTCCTGTAAAATCCAATAATGATAGAAGAAATTATTGACGACAATATTCAACATCTCTGAAAGATTTAGCATGGTTTCCCATTTAGGAGGTAAGTTTATAACTACACTACCAGATTTGTCTCCAGATAAAAATGCATGGGAAAGGGGAAATCCTGGGAAAGTTCTCAGTCAAAAGGGAACATTTGAAGGAAGTAATAATAATACCTTGTATTTGTGTAGTACTGTTTACTTTACAAAGCATTTTTACAAATAGTATTGAATCCTCAGAAAAGCTCATATAGGTATTGTTATTTCCACTTTACAAACAAGAAATTGAGGCTCAAAGAGATTAAATGACAAAAATAACAAAATTTGCAAATAACAGAGCTGGGACTTGAATTCAGCTCTTTTAGGTTAAAAAAAAAAAAACAAGGACGACGAAGAAAAAAGGACATAGCATTGGTGCTGTTTCAGAATCTGGAGAATCTTTTCCTAGAAGTTGCCCATGATAAAAATATTAGATATTTTTTCCTGTGATTCATTCTGAAAGATCATTTTGCCTCTTAGGGAAATTCCACAACATTATTTTCATCTGTTAAGAGTATTTTGTTTTTGCTGTTGTTTAGTTTTTATTGGACAAAACTTTTCAGTGTGGATGATTTCTTGTGTAGTTCTTACAAAAATAATTGAATTTCCGGAGAAATTTGAATAAGGCAAATAGCTCTAGATATTTTTAGTGTGTATGTATTTGTGTTGGAGTGGAGGTGAAGGGGAAGGTTGAGGTAAAATGAGGAACTCTTATTGAGCAAAACTGAATAAAATGTTTACAATCTAAACATTAATGAACATAAGTTGAGACACTGAAAGGTAATCAGTCTATATGGAGAGGAAAATGGCACATGTATTTGTAAAAATAGGTAGGAGCCTTAAATAAATCTGGGCAGAAATAGGGTGTTTGTCCTAAGGGCAGGGCAAGAAGTCTGCCACTCATACAAAGACCAGCAAAGGCCATTAAAGGGAATTTTAGGAAGGGAGTAACATTGTCAGAATGGCAACAGAGGAAGTTGATTTTGGCAGCAGCTTTGGGAAAGGACTTGAGGGGGAAAAATCTGGAGAAGAAGCATTTCTCAAGGGAAGTAGTGACTGTACAATATATACAGGTGAAGTCGTAAAAATGGAAATGTTTGGGCATACAAGAGTTATCTGTTTTAAACTTTTATGGAACCTTTCCAGTTCAGGTCCTTTTAATCAAATCTTGTTTTTATCTATTTCCCCCCTATACTTTTAAATTTAGCTTTCAATAAGACATACTCGAAATCATTGTAACAACAGTGTGTTTTAAATTTGACTGTCTGCTCTGACCATCTGCACCTTGTGTTGCGTCCCAACAAGATTCAGGCATGTTGAATCAGTTGTCAAGCCCAACCATCTGGGCATTCCAGACTCCAGTAGTAAGCATTAACACCTTGGACTTGAAATTTTAAAACAAAACACCTATTGTTTCAAACATCATTCTGTGTCATGAATTTATGTTAAGAGGTGTTGGGGTATGGGTGTAAGGTTATTACTCAGGCTCTTTTAATAGAGTTTAGCTTGTCGAGATGTGAGTTTCAATTCTTTGAACTCAAGTCCTCCTACTATTCATCCAGAATAGTTCATTGTTGTATAAACACCTGTAGGTTTTGTTTTCTCTTTTATTTATTTTTTCCAAAAGTGTTGCTAATATCTGTAGCACTAAGCTGCTTTGTATTTTTAAACTATATCCAGACAAAAGGTGAATGTTAATATGTGTTTGAAGTATGCTGGGAAGTAAGATTATAACTGTCAAAAAGAAAATTACATACTTTAAACAGTTATTAATCTCATATATACTAATTTTTTAATCATGGAATTTAAGGAGTTTAATGAACGTCAGTTATGAACCTCTTTAAAATTTTTATTTATTTATTTATTTTTGGCTGCGTTTGTCTTCATTGCCACAAGTGGGCTTTCTCTAGTTGCGGCGAGCGGGGGCTACTCTTCCTTGCAGTGCGTGGGCTTCTCATTGCAGTGGCTTCTCTTGTTGTGGAAAACAGGCTCTAGGTGCACAGGCTTCAGTAGTTGCAGCCCACAGCCTCAGTAGTTGTGGCTCGTGGGCTCTAGAGCGCAGGCTCAGTAGTTGTGGCACACGGGCTTAATTGCTCCGCGGCATGTGGGATCTTCCCGGACCAGGGCTTGAACCCGTGTCTCCTGCATTGGCAGGCAGATTCTTAACCACTGCACCACCAGGGAAGTCCCGACACTTTTTTTCTTAGTGACTTGATTTAAGTTCTTTGGAACAGAGCCATTCCATCTCATCAATTTTCATTGGTGTAATCTAGGAAAGGCCAATGCCATTCCTAGATGGATGCTTTTTCATCTCAATACTGGAGGAGTCATAGGATAAGCAGGCTACAGTAGAACTGATTAAGCCATTGATTGATGCGCCTGGGAGCCAAATCATATGCCTTTGGACACTGAAAGAAGGAATTTTCTAAGGGAATGTGTTCTTGGTGGCTTAATGGAATATATCTTTTGAAAGGCTCAGAGGATTCAAGCAAGGCCATGAGAATTCATTTGACCTTGGCAAAATCAGTCCTCTCCCTACTGTCATACTACCTTCAGCAGTATTGAAGGGAAGGCCACACATCCTGCAAGGCTGCCACTTCGCAATGATCATGATACCACCAGTCTCTCTCCTACAAACTGCCAAGAAATCAGGCCCAAAGCATAGGCTACAGTGAAGATTGATAGCCACCTTCTCTTAAGTGACCATCAGAATTAAGCTCATTATGTCAAATGCCTTATATATTTCAGCAGGCCAAACAGAATTATAAGATCCTGGGTCATTCATTATCATTCATACAGTTTAGTACATCCCTGATCTGAATCAGTCACTCTCTCCTCCCCAACGAGACCTACCCTTCCACTGTGTGCCTTGGAATTTATAATACCTCTTTCTTTAACTGAAACTTGGCTTTGAAGACATTATATCCACTTCAGCTCTCTCAAGTGGTAGCTGAGTTTTCTCCTACACCCCACTTACAGAGGAGCTAGAGGTGATGTCCTTGATTCTCATTGCTACTTTTAGGTATTTTTATTGTTCTTTCTCCTTAAACAACAACAAACTCAGTTTCTTTGAAGTACAAGCTATCAGACCACTCTCTCTCTTTATTGAGCTGTCTACCATCCTCTTGTTAACTTTTCCTTATTCAGTAAAGATTTTAGATTCTGGTCTTCTGTCTTTCTCTCCACCACTAATCTACACTCCTCTACTGGGAAACTTCGGCATTCACAAAAATTATCCATGTAAACACCCTAGCCTCTGAGTTCCTTAATCTTCTCACTTCCAATATTATTTTCCTTCACTACATTTCAGAAAACACTATCATGGTCACCTGCCTTGGAGAACTTCTTATCACATCACTGTATCACTTCTGAAAATCTTGATTTCCAGCATTCCATACTCTTCTGATCAATCATCTCTTAACTTTCTATCTCTACCATCACTGCCATCCTCAATCAACTCTTTTGGAGTAGCCAACTAGTGACCTACCACTTCTTCACTGTCTATTTTTCCTCCTGTGTAACTGTCTTTTCCTTTTTTGTGGCTTACTGTAACAAATCACTCCATTGTGTACACCACAACTGCCACGCCCCTCTCACCTTCCCTCTTACTCACTAGAAAAACCCAACCCTATATTAAACAGAATTCTTTATCTACTTCACATCAGCACTGAGCAGTTAAACATGGCTCGAGAAGATTGTGCAACCATGTTGACTGCTCTTACTTCAAAAAATTTTTTAAGTTTTAAATTTCAAGTCAGCCTTACCCTGTTCAACAGTCTTGCTACATTTCCCTGGTCATTTCCACTCTCTTAGGTAATTATTTCACAGCTTTCCCTCTACCTTCAAACATCAAACATCACCCCACCCCACCTCTCAGTCTTAGATAATGACCACTCTTCTGATTTGACTGAGAAAATAGAAGGAATTGGAAGAAAACCACCTCATTTTTTTCTTCACTAAATCAGTCAGCCTGCCAGCATCTGTACCTAAGTACTTTGCCTTCCCTTCTGTTATCCTGCATAACCATCAGTGCTCCCATTTGAAGCCAGCATTTCCACATATACACCTACACCTAATCCTGTGCTTCTGACCCATCAACAATTTCAATCCAGCAATAACCCCTCCCTCTCTTGCATCCACAATTTTTCCTTCTCTTCTTGATCATTCCCATCAACATACAAGCAGGATAGAAATTCTCTCTAGTGTCCTTGTCCCTCTCAACTAATATCACATTTTCCTACTCTCTTTTATTGCAATAGTCCATTACGAACTATTATTAATGTCTCCACATTGTCACCTCATATTTTCAACTCAACTCACTCCACTTCTGGCATTTACACTTGTCAAGATCAAATAATAACCTCCATCTTGCCAAATCCAGGAGTCATGTCTCAGTTGCCATCTTGCTTGGCCTCTTAGTAGCATTTGAATTGGTGATCATTCCATCCTTAAACATTTCTTCACTTGGCTTCCACATCAGATCTCTTTCCTGCCTCTCCTGCTTCATTGACCACTGCTTCCAAGACTGTTAAATATTGGAGCACATCAAGACTCAGTCATTGGCCTTTATTTATTTATGCTTATTTATGCTTATTTTCTAGATGCTTTAGTCCCATGGCCTTAAATACCATCTATACACTGAAGCCTCCCAATTTATCTCTCCAGTCCTAGCCCTGAGCCCAGACTCATATCCCAGCTTCTACTTGATAACTCCCCTTATATGACTTGGATGGCTACTTGGTATCTCCAACTCCAACTCATTTCTTTCCCCAAACCTGTTCCTTTCCCTGTGTTCCCCTTCTGAGTGAATATCTGGCACTCACCCATCACGCCATTGATCTGAGGGTCATCCTGGACTCCTTTCTAAATTCCCTCATATTTAATCCATCAGCAAGTATTGTCAGCTCTATCATCATAATATAGCCAGGATTCAGTGAAATCTCACCACCTCCATTGTTACCATTCAAGTCCAAGCTAACATAATCTCTCCTCCAGTCTTTTGCAATATTTCTCTAAGTCTCTCTGGTTCAGTTCTTGCCCTCACAAAACTCATTCTTTACATGGAATCCAGAATTATCTTCTTTAGTTGGTAAATCAGATCATGTCATTCATCAGAGTAAAGCCCTAGAATGGTTTCCCATTGCATTTAGAATACAAACCCAGTCTTTACCCATGTCTACAAGGCCCTAATGACCTGGCCCACCTCTCTGACCTCACCTGTATAACTCTCCCTCTCCTTCACTCTGATTTAGCAACTTGGACTTCCTCCTCTTCTTTGAATGTGCCAGACCTGTTCCTATCATGGGGGAATAGAGAACAGAGAATCTTGGTTTCACAGTAGACAAAAACTTAGCAGTGTTCTGGTTAATTAAACATGTTGGAGTTCAGATGAATCTGTCAGTTGAATCAAATTGCATTTGCAATCTTATATATATTTTTGTGGATTGATTGTTGATAAAGCAGTGAACCCCACGGACAGTTCTGAAAGCTGATAATCATTTGGTACATTGGCTGTTGCAGATGCTAGTTGCTCTTCAGCAAAGACTGCCTTGATTTGGGTTATTTATGTCACAATGTACTTCTTTTTTCCAGTGGGATGTGAGATGGAAGATATTGCTTTCATGATTAATATATTAATAACCACTCATGAAATCTATCTCTGGATTATATTTGAATCAACCCAGGATTCTTCTTTTCTACTTCCTCTTTCTTCATCTCTCCTGTGGGAAAAGGCCCATGCATCTCTTTTCTACTTTCTGCTCCTTTCCCTTCATTCTCATTCTCCTTTCAAAATCTGTTAGGAGAAATTTTACTTGCCTAAAATTCTAAGCTAGTCTACACTCCAAGCAACTTGAGGGCAAAGACAGTGCTTGTGTTGTGCACTATCACATTGCTGGGCACATAACTGGCATTAATAATAATTGTAGAATGTATGGATGAATGGAAAATAGAAGTTCGTTTGCAAACAGGAACCTAGCATTTTGTTGCTGTTCTTAGGGCCTAATAGGTAAAAAGACCTAATCTTCGTAGAATTCAAAATGTGTCATGTGGGGTGGCTTCAAGATGGTGGAGGAGCAAGACGTGGACATGACCTTCCTCCCCACAAATACATCAGAAATACATCTACATGTGGAACAACTCCTGCAGAAATTTATATATATATAGGATATTAGTCAGTGATAGAAAAGAATGAAATAATGCCATTTGCGGGAACATGGATGGACCTAGAAATTATCATACTAAGCAAAGTAGGTCAGGTGGAGAAAGACAAATATCATATGATATCACTTATATGTGGAACCTAAAGCAAATGATACAAATGAACTTATTTACAAAACAGAAATAGGCTCACAGACATAGAAAACAAACTTACGGTTACCAAAGGGGAAAGGGGCGGCGAAGGATAAATTAGGAGTTTGGTTTTAACAGACACACACTACTATATATATATAAAATAGGTAAACAACAAGGACCTACTGTATGGCACAGGGAATTATATTCAATATCTAATATCTTGTAATAACTTATAATGGAAAAGAATCTGAAAAAATGTATATAAATACACATAACTGAATCACTTTGCTGTACACCTAAAACTAACACAACATTGTATATCAACTGTACTTCAATAAAAAACATAAAATAAGATAAAGGAGACCTTCAAGATGGCAGAGGACTAAGACGTGGAGACCGCCTTCCTCCCCACAAATACATCAGAAATACATCTACATGTGGAACAACTCCTGCAGAACATCTACTGAACGCTAGCAGAAGACCTCAGACTTCTCAAAAGCCGTGTGGCTGAGAGGGTCTAGGTGCTCCGGCCAGGTGTCAGGCCTGAGCCTCTGAGGTGGGAGAGCCGAGTTAAGGACATTGGACTACCAGACACCTCCTGGCCCCATGTAATATCAAATGGCAAAAGCTCTCCCAGAGATCTCCATCTCAATGCTAAGACCCAGCTCCACTCAACGACCAGCATGCTACAGTGCTGGACACCCTATGCTAAACAACTAGCAAGACAGGAACACAACCCCACCCATTAGCAGAGAGGCTGCTTAATATCATAATAAGCTCACAGACACCCCAAAACACACCACCGGACACGGTCCTGCCCACGAGAAAGACAAGATCCAGCCTCATCGACCAAAACACAGGCACCAGTCCCCTCCACCAGGAAGCCTACACAATGCACTGAACCAGGCTTACCCACTGGGAACAGACACCAAAAACAATGGGAACTACAAACCTGCAGCCTGCAAAACGGAGACCCCAAACACAGTAAGTTAAGCAAAATGAGAAGACAGAAACACACAGCAGATGAAGGAGCAAGGTAAAAACCCACCAGAACAAACAAATGAAGAGGAAATAGGCATTCTACCTGAAAGAGAATTCAGTGTATTGATAGTAAAGATGATCCAAAATCCTGGAAATAGAATGGAGAAAATACAAGAAACGTTTAACAAGAAACTAGAAGAACTAAAGAGCAAACAAACAATGATGAACACCACAATAAATAAATTAAAAATTCTCTAGAAGGAATCAATAGCAGAATAACTGAGGCAGAAGAGTGGATAAGTGACTTGGAAGATAAAATAGTGGAAATAACTACCACAGAGCAGAATAAAGAAAAAAGAATTAAAAGAATTGAGGACAGTCTTAGAGACCTCTGGGACAATATTAAACACACCAACATTTGAATTATAGGGGTCCCAGAAGAAGAAGAGGGGAGAAAAGGGACTGAGAAAATATTTGAAGAGATTATAGTTGAAAACTTCTCTGATATGGGTAAGGAAATAGTTAATCAAGCCCAGGAAGTGCAGAGAGTCCCATACAGGATACATCCAAGGAGAAACATGCCAAGACACAGATTAATCAAACTATCAAAAATTAAATACAAAGAAAAAATATTAAAATATTGGAAATGCATTTGAAATGAAAAGACAAACAACTTAAAACAACCTTGTTTATATATAGACTGTTATATCAAAACCTCATGGTCACCACAAATCAAAAATCTACAATAGATACACACACACACACAAAAGGAATCCAAATACAACATTAATCATTAAATCACAGGTTAAGAGAACAAAAGAAGAAAGGGGAGAATTAAAAAGACGTACAAAAACAAATCCAAAACAGTTAACAAAATGGCAATAAGAACGTACCTATCAATCATTAGCTTAAACATAAATGGTTTAAATACTCCAACCAAAGACATGGACTGGATGAATGAATACAAAAACAAGACCCATATATATGTTGTCTACAAAAGACCCACTTCAGATCTAGAGACAGACTGAAAGTGAAGAGATGGAAAAAGGTATTCCATGCAAATGGATATCAAAAGAAAGCTGGAGTAGCAATTCTCATATCAGACAAAATAGACTTTAAAATAAAAACTATTACAAGAGACAAAGAAGGACGCTACATAATGATCAAGGGATCAATCCAAGAAGAAGATATAACAATTGAAAATATTTATGCTCCCCACATAGATAGGAGCACCTCAATACATAAGGCAAATGCTAACAGTCATAAAAGGGGAAATCGACAGTAACACAAAAAAAGTCATGGGGACTTTAACACCCCACTTTCACCAATGGACAGATCAACCAAAATAAAAATAAATAAGGAAACACAAGCATTAAACTGCTTAGAGTGGGAGACCTCAGAACTGGAGCTGGCAGATGGGGTAGGAAGGAGTCTTTTTAATGTGTAACCTTTTATATTTTTTGAATTATGTGAGAAAGTATTACCTATTCAGAAAATTAAATTTTTGTTTAAAGGGTAAGTAGAAGAACTTGACGGGATCTTCCTTTTGGTGCATTTTACCTGTGAGTCTTCCCTCTCTCCAATGCACAACTACTCACTAATCAGTTATCAAATTGTTACTTGATTTAAAAAAAATAAAATGAATTATTATGTTTTTTAAAAATCTGCATGAAAACACAACGACCCAAAACCTATGGGATGCAGCAAAAACAGTTCTAAGAGGGAAGTTTATAGCAATACAATCCTACCTCAAGAAACAAGAAACATCTCAAATAAACAGCCTAACCTTACACCTAAAGCAATTAGAGAAACAAAAAGAAGAAAACCCCAAAGTTAGCAGAGGAAAGAAATCATAAAGATCTGATCAGAAATAAATGAAAAAGAAATGAAGGAAACAAGAGCAAAGATC
>NC_041220.1:53320232-53320981 GCF_002837175.3 Physeter macrocephalus
GTAACAACTGACACTGCAGAAATACAAAGGATCATGAGAGATTACTACAAGCAACTATATGCCAATAAAGTGGACAACCTGGAAGAAATGGACAAATTCTTAGAAAAGCACAATCTTCCGAGACTGAACCAGGAAGAAATAGAAAATATAAACAGACCAGTCACAAGCACTGAAATTGAAACTGTGATTTAAAATATTCCAACAAAAAAAGCCCAGGACCAGATGGCTTCACAGGTGAATTCTACTGAACATTTAGAGAAGAGCTAACACCTATCCTTCTCAAACTCTTCCAAAATATAGCAGAGAGAGGACCACTCCAAAACTCATTCTACGAGGCCACCATCACCCTGTTACCAAAACCAGACAATAATGCCACAAAAAAAGAAAACTACAGGCAATTATCACTGATGAACATAGATGCAAAAATCCTCAAATAAATACTAGCAAACAGAATCCAACAGCACATTAAAAGGATCATACACCATGATCAAGTGGGGTTTATCCCAGGAATGCAAGGATTCTTCAATATATGCAAATCAATCAATGTGATACACCATATTAACAAATTGAAGGAGAAAAAACATTTGATCATCTCAATAGATG
This sequence comes from Physeter macrocephalus, assembly GCF_002837175.3. Classification (NCBI taxonomy): domain Eukaryota; kingdom Metazoa; phylum Chordata; class Mammalia; order Artiodactyla; family Physeteridae; genus Physeter; species Physeter macrocephalus. Next base: position 53,320,836 of record NC_041220.1, read on the forward strand.
CAGAAAAAACTTTGGACAAAATTCAACACCCATTTATGATAAAAACCCTCCAGAAAGTAGGCATAGAGGGAACTTACCTCAACATAATAAAGGCCATATATGATAAACCCACAGCCAACATCGTTCTCAATGGTGAAAAACTGAAA
>NC_041220.1:53321029-53321964 GCF_002837175.3 Physeter macrocephalus
ACCCCGAATAGCCAAAGCAATCTTGAGAAAGAAAAACGGAGCTGGAGGAATCAGCCTCCCTGGCTTCAGACTATACTACAAAGCTACAGTAATCAAGACAGTGTGGTACTGGTACAAAAACAGAAATATAGATCAATGGAACAGGATAGAAAGCCCAGAGATAAACCCACGCACATATGGTCACCTTATCTTTGATAAAGGAGGCAAGAATATACAATGGAAAAAAGACAGCCTCTTCAATAAGTGGTGCTGGGGAAAGTGGACAGCTACATGAAGAATGAAATTAGAATACTCCCTAACACTATACACAAGAATATACTCATAATGGATTAAAGACCTAAATGTAAGGCCAGCAAAACCACAATGAGGTATCATCTCACACCAGTCAGAATGGCCATCATGAAAAAATCTAGAAACAATAAATGCTGGAGAGGGTGTGGAGAAAAGGGAACACTCTTGCACTGTTGGTGGGAATGTAAATTGATACAGCCACTATGGAGAACATGTATGGAGGTTCCTCAAAAAACTAAAAATAAAACTACCATACTACCCAGCAATCCCACTACCGGGTATATACCCTGGGAAAACTATAATTCAAAAAGAGTCATGTACCACAATGTTCATTGCAGCTCTATTTACAATAGCCAGGACATGGAAAAGACTTGAGTGTCCATTAACAGATGAATGGAGAAAGAAGACGTGCCACATATATACAATGGAATATTACTTAGCCATAAAAAGAAACAAAATTGAGTTATTTGTAGTGAGGTGGATGGACCTAGAGTCTGTCATACAGAGTGAAGTAAGTCAGAAAGAGAAAAACAAATACCGTATGCTAACACATACATATGGAATTAAAAAAAATGGTTCTGAAGAACTTACGGGCAGGACAGGAATATAATACAGAGACATAGAGAATGGACTTGAGGACACGG
>NC_041220.1:53326869-53339433 GCF_002837175.3 Physeter macrocephalus
AAATTAGAACACTCCCTAGCACCATACACAAAAATAAACTCAAAATGGGTTAAAGACCTACATGTAAGGCCAGACACTATAAAACTCTTAGAGGAAAACATAGGCAGAACACTCCATGACATAAATCACAGCAAGATCCTTTTTGACCCACCTCCTAGAGAAATGGAAATAAAAACAAAAATAAACAAATGGGACCTAATGAAACTTAAAAGTTTTTGCACAGAAAAGGAAGCCATGAAGAAGATGAAAAGACAACCCTCAGAATGGGAGAAAATATTTGCTAACGAAGCAACTGACAAAGGATCAATCTCCAAAATACACAAGCAGTTCATGCAGCTCGATATCAAAAAAACAAACAACCCAATCCAAAAATGGGCAGAAGACCTAAATAGACATTTCTCCAGTGAAGATATACATATTGCCAACAAACACAGGAAAGGATGCTTAACATCACTAACCATTAGAGAAATGCAAATCAAAACCACAATGAGGTATCATCTCACACCAGTCAGAATGGCCATCATGAAAAAATCTAGAAACAATAAATGCTGGAGAGGGTGTGGAGAAAAGGGAACACTCTTGCACTGTTGGTGGGAATGTAAATTGATACAGCCACTATGGAGAACATGTATGGAGGTTCCTCAAAAAACTAAAAATAAAACTACCATACTACCCAGCAATCCCACTACCGGGTATATACCCTGGGAAAACTATAATTCAAAAAGAGTCATGTACCACAATGTTCATTGCAGCTCTATTTACAATAGCCAGGACATGGAAAAGACTTGAGTGTCCATTAACAGATGAATGGAGAAAGAAGACGTGCCACATATATACAATGGAATATTACTCAGCCATAAAAAGAAACAAAATTGAGTTATTTGTAGTGAGGTGGATGGACCTAGAGTCTGTCATACAGAGTGAAGTAAGTCAGAAAGAGAAAAACAAATACCGTATGCTAACACATACATATGGAATTAAAAAAAATGGTTCTGAAGAACTTACGGGCAGGACAGGAATATAATACAGAGACATAGAGAATGGACTTGAGGACACGGGGAGTGGGAAGGGTAAGCTGGGACAAAGTGAGAGAGTGGCATGGACATATATACACTACCAAATGTAAAATAAATAGCTAGTGGGAAGCAGCCGCATAGCAAAGGGAGATCAGCTAGGTGCTTTGTGTCCACCTAGGGGGTGAGATAGAGAGTATGGGAGGGAGACACAAGAGCGATGGGATATGGTGATGTATGTATATGTATAGCTGATTCACTTTGTTATACAGCAGAAACTAACACACTATTGTAAAGAAATTATACTCCAATAAAAATGTTAAAAAAATGTTTTATGTGATAAGAAAAGGATTGTCTAATGAGAACCTACTGTATAGCTCAGGGAACTCAGTGCTCTGTGGTGACCTAAATGGGAATGAAATCCAAAAAAGAGGGAATATATGTATATGTATAGCTGATTTACTTTGCTGTACAGTAGAAACTAACACAACACTGTAAAGCAGCTATACTCCAATAAAAATTAATTAAAATTAAAAAAAGGATTGTCATGACAGAAAGGCCAGCAATGGTTCCTTAAGAAATTTCCTAGGAGCATGAATTACCTCAATGGTGGGATTTACAACCATCATGGCCATGATAGTTAAGGGCTCAGCCTTAGCCTTACAGGCTCTAAAAACCAATGTTGTTAACATTCAAAGAATCCACCCATTTCTTAGGACTGGGCTTACATTACCTAAACTCATAGTAATGATGTAAGAACCATAAAGGCAATTTATTAGTTTATAATGAGAACTATAATCATCATGAGAATTGGAATGTATGGGACTTCCCTGGTGGCACAGTGCTTAAGAATCCGCCTGCCAATGCAGTGGACAGTGGTTCGAGCCCTGGTCCGGGAAGATCCCACATGCTGCGGAGCAACTAAGCCCGTGTGCCACAACTACTGAGCCTGCACTCTAGAGCCCACTAGCCACAGCTACTGAGCCCACATGCCACAACTACTGAAGTCCGCGTGCCTAGAGCCCATGCTCCACAACGAGAAGCCACCACAGTGAGAAGCCCGTGCACCGCAAGGAAGAGTAGTTGCTCGCCGCAACTAGAGAAAGCCCACGTAAAGCAACTAAGACCCAATGCAGGCAAAAATAAAATAAATTTAATTTTAAAAAAAGAGAAAAAAAAAGAATTGGAACATATGAAGTCTGTATAATCATACATCCCTACAGGTAGACCCTCATAAGAAGCTATGTCAATAAGAAGGTTACTTGCTGAACAGGGATTGGAGACATATTACAACATAATGATTAAGACTCAGACAGACTTGACTTCAGATCCTGAGTCTGCCAGTGACTAGCTCTGTGACCTTGTGCAAGTTACTTAAAATCTGAACACCTTAATTTCCTCATTTTAAAAATGGGGATAATAATGGTTCGTACCTGTAGAAGTTGTCTTTTGTGATATCTTCACGGGTCACACTGGCTCACTTCCTCTAAGAATAACCACCTTCCCTCCCTCCCTCCTTCCATAAATGTGGACCTCTCATATCTATGCTTTACAGTATGATCTTGTACCACTGTCCATAGGGAAATGAATGAGGGGGACTCCTCATTTAGGTGTGGCTAATCCAATTCTTTCTCTCAGGAACTTGCAATTTAGACCCAGAGATTCTATTCAGTCTGGTCTATTTTCTTGAATGAAGTCATGTAAACTTGGGACCGGAGGCTGCCTGTGCATGTGCTGCCAGAGCTAGCTGAGGCTGGCCTGCAGAGAAAGGGAGAGGGGAATAAAGCAGACTTGCCAAGAAAAGAAGAAACTAGGGCCATAGACACCAGAGAAAGAGCCTGGGGCAGTGCCAGCCGGCTCCCTGTTCCCGGTCCTTCAGAGGTTCAGTGGCTTTACCTTTTATGGAGACATCCCTGTGTTTTGTCATAAAGCTCCTCTTCTTCCTTAAGCTAGTTAGGGTTGTTTCTGCCATTTGCAACAAAAGGACCTTGACCAGTAAAGCACTATGTCGTATTTTTAAGATGTCAGTAGGTTAAGACATGTAGAGGCTTCCCTGGTGTTCCAGTGGTTAATACTCTGTGCTTCTAATGGTTGGGGGGAGGGGCCTGTCCTTGGTTGAGGAAGTTCTGCATGCCACATGGCATGGCCAAAAAAAAAACCACGTAGAGCACCCATAATAATAGTGTTCCTGCCACTGGGATTGACAAATTGATTCCTTCAATCATGGTGTCCGCCCTCCATAAGGGCTTGGATGAAGGTGGCCTCAGTTTTCTGTGACTCTCCTATTTCTCTGCCTTTATGGATAACCATCCCCATTCTCATGGACACTTGTCTTTTTTTAGATATGATGGCATATTTTATCCTTTTCAGACAAGTCTGGTAGGGTTGGGGGCCATTGTCTTTACGGTGACTTTGGATTTCTCCTCTCTGATTCATGATGTGTTGGTTTTCCAATGAATTTCAAGAGGACCTTTAGACTCCCCTCATCTCCACATTCCTTAAGGACAGACACTTCAGTGCCGTCTCCAAACACTGACAATAGTTTGTGGCCTACTTGACTTGTCTGTTCATGGGTATTGAATAAGCTGAGAGGTCCTAACCACTCTGTTGGCTGTCTCATTTTAACCCTCTTCAGATTCATTTGCAGGTTTCCTAGGGCAGTTCATAGGGGCTGCAGCCAGGCTTCTTTAGCTCAGTTGTTCTCAATGCCTTCATGATTAAATACTCCTCTCTTGATTTCTCTGTTAACCTTCTTGGACCCTGCTCTTCTGAGACCTTTCTCTGTGATGTACGCAAGGGCAAGGAAGGAATCCGGGGAACAGCATATAAACCAATTTGATCAAAGTTTAGAGAATAGTGGGAGATGGTGCTAGAAAAATACATTGGGGTCTGTAATGGGATTGCCATTAGAAACAACAGCCTGGATTCTCTGAGGTTGGCAGAATCTCCATGTCAGGAAAGGAATGAACTTGAAGGCCAGGTGCTTTCTCTCTGGCCTTCACTCAACAATGACTGCTGACTCCATTATGCTGACAGGGGGAAGAGCTCTCCCATTAGCACTGTCATTTCAGACTTGCTATTGCCACCATTTTTACTGCTTTTGCTGAAAATTCTTCAGTCACAATTTCTCCAGTGTGAAGGACACTTTTGATGTCAGTACCATTTGGAGTCCAGAACAAACTGTTTTCTTACTTGCATGAAAATTACCAGGCTGACATCGTGGAGACTGAAAATGTTCACATAACAGGACTTCTATAAATAGATCCAAAATACTAAATTGTGTGGAGTGAGATTTCACAACAGCCATCAGATATCTACATATGGTTTGTAAAACTTGTCTTATGGAAAATGTGACCTGCTAAAGTACTGGCCCATGGAAAGTTGAGGATTTTCTTGAAGGGAAAATACACAGATAAGATTTACATTGCTTCCTTGAGTGAAACATCATAATTCCCTAAAGGTAAGATGTCTCTTTGAAGGACAATTTAGAATATTGTTTGGTTATTATGGACTTTTTCTGTGTTAAAAGAGTAATTTACTGAAATAAGATTTTATTTTTTTTCAGGAGATTTGTAAAAATATTTGCTATGTTGGTTCTTTTATTATATGTAGAAGATAAGCACTTTCTGTTGTGGTAAACATCCTGAAAAAAATGACAAATCAATTACCTATTGTTTTGCTGCTTGAATTTGAGCCTCTGCTTCTCTGTTATCATATTACCAGTGTGGCTACTATATTACTAATCTGCTTGTCCTTTACATAATTAATAATTAATATATTCTATGTCAGTTGTTAATACACTAACATTCAGGCCAAATTAACACTTACAGAAAAGTAGTAAAACATGAATACTTTTATTTGGATACTTGAAACAAAAAAAAAGGCACTAGTCAATAGATGACTAAATATCAAGATAATTGTGGCAAAGCTATTTTTAAATGTATCAGTATGATTGACCAAATTCCCTGTTTCATTTTGCTATAGATGACCTCATAGGAATATATATTCATCAACCTTTGTATTTTTATTATTATTTCAATTGGTTAGCAGGATTACTATATCTGTGTATCTTTATGTGGTTTTTGCCGTATCTAGGAACCACCTGGAAAATAGGGAAGTAAAGCTAAATTTAGAAGATAAACCGTGGAAAAGATAATGGAATAGGGCCTGAACCAAGGCTATGGTTCCACAGAACCCACTTTTTTCATATCTTTCTGCCTCCTCTTTTCCCCTCACTCTTTCCTGAGAGTTTACCTGATGGTACATTTCATTCTTTTTTTTTTTTTTTTTTTTTTAAATCAGGCAATGCTTCCAGCTATAGCAAATCGTGGTATGTGTACCAAAACCTTCTCTCTTTACCTTGGAAAAAGCAATCAGCTTTAATTTTGACTCAGATTTAAAGGCAGAACAGAGGGGAAAAAAAAAGTTTTTTTCTGGAATCCATTATGGAATCCAAAGTGCTGCCCATTAGGTTTTTCCTGAACTTTTGATGTACTAAGTTACAAGAGTGAAAAGCAGTTGAACTTTCCCAAGAAAACGATGATGTAATTGGTAAAAGTGGGCCCCAATGGATGCAACCAAAATAAATATCCTTCTTTTTCCTGAATGCTGGCAAAAAATGATATTGCAAAAACTTAAGAAAAAGTGATTATTGTCTTAAATGCTGGCAAGAGAATTCTTCTTAGGGAGAATTTCAAACTGTCTTTGTTTTGGAAGAATGCCTCAGTAAGTGAGATCCTGCGGTCTTGGTCATCAGCTGGTGACAAAGCTTTAGAGTGGAGTCAAAACTGCTTTGTTTGGGAATTTGCTCGATAGGAGGAGAGAAATTCTTGGCTACTGAGAGAATGTCGAGAAGATAGGGGAGGGAAAACGGCTGGTCAAGAGGGTGAATATGACCCAGGGATTATGGCAGAGGGCTATGAAAACCCACTGGTGGTAGGTGGCTGAAAGGAGTCTAAACAAGCGACTATAATAAAATACTTTGAACTGTTTGCAAGGCTGTGCCTGATGGGACTGCTCCCTTCAACTCCCAGCTCTCCTGTGAAATCTACCACTCTCACAATGTTTCCATACTCCGTTGGTTTTCTTGATAGTGGAAGAGCTCAAAAGTGAGTCTTCTGGGCTTCCCTGGTGGCGCAGTGGTTGGGAGTCCGCCTGCCGATGCAGAGGACGCGGGTTCGTGCTCTGGTCCGGGAAGATCCCACATGCCGCGGAGCGGCTGGGCCCGTGAGCCATGGCCGCTGAACCTGCGCGTCCGGAACCTGTGCTCCGCAACGGGAGAGGCCACAACAGTGAGAGGCCCGCGTACCGCAAAAAAAAAAAAAAAAAAGTGAGTCTTCCAGGTGGAAGAATGAGCCTGGAGGCAAAAGTGGTAACACAATCCTCCATCCCATACCCCTGCCCTGGTAATTCACAATGTTCTTGGGAAGGCTTTTGGATGAAGAAAAGGTATTCAGGCTGATTTTGTAAGTCTTTAGGAGCCAGGTGTCTCCAGCTGACATCTTGCTTTTATGGGAGGGAATGTATTTGTTTCCTTAGTATAGGTTTGGGAGATAAAATACAGGATGCCCAGTTAGATTTGAATTTTAGATAAACAGGGAGGGCTTTTTTTAGTGTAAGTATGTACCAAACATTGCATTGGGTATATTTCTGTAGCAATGAGTACTCTCACAAGGGCTTCCACAGATACCCAAGGCAGTCACTTTGCTGAATTTGGGGCTCATTCCCAGTACAACACAATACTACCTCTTGGGGAAGAGGCTAGGGTCTGAGCCCAAGGCTGTGGTCCCATAGAACACACTTATTCATTTCTTTCTGCCCCTCTTTCCTCCTCACTCTTACATTTCTCCTACAGTTCCTTCCCATGATTTGTAAACTCAACTGGGCTGCAGCAAGGGAAGAAATTGATAGGCAGCCCATAGTTAAGTCTCCTTCTCCATAAAGGGAAGATAATAGTACCTCCTTATGGGATAATAGTGCCTACTTATGGGATTGTTATGAAATTCAACCTGTTAATACAGTAAGTCCCCTACATACAAATGAGTTCCGTTCTGAGGGTGACTTTGTAAGCCCAATTTGTTCATAAGTCCAACAAAGTTAGCGTAGGTACCCAACTAACACAACTGGCTATATAGTACTGTACTGTAATAGGTTTATAATATGTTTCATACAAATAATACATTAAAAAATAAACACAAAAAATAAAGAAAACAGGGGACTTCCCTGGCAGTCCAGCGGTTAAGAATCCACCCTTCCAACGCAGGGGGAGCAGGTTCGATCCCTGGTCGAGGAATGAGATCCCAAATGCCAGGCAGCGCGACCAAAAAATTTTTTAAAAAATAAAGAAAACATTTTAAATCTTACAGTACAGTACCTTGAAAAGTACAGTAGTACAGAACAATACTTGGCATACAGGGACTGGCATCGAGTGTAGAGGCAAGAAGAGTTATTGACTGGAGGAGGAAGAGGAGGTGGGAGATGGTAGAGCTGAAGGATCGTTAGCAATAGGAGACAGAGGGCAAGCTGCAATTTCACTCAACGCCTGACGTTGATGGCACAGGTTCTGGTCCCTTGCTGGATTCATTCTATCTACCCTCTTGAAAAAACAATCCCGTGATGTCTGGTAGTAGCTTTTTTTTTCTCATCATAGATGACACGGTAGCACTGGATTGCATTCTGAACGGCTGCTGCAACCTTCGTGTACCGTTCTACGTTTGGGTCCTGTGCCTCAAAAACTAACAGTGCCTCCTCACATAAAGAAAATCCCCTTGCCATTTCCTGCGTCGTGAATCTCTTTGTTGCTTCAGTTACTTCTTCCTCTTGTTTCTCTTGGTCCATTCTCTGGGCCTCCACTTCCATCAAGTCTTCATTAGTAAGCCCCTCGTGTTGCACAGCAAGGAGTTCAATGAAGTCGTCCTCTTGCAGATCTAGCTTGAAATAAAGATACTGTACTACTGTACTCTATACAGTACTGTACAGTAAAGTACACAAAAGCACAACCAGTTGTAGAGGATGCATGCATGTGACAATGTACGCCAGACACGTGAACTAAGTTATGTGATTGGACATGTGGACGCACGTTCGCATCTTTGAAAGTTCGCAACTTGAAGGTTCGTATGTAGGGGACCTATGTACATTAAAGTATTAAGAACATACTGTAGCTAGTGGGAAGCAGCCACATAACACAGGGAGATCAGCTCGGTGCTTTGTGACCACCTGAGGGGTGGGGTAGGGAGAGCGGGGCGGAGACACGGGAGGGAGGAGATATGGGGATGTATGTGTGTGTGTGGCTGATTCACTTTGTTGTACAGCGGAGGCCGGCACACCGTTGTAGAGCAATTGTACTCCAATAACGATGTCAAAAAAAATAAAATAAAGCTTATGGACTTACAATATGAAAATAAATAAATAAATAAATAAATAAATAAATGTTATCTGAACTGTCAAAAAAAAAAAGTACATACTGGCTATTACTATTTTACTAGGTAAAATAGTAGTGTTTGACTCTAGGGCCTAGAGTCTAGGGTCTAGAAACCTTTGACTATTGTAGTCACCATGGCTTTCCCTCATTAATTATTCTCCACACTATAACGAGTGAGCTTTTAAAAATGCAAATCTGACCATGTCATGGTTTTGACATAATGCCTTCAAGGTTTTCTAGGACTTTGAATAAAGACCTACTAGGCCCTGAATGCTTTTTCTTTTAAAAACTATTTTGCCAATTTAACTCCCTGTCTCTCTTCCTTTCACTTTGTATTTTCTAGGCACACAGATTTTTGAGTGCCATTAAGGTGCCCTACATGATGTGCCTTCTGCCTGAAATATTTCTCTTCTCCCCACTCCCACTTCACCATGTCAGTTCATACTCATTTCCCAGTCCTTGTCAAAAGTGAAGCCTTCTCTGACCTCCTAGTCTAGATTACAGTTTAGAGCACCCTGTACTTTTCCTTCATAACCACTAATTACAGTTTCTAACTATATATTTGTGTGGTTATTATATCATAAGCTCCATGAGGACAGGGACAATGTCCATCTTGTTAGCCATTATAGTCCCCAGGTCCAGCATAGTACTGAACACATAATAGGTACTCAACCCAAAAATATATTTTTTAATGAATTAGGGTTATATTAGACCAGCAGTCAGAACTATTGCCCATAAGCAGATCTGGCCCACTACCTCTTTTTTTTTTTAAAATAAATTTATTTATTTATTTTTGGCTGCGTTAGGTCTTCGTTGCTGCGCATGGGCTTTCTGTAGTTGCAGTGAGCAGGGGCTGCTACTGTTCGTTGCTGTGTGTGGGCGTCTCATTGCGGTGGCTTCTCTTGTTGCGGAGCACAGGTTCTAGGCACGTGGGCTTCAGTAGTTGTGGCACATGGGCTCAGTAGTTGTGGCATATGGGCTCAGTAGTTGTGGCACATGGGCTTAGTTGCTCCACGGCATGTGGGATCTTCCCGGACCAGGGCTCGAACCCGTGTTCCCTGCATTGGCAGGCGGATTCCTAACCACTGTGCCACCAGGGAAGTCCCCCTTTACCTCTTTTTACATGGCTTGCAAGCCAAGAATGGTTTTTATACTTCTAAATGATTAGGACAAAATAAAAAGAAGAATGATATATCTTGACACATGAAAATTAAATAAAATTCCATTTCAGTGTCCATAAATAAAGTTTTATTGAAACATAGCTCTGCATACTCGTTTATGTGTTCTCTATGGCCACTTTTGCGCTACAGCAAGAGTTGAGTAGTTGTGACAGAGCCCATAGGGCCGCAAAGCCAAAAATATTTATTATCTGGCCCTTTACAGAAAAACGTAGCTGACCCTTTTAAACAATAGTAATTCTGGGCTCTGGGGCACTTTGTGTTCAAAAGCACCTGCAGGTGGCTTTTCTCAATTGTTAACAGTTTGCTTCTGTTGCTGAAACAAGTGATCTATTTATTTTGCTTAGTTGGAAGGATTAATTAAGGAGACTTTCCTTTGTCCTTTGTTTTTCTGCTTTTCTATCAACAGACAGAAGCCCCCAAAGGCAGTCAGTCATATGGTAAACTCCTTTGCCACTGGTATGATGGCATAACTATTTCCCCGCCCCCATCAGATTTCCTGGTTTTTCAGATAATTCACGAATTCCTTTCCCAAATGAGATAATGAGTTGATAGGTGGTAACAATGAGTTTAAATAGAGTGCCTACATTTTCCCTTCAACTTTCCTTCAACTCATAAACTGGGAATGGATTAAAAAATGTTTTCTGTTTTCTTATAAATGGACTATATCCCTTTCCAGTTACAAATTCATACTTATCAGAGCAACACTTTAAAATACACATTAAAATCTAACAAGGTTTTAAGATAATTTCGAAGTGATTTCACTATAGTACTGGATAACCGTCCCAACAGGGACAGATGAACTGTTCATTCCTTTAAATAATTTAATTTAAAAATCTAATCTGAAAAGTAACCACTATTTATCCTCTTAGCTGCTGAATTTAAAGATATTTTTAGTGATAGAGTAGACAAAGAGGATTGTAGTGAATATAGGTGTGGTTTTTTTTGCCGCACCAGGCAGGTTTTGGGATCTCAGTTCCCTGACCAGGGATGGAACCTGGGCCCTGGCAGTGAAAGCAAGGAGTCCTAACCACTGGACCGCCAGGGAATTCCCTAGGTATCTTTCTTTATATCATGCTTTTTACTTCTGAGAAGTTTTTTGTGAGTGGAAATAGATCTCATTTGAATAATATTCTAAAAATTCTCTCAGAGTAATTCACTTATAAAGTCAGTATTTAATCCTTGATTTATCTCTTCTTTAAATTCATATTTTCACACAATGGATCTATTTAGAATGGAAGTCCCCTTGTAATGATAAAAGGAAAGAAAAATGACAGAATACTAACATACCAGCAGTAAAACATTTTGGGTAAAGTTAAGATATTATTGATAAAAGTGTCATAATTATGAAGCTCTTAAATGATCTAAAATAGATATAGAATTTGAATGCAAAATAAATATAATATTTTATTAATGGAAGATGATAATATACATTATCATATATTCCGTGAAACAACAAATCAATTATTTGACCCAGTTTAGAAGGTGGTATTTCTAGACCTTTACCATGGCATCAGATTTCTTCTACAAGTTGCTTAGCCATTATGAGCCATCCCATCATAAAGAATTTATATCTGATTGGGTTGCACGATTTAAAAAAGCACTTTGATATATAAATAAATAAATATATTTAAATATATATATTTGAATTACCCTAACACAAACATTTCTCCATGTGCTGTAGTAGGCTTATATTAGCATTACAGTAACTGTGACACAGGATAGATACTATGATATTCATTAATGGTTATTGGGCACTTAACCTAAATTTTTGGAAGCTCAGAAAATATGTTATATGGGTAAAAAATTTTTTAAAAGAGCACTTGAATTTTTATTGTTTGACTCATTGACAAACAAGGGGGAACTTTCTAAGGACTAAACAATGGTTCTTAAAGAGTGGTAAGTTTCCCAAAAGGAAAGGAGGGAAACTCTGTAAGATATGGTAGCTGCAAAAAGGAATTCAGGAAGCATTTTGCAAGGGCCTCCAGTAACAATGAGAGTTTCTCTACAAATATCCTGGCAGGAAACTAGCAAGTCAATCAGTGATGATGCTGTAACATTTACTCATGGGTAGAGTGAAAATTAACAAAAGGTCACATAGTTTCTCCTCCCCTCCATAAACATTATGGAGGGAAAAAAATCTTAGGAGTATTTTCATTTCTAAGCCATCTTTTAAAATAGATGAAAAAGAGCATCAGACTAAGTACTGTGAAATGCAGTGTGTATTCTGGACCCAACTGGAGGTTTGTACAAGTTCTTTTATTTATTTATTTATTTATTTGGTTTCATCGGTCTTAGTTGTGGCACTTGGGCTCCTTAGTTGTGGCATGGGAACTGTTAGTTGCAACATGCATGCGGGATCTAGTTCCCTGACCAGGGATTGAACCTGGGCCCCCTGCGTTGGGAGTGCAGAGCCTTATCCACTGCGCCACCAGGAAAGTCCCCTGTACAAGTTCTTTATAATGTCAAATTTATTCAGAGGATTTTCATTCTGAAGTTATAACCCTCCCAACCAATTTTTGGTTTTCAGATATTCTTGTTTTATGAAACAACCTTCCCAATTTTGGGTTTTAAAATATTCTTATTTTATGAAATAATGGGGAGAATAGATAGCGATTTATTTATATTTATACCTTTGCTTCACAAAATAAAAAAGTTGTTAAACCTAAATCAGTTCCTAAAAATTCCTTGCAAATTTTACTGGTCCATGAAATAAAAAAGCCTGGGAACCAGTAATCTAGACTAATTGATGAGATAGATTTACAGTAAAGTATTAAGTAATTAGAATATTCCTAGAATAGTGTTCTGGTTAATTAGATTTTCACATTGTAGGTTAACCTTTTTGTCTCATCCTTGCTCAGTCAATTTGACATGCATTTATTGAAAGCCTTCAGTTATGTCAGGCATCATCCTAATCAGAATTATATATATATATATATATATATATATATAT
>NC_041220.1:53341856-53369205 GCF_002837175.3 Physeter macrocephalus
AAAAAAAAAAAAAAAAAGTGAGTCTTCCAGGTGGAAGAATGAGCCTGGAGGCAAAAGTGGTAACACAATCCTCCATCCCATACCCCTGCCCTGGTAATTCACAATGTTCTTGGGAAGGCTTTTGGATGAAGAAAAGGTATTCAGGCTGATTTTGTAAGTCTTTAGGAGCCAGGTGTCTCCAGCTGACATCTTGCTTTTATGGGAGGGAATGTATTTGTTTCCTTAGTATAGGTTTGGGAGATAAAATACAGGATGCCCAGTTAGATTTGAATTTTAGATAAACAGGGAGGGCTTTTTTTAGTGTAAGTATGTACCAAACATTGCATTGGGTATATTTCTGTAGCAATGAGTACTCTCACAAGGGCTTCCACAGATACCCAAGGCAGTCACTTTGCTGAATTTGGGGCTCATTCCCAGTACAACACAATACTACCTCTTGGGGAAGAGGCTAGGGTCTGAGCCCAAGGCTGTGGTCCCATAGAACACACTTATTCATTTCTTTCTGCCCCTCTTTCCTCCTCACTCTTACATTTCTCCTACAGTTCCTTCCCATGATTTGTAAACTCAACTGGGCTGCAGCAAGGGAAGAAATTGATAGGCAGCCCATAGTTAAGTCTCCTTCTCCATAAAGGGAAGATAATAGTACCTCCTTATGGGATAATAGTGCCTACTTATGGGATTGTTATGAAATTCAACCTGTTAATACAGTAAGTCCCCTACATACAAATGAGTTCCGTTCTGAGGGTGACTTTGTAAGCCCAATTTGTTCATAAGTCCAACAAAGTTAGCGTAGGTACCCAACTAACACAACTGGCTATATAGTACTGTACTGTAATAGGTTTATAATATGTTTCATACAAATAATACATTAAAAAATAAACACAAAAAATAAAGAAAACAGGGGACTTCCCTGGCAGTCCAGCGGTTAAGAATCCACCCTTCCAACGCAGGGGGAGCAGGTTCGATCCCTGGTCGAGGAATGAGATCCCAAATGCCAGGCAGCGCGACCAAAAAATTTTTTAAAAAATAAAGAAAACATTTTAAATCTTACAGTACAGTACCTTGAAAAGTACAGTAGTACAGAACAATACTTGGCATACAGGGACTGGCATCGAGTGTAGAGGCAAGAAGAGTTATTGACTGGAGGAGGAAGAGGAGGTGGGAGATGGTAGAGCTGAAGGATCGTTAGCAATAGGAGACAGAGGGCAAGCTGCAATTTCACTCAACGCCTGACGTTGATGGCACAGGTTCTGGTCCCTTGCTGGATTCATTCTATCTACCCTCTTGAAAAAACAATCCCGTGATGTCTGGTAGTAGCTTTTTTTTTCTCATCATAGATGACACGGTAGCACTGGATTGCATTCTGAACGGCTGCTGCAACCTTCGTGTACCGTTCTACGTTTGGGTCCTGTGCCTCAAAAACTAACAGTGCCTCCTCACATAAAGAAAATCCCCTTGCCATTTCCTGCGTCGTGAATCTCTTTGTTGCTTCAGTTACTTCTTCCTCTTGTTTCTCTTGGTCCATTCTCTGGGCCTCCACTTCCATCAAGTCTTCATTAGTAAGCCCCTCGTGTTGCACAGCAAGGAGTTCAATGAAGTCGTCCTCTTGCAGATCTAGCTTGAAATAAAGATACTGTACTACTGTACTCTATACAGTACTGTACAGTAAAGTACACAAAAGCACAACCAGTTGTAGAGGATGCATGCATGTGACAATGTACGCCAGACACGTGAACTAAGTTATGTGATTGGACATGTGGACGCACGTTCGCATCTTTGAGAGTTCGCAACTTGAAGGTTCGTATGTAGGGGACCTATGTACATTAAAGTATTAAGAACATACTGTAGCTAGTGGGAAGCAGCCACATAACACAGGGAGATCAGCTCGGTGCTTTGTGACCACCTGAGGGGTGGGGTAGGGAGAGCGGGGCGGAGACACGGGAGGGAGGAGATATGGGGATGTATGTGTGTGTGTGGCTGATTCACTTTGTTGTACAGCGGAGGCCGGCACACCGTTGTAGAGCAATTGTACTCCAATAACGATGTCAAAAAAAATAAAATAAAGCTTATGGACTTACAATATGAAAATAAATAAATAAATAAATAAATAAATAAATGTTATCTGAACTGTCAAAAAAAAAAAGTACATACTGGCTATTACTATTTTACTAGGTAAAATAGTAGTGTTTGACTCTAGGGCCTAGAGTCTAGGGTCTAGAAACCTTTGACTATTGTAGTCACCATGGCTTTCCCTCATTAATTATTCTCCACACTATAACGAGTGAGCTTTTAAAAATGCAAATCTGACCATGTCATGGTTTTGACATAATGCCTTCAAGGTTTTCTAGGACTTTGAATAAAGACCTACTAGGCCCTGAATGCTTTTTCTTTTAAAAACTATTTTGCCAATTTAACTCCCTGTCTCTCTTCCTTTCACTTTGTATTTTCTAGGCACACAGATTTTTGAGTGCCATTAAGGTGCCCTACATGATGTGCCTTCTGCCTGAAATATTTCTCTTCTCCCCACTCCCACTTCACCATGTCAGTTCATACTCATTTCCCAGTCCTTGTCAAAAGTGAAGCCTTCTCTGACCTCCTAGTCTAGATTACAGTTTAGAGCACCCTGTACTTTTCCTTCATAACCACTAATTACAGTTTCTAACTATATATTTGTGTGGTTATTATATCATAAGCTCCATGAGGACAGGGACAATGTCCATCTTGTTAGCCATTATAGTCCCCAGGTCCAGCATAGTACTGAACACATAATAGGTACTCAACCCAAAAATATATTTTTTAATGAATTAGGGTTATATTAGACCAGCAGTCAGAACTATTGCCCATAAGCAGATCTGGCCCACTACCTCTTTTTTTTTTTAAAATAAATTTATTTATTTATTTTTGGCTGCGTTAGGTCTTCGTTGCTGCGCATGGGCTTTCTGTAGTTGCAGTGAGCAGGGGCTGCTACTGTTCGTTGCTGTGTGTGGGCGTCTCATTGCGGTGGCTTCTCTTGTTGCGGAGCACAGGTTCTAGGCACGTGGGCTTCAGTAGTTGTGGCACATGGGCTCAGTAGTTGTGGCATATGGGCTCAGTAGTTGTGGCACATGGGCTTAGTTGCTCCACGGCATGTGGGATCTTCCCGGACCAGGGCTCGAACCCGTGTTCCCTGCATTGGCAGGCGGATTCCTAACCACTGTGCCACCAGGGAAGTCCCCCTTTACCTCTTTTTACATGGCTTGCAAGCCAAGAATGGTTTTTATACTTCTAAATGATTAGGACAAAATAAAAAGAAGAATGATATATCTTGACACATGAAAATTAAATAAAATTCCATTTCAGTGTCCATAAATAAAGTTTTATTGAAACATAGCTCTGCATACTCGTTTATGTGTTCTCTATGGCCACTTTTGCGCTACAGCAAGAGTTGAGTAGTTGTGACAGAGCCCATAGGGCCGCAAAGCCAAAAATATTTATTATCTGGCCCTTTACAGAAAAACGTAGCTGACCCTTTTAAACAATAGTAATTCTGGGCTCTGGGGCACTTTGTGTTCAAAAGCACCTGCAGGTGGCTTTTCTCAATTGTTAACAGTTTGCTTCTGTTGCTGAAACAAGTGATCTATTTATTTTGCTTAGTTGGAAGGATTAATTAAGGAGACTTTCCTTTGTCCTTTGTTTTTCTGCTTTTCTATCAACAGACAGAAGCCCCCAAAGGCAGTCAGTCATATGGTAAACTCCTTTGCCACTGGTATGATGGCATAACTATTTCCCCGCCCCCATCAGATTTCCTGGTTTTTCAGATAATTCACGAATTCCTTTCCCAAATGAGATAATGAGTTGATAGGTGGTAACAATGAGTTTAAATAGAGTGCCTACATTTTCCCTTCAACTTTCCTTCAACTCATAAACTGGGAATGGATTAAAAAATGTTTTCTGTTTTCTTATAAATGGACTATATCCCTTTCCAGTTACAAATTCATACTTATCAGAGCAACACTTTAAAATACACATTAAAATCTAACAAGGTTTTAAGATAATTTCGAAGTGATTTCACTATAGTACTGGATAACCGTCCCAACAGGGACAGATGAACTGTTCATTCCTTTAAATAATTTAATTTAAAAATCTAATCTGAAAAGTAACCACTATTTATCCTCTTAGCTGCTGAATTTAAAGATATTTTTAGTGATAGAGTAGACAAAGAGGATTGTAGTGAATATAGGTGTGGTTTTTTTTGCCGCACCAGGCAGGTTTTGGGATCTCAGTTCCCTGACCAGGGATGGAACCTGGGCCCTGGCAGTGAAAGCAAGGAGTCCTAACCACTGGACCGCCAGGGAATTCCCTAGGTATCTTTCTTTATATCATGCTTTTTACTTCTGAGAAGTTTTTTGTGAGTGGAAATAGATCTCATTTGAATAATATTCTAAAAATTCTCTCAGAGTAATTCACTTATAAAGTCAGTATTTAATCCTTGATTTATCTCTTCTTTAAATTCATATTTTCACACAATGGATCTATTTAGAATGGAAGTCCCCTTGTAATGATAAAAGGAAAGAAAAATGACAGAATACTAACATACCAGCAGTAAAACATTTTGGGTAAAGTTAAGATATTATTGATAAAAGTGTCATAATTATGAAGCTCTTAAATGATCTAAAATAGATATAGAATTTGAATGCAAAATAAATATAATATTTTATTAATGGAAGATGATAATATACATTATCATATATTCCGTGAAACAACAAATCAATTATTTGACCCAGTTTAGAAGGTGGTATTTCTAGACCTTTACCATGGCATCAGATTTCTTCTACAAGTTGCTTAGCCATTATGAGCCATCCCATCATAAAGAATTTATATCTGATTGGGTTGCACGATTTAAAAAAGCACTTTGATATATAAATAAATAAATATATTTAAATATATATATTTGAATTACCCTAACACAAACATTTCTCCATGTGCTGTAGTAGGCTTATATTAGCATTACAGTAACTGTGACACAGGATAGATACTATGATATTCATTAATGGTTATTGGGCACTTAACCTAAATTTTTGGAAGCTCAGAAAATATGTTATATGGGTAAAAAATTTTTTAAAAGAGCACTTGAATTTTTATTGTTTGACTCATTGACAAACAAGGGGGAACTTTCTAAGGACTAAACAATGGTTCTTAAAGAGTGGTAAGTTTCCCAAAAGGAAAGGAGGGAAACTCTGTAAGATATGGTAGCTGCAAAAAGGAATTCAGGAAGCATTTTGCAAGGGCCTCCAGTAACAATGAGAGTTTCTCTACAAATATCCTGGCAGGAAACTAGCAAGTCAATCAGTGATGATGCTGTAACATTTACTCATGGGTAGAGTGAAAATTAACAAAAGGTCACATAGTTTCTCCTCCCCTCCATAAACATTATGGAGGGAAAAAAATCTTAGGAGTATTTTCATTTCTAAGCCATCTTTTAAAATAGATGAAAAAGAGCATCAGACTAAGTACTGTGAAATGCAGTGTGTATTCTGGACCCAACTGGAGGTTTGTACAAGTTCTTTTATTTATTTATTTATTTATTTGGTTTCATCGGTCTTAGTTGTGGCACTTGGGCTCCTTAGTTGTGGCATGGGAACTGTTAGTTGCAACATGCATGCGGGATCTAGTTCCCTGACCAGGGATTGAACCTGGGCCCCCTGCGTTGGGAGTGCAGAGCCTTATCCACTGCGCCACCAGGAAAGTCCCCTGTACAAGTTCTTTATAATGTCAAATTTATTCAGAGGATTTTCATTCTGAAGTTATAACCCTCCCAACCAATTTTTGGTTTTCAGATATTCTTGTTTTATGAAACAACCTTCCCAATTTTGGGTTTTAAAATATTCTTATTTTATGAAATAATGGGGAGAATAGATAGCGATTTATTTATATTTATACCTTTGCTTCACAAAATAAAAAAGTTGTTAAACCTAAATCAGTTCCCAAAAATTCCTTGCAAATTTTACTGGTCCATGAAATAAAAAAGCCTGGGAACCAGTAATCTAGACTAATTGATGAGATAGATTTACAGTAAAGTATTAAGTAATTAGAATATTCCTAGAATAGTGTTCTGGTTAATTAGATTTTCACATTGTAGGTTAACCTTTTTGTCTCATCCTTGCTCAGTCAATTTGACATGCATTTATTGAAAGCCTTCAGTTATGTCAGGCATCATCCTAATCAGAATTATATATATATATATATATATATATATATATATGGTAGAAAAATAATTAAATCAGGGAAGGGGGTGCAATCAGAGAAAGCTTCACAAGAAAGGTAAAGCTTCTTTTGGGTTTGGATGGACAGATGGAAGCATCCTCCAGGTGAGCATGGAGGGGAAAGCTATTCTACACAAAGGGACCCACATGCCCCAAAGCACTGAGGCTTGAAAGAGCAGAATCATTGATATCTAAAGAGCAGCCATTTCAAGTGTCAAATGAAGGAGTGGCCAGAGAATAAATCTGAGAGGTAGCCTGGAGTCAGATTATAAAGTGATTTGTATGTTTTGCTTAGATGCTTGGACTATATTCAATATATGCTTGGAGAATCTTCGAAGGGTTTTAAGTAGGAGAGAATTGGAAATCTTTTTTTTTTTAATTAGTTAATTTATTTATTTATGCTGTATTGGGTCTTCGATTCTGTGCGAGGGCTTTCTCCAGTTGTGGCAAGCGGGGGCCACTCTTCATCGCGGCATCTCTTGTTGCGGAGCATAGGCTCCAGATGCGCAGGCTCAGTAGTTGCGGCTCACGGGCCCAGTTGCTCCGAGGCATGTGGGATCCTCCCAGACCAGGGCTCGAACCCGTGTCCCCTGCATTAGCAGGCAGATTCTCAACCACTGAGCCACCAGGGAAGCCCCTGGAAATCTTTTAAAAAATATATTAGTGTCTTTTTTTTCCTGCCTGAGTAAGTAGAATATACTGAACATAATTGAACATTTTACTGATAACTGAAGATCTTTCAGTGATCTTCTCAATGAATATCAGTTCTCATTTTATAAAGGAACACATTGAAATATAGAAGGTGTAGGACTTCCTCCTCTTGAGAGACTCAGGAAATATTTTTTGAAGTTTTCTTTATAAAACAAATTACTATGAATGTATTTTGTCTTAATTTGTCTCATTCTTGTTAATGCTAATAAAGGTCTGGGGAAAGATTTTGGTTGACAGCTTTTACTGACTGGATTTTTTCTTAATTTTACTATGGAAAATCACTGATTAATAGATGGTATCCACCTACATGCTGAGTGAGGGGTAAAATTGTGCCAGTTATGGGTAGAATTTGGAGAGTCATATTCATCAATTTCCCCCCTATTGTTTACTCAGCACATAATAGTTACTATATAAACCTATGGTGAACTGAAAAGAATTTGGAATATACATGGTAACATTTTTTTCTGAGGAAAACTGAATTACTGGCTTAACTGGTAGTTCTTTGATATGGCTTACCTTTATATATAAACAAAGGGAGAATAAGTGATCATAATGTGTGAAATTTCACCTTTAAAAGAGTTTAACAAAGATCTATATACAAGGATGTTGAAAATCTTTAGTCATACTGGCACATTGGGGGAATATTTCTTTTTAAAGAATGGGGATCTGGCTTAGAGATGGAAAACAAAGGTAGGAGACATAAAGTCCCTCTGAAGGGAAGAGTGCAAATTGTCAATTTCTCCAGGGTGAAAACTGCGGCTGTGTTCAATAATACTGAACATTCTTAAGAATGACCTGCATATCCATGCTTGCAGATTTCCTAAATTCTTCCTCAGTGTAAAATACCAATAGTAGTATTAGTACCAGGAGTCTGGGTGTATGGGCTAAAAAGTAATAAGTAATCCTATTGTGGGCAAGTATGAAATAGAGAAAAAAATAATATAAATTATATTTGTAAGGTGATGATCTCAACATAGTTGGTTAGGTGTGACAAAGAGAATCTAGAGGTTACTGTAGACAGCCTTCTGGAGTTATGCGCCCAATGTGCTAGTGTAACAAAATAATCTTGGCCTCATAAAGCAAGTGATTTACAAAGAACTTGAAAACATTGCCTAGATCTTGATTTTTAAAAAATACCTTGAAGGCCATATAAATATAATCCAGATATTTCCTTATCTCCTACTAGAAACACCTAAACCACCTACAACGTTTCCCTTTTCTCACTCTTCCATATTTATGGGTATCCCCAAGAGATTTTTCCCCTGAACTCACGGAAAAGTCCTATCGACTACCGATGTTTATTCCCCCTTTTCTGGTAAAAATCCCTTCCAGGGTACTGCTGAGCGCTGCCACTATCTTGGCATCATTGGTTTCCACTGGGCTCTCACTGCAAATTCACTAAACATCCTGAGGTCCAAAGTCTCTCGAAGTTCATTGGCAAAGAGGGGCAGAACATGTAACCATTTACCCCTAACATTCACAGATGGGTACCAAAGCACTTGAGTACCCAATTTTAGTAGGTACGACACTTTCGGTTCTTGCAGTTCCCATGGGAAACTGGGGAACTCCTAACGCAGACCACACCAGGCTGCAGCAGAATTCCTCCCCTTTTCATGCGTGAGGTTTCGCGGCAGGGTTAAGCTTCCGGTGCCACACTGCCCCATTCTCTCAAGAAATAGCCTTCTAGTGCCCGCTTGGGCTCAACCTGGGCTCCCCCCGGCACAGTTCTAGCAAGGAGGATGGACTTCTTCAACTTTGCAGGCTGGCATGGTGGGTGGGCATCTATTCAATCTTTTCAGAAGAGTAACTTAGCTCTCGTGACAAACCCTGAGATAACAACAGAGGACGTGAATTAAACGGAACTTTTAATGGAATTGATTTAAAGGGTTTTTTAAATGAATGCGGGACAAACAAGGACACCTCTAGGTTTGCAGATACTTTTATTAAAGCTCTCTGGAGTAGCGAAATGCCAGTGGGATCGACCGTAGGAGTAGAGTGGACGATGAGTGAAAATTTGTTGAGTACATCTCAGCAGTTAGGACTAGAATTTCAGGTATTCTAACGCATTCTAACCACTCCATTCAGTAGACCGAAGGATGAGATTCCGCAGTATCCCAGCTCTAGCTCCCGATATATTACTCATCTGGAGAAGATTTTGAAATTTTCTCTTCTCCCTTTCCGTCTTTCTCCAATGCAGGCTGTGAGTTTGTCTACCACCCCTACCAATATTTAAAGGGAAAGGCGCTTAGAACAAGGCAAAGTAGGGGGGAGGACTTTGCGGCTGTGTTTCTCAAACCCGTAAAGAGAGAGAGCGATAATGGGTAAGGGGCGTGCAGACTAACTCCTTCCTTGCCCAATCAGGTGCACAGGAAGATGTCCTTTTACCAATAAAAATAAAGTTCGCTTTCCGGAGGCGGGAGGGTGAGCCTTGACTGCCAGTTATCCAAAGCAACGATAGAGTAGAAGACGGAGAATGATTAGAGGTAGGACCAACCCAGGAAAGGGGGCGGGGTGAAGGTGGGGGGTAACTCTGAGCGGCGGCTGGACTGGCGAGTGGGATGCGAGAACTGCTGTTCCTGTAGTAGTGTTTCTCGCCAATCAGGAAGGCTAGGGAGTGGGCGGGGCAGGGAAGAGGTGGGAAGAGCTCGCAGCACCGCCGGGCGCCCGTCGGGCTCTGGGGGGAGAGAGAGAAATCCGGTTAAAATCAGAGTCGGAGGGAGGTTTAACCACAGATCGGTTCCGATCGGATTATTCCTTAAAGGGGACGCGCCATTGTCAAGAGAACGGAGCCTGGGGCCCGAGGGCGGGGACCGGCGGCGCCTGAGGAGTGAGGCAGCTGCACTTGGACTGGGGACGGGTAGGTGTTGCCTGGGGAAAGGCGCTTCATTTCACTTTCTCTTCTAGCCCCAGGGGCAGGCGCCGGGATGCCCGCCGACTGGCGGCCACAGCCCTGGCGGGAGACGAGGTCGGCGACCCTCGCTCGCTGCCTTTCTGATGGGAGTCGAGGGGGAGGCGGGCCAGGATGGCTGGCAAGCTGCGCCGCTCGGGCCAAGACTCATAACGGACACTTAGCCGCGGCGCAGCCCCCGCCTCAACCGAAAACCCGCCGGAGCGGCAGCGGGTGCTCGGGGAGCGCCGCGCGCCCCGCTTCCCCGCGCGCCCGGCTCCCCCGCGCGCGCGCGCGCTGCTTCCTTGCGCGCCCCATTCCGCTCGCGCGCGCCGCGTCCTCGTGGACTCGCGGGAGCCGCCCCGCGGGGAGGAAGGCGGCGGCGGCGAGGCGGAGGGAGGTCGGCGGTCACTGCTTCACTGCCCCGGCTAGGAAGACAGGGCTGAGGAGCAAACTTAGCGCGGTAGCTGGCGGCCGCAGGCAAGGAGGACGCTGGGGACCCGCCGAGCGCGCGGAGTCGCCAGCCCGGCCCAGCATTGTCCTGCTTTTCCTTTGCTCTCGTCTCTCCGCCCACTGCTCGCGGTAGTGGGGAGGGGTGCGGACGCGGGCGCCGTGCCCGCGCCGCTCTGCGCCTTCCGCGCACCCCCAGACCCCGAGCCTGCCCGAGCCGGAATCGGCCCCACCGACGCCGCAGCCAGCGCCTGCGGGCCGTGGGGGCCAGTGAGTGTCCTTGCAGCTCTCAGTCTCCGCACCGGCGCAGGCTCCCTGGGCGCTGAGCTCTTACTTGTAACTTTTCTTTGCCAATTGTTGGAAGTTGTGGCTTCCGGGCGGCAGGTTCTTTGGACAAAACCTCAGTTTCTTGCGTTCTGGAGAGGCTGATTTCTACGGCGAAATGGTTCTTGATCGCTGTCGGTGTTTTCTTCCCAGCCCAGTTTCATTTCTCGGCACCTAAAATCGCTTCTCTCGTGGATTTGCATTGTAAGGGAGCATTAACCTCTCTCAGGTCAAGATAATTTGAAAAGAAAAAAAAAAAAAAAAGGGAGCGGTGTCGATGAGGAGCTAGAGCTCTATGTAGAGCCGAATGCGCCTTAACCTTTGAACTGTGGAAAGTATTACCTGGACTTTACTGGCGGAGCTTCTTTTGGAAGGAAAAAAAATTGCAAAACGAAACAGAACAAAAAACTCCAGGTTGCTAGGGTCTATATGATTAGGAAAAAAAATAAACTTTTGATAAAAGTAAAGTTAGTTTTGTAACTGTTCTGCCCAGCAGATATCTCCGTAAATTTCTGCTACGGAACCCATAGGCATTATAATTAGTAACAGTAACTTGTACTATTGATAAAACAAATGTAAGAAGTTTTTTTCCATCTTGAGCACTGCTGCTATTCTATACCTGTCAATACTTGGTAAAGAAATTATATTTAGAAACAGTACCTCCTTGTTAGAGACCTTGTTTAGAAAAGGAATGTTTTCATGAACATTCATTTTTGACAGTTTCTTCTTGTGCAGTACTTTATAGAGTACTTGCATGTGCAAGTTACAACCCTATAAACAAAGCTGCGGTGTGTGTGTTTTTCTGTAGTCTTTTTTTGGCTACTCATTATCAAAGATAGCATTCCATCCTGTCTTTTCTTCCATTCTGAGTTATTTTGTAAAATTACTTCTCTAGAAAAGTGAATTTTATTGGAACCTCTGGCCCAGCGGGGTTTTTTTTTTTTAAGCAATACTAACAACTTTCCAAAGCGTTCATTGATTATATGAGTGGTGTGCAACATTATAACATAAGTTCATAGGCTCAGCAATAACAACAGAGAAGCTATACTTGGGAATCTAAAAGCCAATTTCAGGTAATAATATTTGAGAGATACTTGACTCTTCCTATAGAATTTAGGAAGTGTAGACACACAAACACATGATCTTTCTTAGTAATCTTGATGGTATCTGGCGTTGTTACACCTAATATCCTCCTTCCTCCTCTTCTCTTTGATCCTCTTCTTTGATAAGTATGTCAGGCAGGCCTGCTGGCATAATCGTCTTTTCCGTCTCATAATAGAAAGTAGAAGATTAAAACAAGCTTCCACATTTTTATTTTTGTTTACTTAGCTTATTTAAACAATAGAGGAGAGAATTCCTGAACTTTTAAAAGATCGCATATAAAGAAAACACTCAGAAAGAATTATCTTTGAACTATCTAGGCTATGTTTCCTGGAAAACATATTTTTCCTCTGTGCTTTTCACATTGTTTTAAACACATTGTCCTAAATATACACATTGCCAGGGCATTTCTTGAATTGTGAACTGTCCATTGAGATCCCTGGGAACTAGAACTGTCCTCTGTTTCTGTGCAGATTCACTGTGTCACCTAGTACTTTTCTAGTGCCCAATTAATGTGTTGACTTAGGTCTTTGTGACAGAAAACGATAACGTTCTATAGAGGCTGCTTGAGAGGCTTATATATTTATTTTTTTAAATAAACACCTTTCTGAGCAAGTTACACCAAAGAATAACAATTGGTTTAGTGTCTGGGGGACGATATATTAATCTAGGTGCTTTTTGTTCGGTGTACAAAACTGTGATTTAATTGTTTATAATATCTGTTCCACAGACATCTTTTGTGATGGTGATTGTTTCTTGTCCCAATTATTAGAATTAGGTTTAATCTGTCAACATCTGTTGAGTACCCATTTATTTGAGGAGTTTTATGGAAAGGTAAAGTAGAAATGGATGACAGTCATTGCTCTCAAAGTTATGGAGTTTAATGGGAAGATGCAAAATTATCCATAGGGAAAAGATAATGTGTATCCCATTGCAGTAACAGGTGCAAACTAACAGTGATGCAGGATTCATGCCAAAATGGTAAAGGAATAGTGGAATGATAGAAGAAACTTAGGTGATGTGGGAAAATTTTCATTGCTTTATGTAGCGAATTTTATATTTTTTAAAAATTAAAAAAATAAAGTATGTTTGGGGTGTATGTTCACTACTTGAACTATTTTTAATCTATAAAATAGTGGGGGGGGGGCAGAGCATGTACTCTGAATTTCACCTATTGTTACCTCATCAGAGGGATCATCTATATAACCCAGCTCAAATGTCACCTTGTCTGCAAGCTCTCCTGTTCTCCTGATCCTAAGTGATGGCTCTTTTCTCTTGCTCCTGTAAAGTCCTTTTACAGCACAAACCATGCTCTGACTTACAGTATAGTTATGTGTGTATTTATTCATTAGCTTGTGGATTTTGGTAAAAACCATTAACAAAAGTTGGAGCCTCCCGCCCACCCCCCCAGTCCCTTTTACTGTTGCCTACAGTACTTGAGCAGGTTTATTATTATTAGCCCAATAGAGTCTGTAAAACCACAAGCAATACAAAAGTTCATACTGTTTTGTTTGGAGAAAGAGTATATGAGTGTTTAAAGGAAAAACCAGTTTTTTCCTTATCACCAGTTTCACATGCTCATTGTAAAATATTGTTATGAAGGAAATGTATAATTTAGAAACTAAATATCCCCTCTAACATTGCCCCTATCACATTAAAACTATTGGTAATGGTTTGACTTAATTCCAGGTTTTCTTTCCCCCTTCTTTTTTTATTACCTTCAGATAGGAGTGCCTTAAACTATCATACCTGAAAAATTTTAATGAGTAAGTTATGTTTACTGGGAATGGAGAAAGGTAATCAATTTTTATACACTTTCTTATTTTTTATTTTATATAATAAAATAAATAATTATTAATTTCTCCAGGCTCAGTTATTATGGTTATTTTACTTGTTCTTGAGAAACAAGGCTCCCACCAGTATTTTTGTGTTCAAAACATAGTCTATGATTTATAGACTATTAGAATCATAATCATTTCAAAAATGGTCAAAACCTGTGTTCCTGAACATTTTAAGTATCTTTACGCTAAAATGTTTTTGGAGTCCATACCGTAAGCCTAATCTCTTCTCATTTCTTGATTCTTCTCGTCTCTAGAGAGCATTAAAAATTGCTCCGAGACTGCCAACTGGCACTGCTCACAGTAGCCTCTGGAGGAATGTAGGAAGATATTTGTTTCTCATCAGTTCACACGCAGAGGTTTTACTCTACCCTTATGTTGCTCATTATAAAAAGGGAGCTACAATTTAGGCTGATGAAGGAGGTGATAAGATTCTGTTGTTCTGGGTGCTTCTTTAAGCCAGCCCAGGTGGGAAAAAAGGTTTTCCAAAGGTTCCTAAATAGAAAACCCAGCTGCAAGCAGCCAGGGCTAATCAGGTGAGAAATCTCCGTTTATTCAGCAAGTTTTTATTGAAAACTACACCTAATTTGTGCACCATGTAGGCACTGAGAATAGGATGATGAAGTCTGTCTGGACCACAAGCTATGAGCTCCTCTGAGTAGGATCCTTAAATAGACAGAGTGGTACATGTGGATGAAAGGTAGCGTACATGATGTGTACTTTTAGGTGATTTGTTATTCACCCTTGTTTGTTCTGTATAGCTTCTTTCAAAGTATCCTAGCAAACAAACCTGGTATTCCATAGGAGGTGGGTTGGGGTCCATGGAGCTTGTTAAAGTAAATCTGTGAGCTGTGGAATTTTTTTTTTTTTTTAATTTAAAGCACTGCTATTCCTGTGAGGCAGAATATTTCAGAAATTCTGCAGATGTTGATGTGTCTTTCCTTATACCCTACAAGGATCGTCCATTTCATAGACCACCGTTATGACACTGTATCTGTATCCTAGTAGGTAATTCAGTTTACTGATAGAGTAGTAACACATTCTTTTAAACTCAAAAGTGCTATAATAAATAGATAGCTTTATCAGGATTTTTTTATGTTATGAAAGTAATTGTTTTGAAAAATCACTTGTATTAAAATATTTCTAACTTTTACAAAATGGACTACCTCCTTTCCCTGCAAGCCTGTTCTGTTGCTCCATCTTTGTATTTGTGGGGAAAGAATCAGATTGTTGAGAAAGGGGCCTTGTAGAATTGTCAGTGATGGAGTCAACCGGCTAGGAAGAATATCTGACCAAGGATACATCCTATGGAGTTTGACCATAATGCAGCAAGTGTGATTTGTCGAGTTTTGAGAAGAGTTAAAAATTTTAAATAACAGCTTAATTGAGATATAATTGGTTTTATTGAGATATAATTGGTTTGAGATATAAATGATTGAGATATAAATTGAGATATAAATGGTTTTTAGTTTATTCCGGAGTTGTACACCTCTATTACAACCACTTTTAGAACTTTTTCATCACCCCATCACCTTCCTTACCTCCCTTCTCAGCCCTAGGCAGCTGCTAATCTACATTCCATCTCTACACATTTGCTATTCTGGATATTTCATATAAATGAAAGATAACATTTTAATAAATGTGCATTCCTGTATAAATCCGCCCCTCTAATGTGCATAAATCCTAGGAGTAGAGAGGGTCTTTTCATGACCCTTGAAGTTTAGAAAGATTTTCTTTAGCGGGAATTTATCTAAATCCTTATTCTACCTAAGCCTGGAGAGAAATGGGAAAAGAGATTTTTTTTCCCCCTGTAAAAATCATGACTCATTTTGAAAGAAAGAAAAAGACTCATTTTGGTGACACTTTTTTATGTTCATTTAATCATTTGGTGACTCTCTATAAGTAAGTAATTTGTCTCGTTCTGTATACTGGACTTAAATAAAGGACAGTACTTTGAAAGAAGTTGAAAGTACTTGGTAAGTTCTAATCATTGCTGAATGTAATTTGATGTTTACCTTATTGGTTCAGAATATATTGCGCAACTTGTCATTTATTTGATCAGAGCTAGTGCTGCGTAAGTTGATTGTGATGAACTTGTATTGCCCCTGAACAGTGCTGAGACCTTGTAGGCACTTAATAAGTGTATATTGGTTGCCTGACCACTATGATCATAGATATTTTCATCAGCTCCCTAGTCCTTATTTTCTGTCTTGTAGTAATAATAGCAGCTACATTTACTGAGTGCTTACTAAGTAATAAGTTCTTTATATGTACTATCTTTTAAAATAAAAGGATGCAATTTAGTTTTGAGAATTTTCTGTATCTCCATTGATTGTAGTTTTACAGGCTTCTGATCATTTTTTTTTTTAAGATTATTTTGAATGACCATTTTTGATCAAACCTAAGACACTTTGATGCCACTGCATTCTTGAACTTTTAGGAAATGTCAACATAAAGTTTTTACCAACTGAATGTTACTGTTGGGTGACAGCAGTTGTGAGATACATTTCTATTTTAGAACAACCATACTTCAGAGAGGTTGAAGTGGTGGTGGTGTAGTGTTTTTTTAAAGGGCATCTGGGAATTGAAGAAGGGGATATTAGTTTGTTCATTTACTGCAGTGCAGCTTCATTTTTTTAGGTTGTGAAACATTCACAGATACGCCTTGTTGCGTGAATGAATTTCAACATAATATTTCAACTTCTCCGGACTCCTTGTTTTGTTTTGTCCTCTTTTGTGTGTTTTTTTTTTTTCTGGGTGTGTCTCTTTCATGGTAACATTCAGACATGACGTAATTTAGTTCAATACTAAAGAATGCTGGAAAGATAATTTAAATGTGATTTTCAGTTTTCTTCTCCATTAAAAAAATTTAAGATGCATAATGCTGTCTATAATACTAGTAAAAAAAATATTACTTTGGTGGTTCCACTCATGTGTCTTGGGTGTCAGTGAACTCATCACAGTGTATTTGCAGAATCTCCAGCCATCAGCCTCCTCAGTCAGCAATATACAGACCACCATATTTTGTTCATTTGTTGGTGAAACCATTCCTTTCTAAAGCATGTTTGGTTTTGGGGGGTAGATTTGCTTATTACTTTATTGTTAACTGTATCTCTTTGTTTGCTCTCATTACACCCACCGGTAGTAGTTTACTCACCTTTCTGATTTGGTATTTCCCGTGTGATATGAGACTAGAACCCATAACCACTTGTTGAATGGTGGATAAAAATGATAGAAGGTTCTGGGTGAGAAACTGAAGAACTTCCTGTGCGTGGAGCTTTAGTGCTAGGACCTTGTTGTCTTGGTTTTTACTGCTTAGAAGTAAAAGGTGGTATAATAGGGTGGTATATTTAACTTCCCCTGAATAATGGATCTCTTAAAATTCCGTCTTATTAAGTCTAACTCAAGTGGATGGAGGATAATTAAGTGGGTGGAAAATAATTCTTTTCTGGATGTCTTGATAGTCTACTTCGTGTGAAAACCCAACCCACAGCTTGTATACCAGGATACCTGTATGCATTGGTATATTTGCTGCAATTCAGAACCTAATACCATGAGCAGAAATTAGAGGCTTTAAAGAACTGTGAGGTTGCATATAAAATAACCACATGTGCCTGTTATCTCGATATTTAAACAGGATCTTTTGCTAATCTATTTTCTTTGAGGTAAAATTATCTTTGTAGATGCACTTTTTTTTTTTTTTTTTGCGGTACGCGGGCCTCTCACTGTTGTGGCCTCTCCCGTTGCGGAGCACAGGCTCCAGACTCGCAGGCTCAGCGGCCATGGCTCACGGGCCCAGCCGCTCCGCGGCATGTGGGATCTTCCCGGACCGGGGCACGAACCCCTGTCCCCTGCATCGGCAGGCGGACTCTCAGCCACTGCGCCACCAGGGAAACCCTGTAGATGCACTTTTCTGTGTTTATGTTGATGGTAACTTAGGCTTTGTATTGTATTTAATATTCTTGGCAATACTGAATCCATAGTATAGTTTCAGTGAATACTGGTTAGAGTTTTAGTCATACATTTCTTTATGGTTGTTTCACTTTTTCCTGTTGTAGAACTCATGGAGTCATAATGTTTAAGAGCTGGACTGTCCTTGGGAATGATCTAATATGACTCCTACATTTTGTAGATGAGGATGAGACTGTGACTTGTTTAACCTATGGATAAAAATTGATTTCTTTTTGATTCTCAATTCCATGTTTTTCCTGTTCTGGCATATGCTTGCCCAAGTAAAAAATGTAAAAGTAGAGTCTTAGATTATTGTAGCCTCTGTAACAGAGGTCTGCAAAAGTTTTATGTCACACTCCAGCAGCATAAAAAAATGTATCTGCATTCCCAATATGTGTATGTTTATTGTAAACTATATACTATAATATTATGTACATAAAAAGACATTAACAAAAATAATGAGATAAAGATGAAAAATATTTTAGAACAATTTAAAATGTATTATTTCCATGTTTTTGATTCCACCTAAAATATTAGTAATTTTAAAAATAAGTATGATTGAATGTCTTCACTTAAAAATATTTAATATTCTTGGCAATACTGAATCCATAGTATAGTTTCAGTGAATACTGGTTAGAGTTTTAGTCATACATTTCTTTATGGTTGTTTCACTTTTTCCTGTTGTAGAACTCATGGAGTCATAATGTTTAAGAGCTGGACTGTCCTTGGGAATGATCTAATATGACTCCTACATTTTGTAGATGAGGATGAGACTGTGACTTGTTTAACCTATGGATAAAAATTGATTTCTTTTTGATTCTCAATTCCATGTTTTTCCTGTTCTGGCATATGCTTGCCCAAGTAAAAAATGTAAAAGTAGAGTCTTAGATTATTGTAGCCTCTGTAACAGAGGTCTGCAAAAGTTTTATGTCACACTCCAGCAGCATAAAAAAATGTATCTGCATTCCCAATATGTGTATGTTTATTGTAAACTATATACTATAATATTATGTACATAAAAAGACATTAACAAAAATAATGAGATAAAGATGAAAAATATTTTAGAACAATTTAAAATGTATTATTTCCATGTTTTTGATTCCACCTAAAATATTAGTAATTTTAAAAATAAGTATGATTGAATGTCTTCACTTAAAAAAAAACTTTTTATTTTGAAATATTTATAAATTCATGGCAGGTTGCAAAAATAGTACAAGGAGTCCTGTGTAACCTTCATTCAGTGTCCCTCAGTTGTAATATCTTATATAACAAAACGTATTTATAACAACATTAAACCAGGGAACTAACATTGGTACAGTACTGTTAAGTAGCCATATTCAGATTTCATGTTTTTTAATGCACTCATTCATGTGTATGTGTGTGTATAGTTCTACGCAATTTGATAACATTTCATGTCTGGATTCATTTAACCACCACCACAATCAAGATACGGTACTGTTCCATCACTGCCAAGAAACTCCCTCACGCAACTCAAGGTCTCCTCCTTCCCCACCCTCCCTATCCCTATTTACTGGCAACCTGTAATTTGTTCCCCCCATCTCTATAATTGTGTCATTTTGAGAATGTTACATAAATGGAATCATACTGTATGTAACCTTTTGCGATGGACTTTCTTCACCCAACCCAATGCCCTGGAGAACCATCCGAGCTGTCGTATGTATCAGTAGTTCATTTCTTTTTAGTGCTGAGTAGGGTTCAGTGTATGGATGTACAACAGTACACAGTTTGCTAACTCTTCACCTGTTGAAGAGCATAGGAGTTGTTTCCAGCTTTTGGCTGTTACAAATAAAGCTCCTGTGCACATTCGTATATAGGTTTTTGTGTGAACATAAGTTTTCATTTCTCTGGTATAATTGCCCAAGAGTGTAATTGCTGGGTTGTATTGTAAGTGTATGTTTAGTTTTACAAGAAATGGCCAGACTATCTTCCAGACTGGCTATATATTCCCAAGAGCAATGTATGAAAGAGCCAGCTTCTCTACATGCTTGCCAGAATTTGGTTATGTTCACTGTTTTTAAAAAATTTTAGTCATTTAAATAGTTGTGTAGTGATAGCTCATTGTAGTTTCAATTTGCCTTTCCCTAGTGGGCAAATTAATTGTTTCCCTAATGAGCAAATTGGGTTGTTTTTCATTGTTGCGTTTTGAGAGTTCTTTTATATTCTAGATATAAGTCTTTTGTTAGATATGTGATTGGCACAAATTTTCTTCCCATCCACAGCTTGTCTTTTCATCCTCTTAACAGGGATTTTTTTACAGAGGCAAAAAGTTTTAAATTTTCATGTAGTGCATTTAATCATTGTTTTCTCTTTTATGATTGTTCTTTTGGTGTCATGTCTATGGACTGTTCACCTAGTCCTAGGTCTCAAAGACTTTTTTCCCTGTGTTTTCTTCTAAAAAGTTTTATAGATTATGTTACAAGATAATCACATTTTTACCTTACAGCTTTTGATAAAGCACTGGTATTGGTAACAGGCAGTTGTCAGCTCTCCCATTTTCTTGTTGCTTGCTTGTATTTTGCTTTATTAATATTATGTTTAATCTGCCTTTCTTTGCAAAAATCTTAAAAATCCATCCATGAGTGATATCATAATTCTACTGAGATCTGCAGATCTACTTACTTGGGCCCATGCGGGCTGCAGCATGTTGTGATCTGCTGAAAGTGAACAGGTGAGGATACCACAAACAACCCCTCCAGGGTGTGAAACTGCTACCTCTCCCTTAGGAGACTTTTATCTACTGCAATACTGTGTGTGTACTCAGCGTCGCAAACAGAAACCCTTCTGAATATCTTAAGCTAGAAGAGATTTCATACGAGGTATTAGGTGCTTACAGAATTGTTAGAAGGGCCTAACAGCAGGTTTTAGGGGGTCAATCCAGAGGTAACTCACCAGGGCAGCTCAGAGGCCACCTTGGGAGCCGTGCTGGAATCCAGACCTCGTGCCACCTCTGCCACTGCTGCATTTGCTTCTAGATACTCTGAAAGCTACAGGACAGACCCCAACTTGCAACCCTGGATTAGGAAGTCAGATCAAGACACCTCTGCTGCTGGTGCTGCTGCCGCCCCACTTCTCGTCACCCAAGAAGCTGGGGGATGGACTCTGGAATTATGCTGTAGAGAAATCTCATATTTCCACAGCTGTGCTTGCCCCCCAAACAACTAAAAAGGCTTCTTTCTAATTGCTCATAGGTAGGCGGGAGGTCAAGTGCGCCAATCTGTGGTATCCAGCATAGTTCACGTAAATGCCATAAGATGGAAGCAGCCTGATGCAGGACCAAGAGCAGGTGCTGGTGTCAGTCTGACACATTGAATATTAGTAAACCTCATATTTTAAATTTAAGATAACACATATGTACTATCTTCTAGTATTTTCTTTTTACCTTATTGGCTTGAGAACCCTTCTTTTGAGGCTTGCATTTACTCCACTTTGAACTTAATACATTTTGCATGACTAAGTAGTAGGAACATAGCAGGTCTGGTATGATTTTTTCCCCAAATATTTAAATTTTATTCTTAATGTCTCGCAATTTTTGAAACCATATTTTTCCTTTTTTTATAAATATATACAAGTATAAAATGTTACTCTTTTGGGGAACACTCATTAAATTCAGGCAACATTATTCTCTGACTGTCTGGACCTGAGCTTTCTCTTTTACACCTATATAGGTTTTCCCCAGCTCTCCCTGGAGAATTCTGTGAAAGAAGTGGATTTTCTCCTAGAACTGTGCTTTGGTATCAGAGGCACTCCAGCCAGCAGCCATCAGTACTTTGGTTTCTATTTGTTGAAAATAATTAAAGTGTGGTTTGTTTTATTGCATACTTTGAATTTTATTCCTGGGTGTAACAAATTTTGGCATAAAACCAAAAATTGAGACATACAGATATCTTTGCAAAGACTGGTTTTATATGGTCTGTAATGGCAGTCAATTTAAAATACAATAAAATAAGTTATATTAAAAATTTTGAGTATGTGTTCATGTGCATTTTTCTAGTGAGAAGTCTAGGTTCATCAGATTCTCAAAACAGAGGCCATGACCCAGGAAAGATTAAAAACGGCTGCTCTAGAGGTATAAGTTCAATCAAGACATTTGCCAAACATTTAACACCAAGGCTTCTGCCGTCAGTCACAAATCCCTTCCCTGATCTCCATGCTGTATCTGTAGACTTTTTCAGGGCATAAAAAGAAAATTATTGTTACCCAGGTGTTTAGGGAAGAGCCAAGGAACATCATAAGAGGTCATTATTAGATGAGAAGAGACACCTGGAAGTCAATTATATCAGTTTTTTTTTTTTTAAGAAGATATGTTCCCATATGGCTGATGGTTTCCTGAAAAATGTGTTATACATGTCAAGACATAGTAAACTGTTGATATCTGCAATCCAGTATATTACATCTTGGGGGATTTATTTGAATGCTTGAAATAGTTATAAAAATAATTTATATGTTCAACTCTAGAGGCTAAAATTGTACAAATGGGGAAGGAATCTACAAACTTAAACTCTGTAATTGATTTAAAATAGGTAAGAGATGATTCAGAGACACATAAATGTGTTGGATTTTCACATCCGATACCACATTTTCACATAGTTTTAGCTTTGTTTCTTAACTAATGACCTCTCTTCATATGCCAAAGCCTAAGTGGAATGTAGCATGGTTTGTAGAGATTTAAAAACCTTTTGTTTAAACAAAATCATGCACAGAGATCTCTAATATAAAGTGATTAAAGGAGAGATGGTTTTAGTTGATGTAAGGGCAAGAAAAGCCTTACTTTTTGTACATTTCCCTTTACCCCCTCCCCCTCCCAGACACGCACAAATAGTTATGAGGTCTTTAGAAACAGGTGGGCCTAATGTAATCACAAGGGCCTTTAAAAGAAGAAGCAGGAGGCAGCAGAATCAGAACCAGAGAGACGGCATCATGAGAAGGAATTGACCGGGCGTTGCTGGCACTGAAGATAGAAGGCGGCCGTGAGCCAAGGAATGTGGGCAGCTTCTATAAACCAGTAAAGGCAAGAAAATGGATTCTCCTTAGAGCTTCCAGACAGGAATGCAGCTCTACTGACTCTGATTTTAGCCCGGTGAGACCTGTTTTGGACTTCTGGAACTGTAAGACATATATTCGTTACTGCTAATTTATGGTAATTTGTGATTGCAACAATAGCAAACTGATACAGTGCTTACTTAATACATTTTAGGAGTAAACATTCTTTCTTAACACAGCCAGCTGAATTTTACCTCGTCTATTTCAACAGCTCTTTCTCTGTACCTGGTTTTCCCTTTTCAGAAAGAAGAACCAGGAGATCCTAAACTGTCTTCAGATTTATCAATTTCACTTTAATTCTTTATAGGTTTATAATATATGCAATATAAATTAATAAAAGGATTCGAGTGCTTACCTTTTCTATGCTGGTCGTGATGACGTTAGAAAAGAATGTGGCAAGACCCTATTGTAGATAATAAACAGTTAACAACAATAACTACCAAGCATCAGGTGACTGAGTGCCAAAGTGAGTGGTAGGGATAGTAGTAGGTATCATGAAAGCAAAGCAGAGAGCAGCTGTTTTAGACTGGAACAATCTCTGAAGGCTTTGTAAAAGAGATTTTTGAGCTAGGAATATGCTCTTAAAGTATTGGGGAAATTGGTTCCAACAAAATAATCTGTTATTAGAAACACAGAACTTAAAGTTTACTAGTTTAATTATTATTTTATTTATTTATTATTTTATTTTTTGTGAACACATGGGAGAAATATATTTTTCCTATTGAACTTTTTATGGTGGAGGAGAGACTCTTGTAGAATTTTAAAAACTTGTAAATGCAAACTACAGTAAGTTGATGACATATTTGTCTTGATAATGTGAAGTATAACACCTGAGATATCTCTATTCCCTATGTTGCCGGAGTGATACATATTGCCTTGAGTGGTACATATTGTTTTTTCATTGTATTTTAATGTTTAAATCTCAAAATATGATTGGAAACCTAGTATGATGTAATCTGAGTTCATCGTGTTATAAGTGCTAAAAACATTGACCATGATTACATTTTTGAAGGAAAGGTATTACATGGGCTTGCTAAAGATAATTATGTTAGACTAACCTTACTTTTTTTTTTTTTTTTTTTTTTTGTGGTATACGGGCAGCTCACTGTTGTGGCCTCTGCCGTTGCGGAGCACAGGCTCCGGACGCACAGGCTCAGTGGCCATGGCTTACGGGCCCAGCCGCTCCGCGGCATGTGGGATCTTCCTGGACCGGGGCATGAACCCGTGTCCCCTGCATCGGCAGGCGGATTCTCAACCACTGCACCACCAGGGAAGCCCCTAACCTTACTTTTTAGATAGGATTATGGGACTGTGGGTCAAGAGAATGCAGAAGGTACAGTATAACTGCATTTCAGCCAAACATTTTATAAGATTTCTCTCTGTTGACAGGGGGAGGCTGTGGGCTGGATGGCCATAAAATTAGGTAGAAATGTGATTGGTTGAGTAGCACCTCTAAAAATTAATAATGAATTGATGACAGCTGGAGAAAAATTTCTAGTGACATGCTGAAAGTCACTGTCCATATTTTTGTAATGATGTGAATGAAAACATTGATACCATGCTTATCATTTTGGGATGAAATGAATTTTTTAGGGTTGACTTTTGAAAATAATATTTCTGACTAAAATGGTGGGCTAAGGCTAACATGATAACTTAATGGAGCTTGATGTAAAGTCCTGTATATGAGTTCAGAAAACAGCTGCATAATTATAGGGGTGAGGGAGATGTGGTTGAGTACAAACAACTTAGGTATTTTAATTACTCTGATAAACTCAATATAGATATAAAATGTACTGCAACTATAAGAAAGCCTTCATAGAATCGTCATTTGGACTACTGGGGGAGGAGGTTCAGAAGAGGAAAGGTATCAGTCTTACTTTGTACTGTCCAGATTATACCGGGAGTATTGTGTTGAGTTCTGGATGTGATATTTGACGAGTTAGAAAACAGAAAATAACAAGTGTTGGCAAGGATGTGGAGAAATTGGAACACTTGTACATTGTTGGTAGAAGTTTATGATGGTACAGCTACTGTGGAAAACAGTTTGACCACAGTTAAACTGAAAATTATGATATGACCCACATGTTCTGTTCCTGTGTACATACCCCAAAAAATTGAAAACGGGTATTCAAAGAAATATTTGTAATGAATGTTCATGGTGGTGCTTACATAGCAATTTACTTTAGCTAAAAGGTAGAAACAACCCAAATGTAATCAACTGATGAATGGATAACCAAAGTGTGGTATATGTTTACAATGGAATATTATCCAACCATAAAAATGAAGTACTGATAAATGCTTCAAAGTGCATGAACCTCAAACGTTATGATTAGTGAATGAAGCTGGACACAAATGATCACATATTATATGAGTCCATTGATATGAACTATCTAGGAAAGGTAAATCCGTAGAGACATAAATCAGTTTGGTGGCTGCTAGGGGCGTGGGGAATGGGGAGTGACTGCTTGATTGGTATGGGTTTCCTTTGGGGGTGATGAAAATGTTTTGGAACTAGGTAGAGGTGTTGTTGGTTGCAAAACATTGTGAATATACTAAATGCCATTGATTTGTACACTTAAAAAGGTTAATTTTATATCATGTGGATTTTAGCTTAATTTTTAAAAAGTGTCAGTACATATAAATCAGTTGGATAGTATTGAGAGTCCAGAAATAAACCCTATGATCAATCAATTTTTAAAAACATTTGACAAAGGTACCAAGACAATTCAATAGGGAAAGAACAGCTTTTTCAGCAGTGTTGAGGCAACTGGAATCCCCATGCAAAATGAATTTGAACCCCTTCCTCACACCATGCACAAAAATTAACTAAAAATGGATCACAGATCTAAATGTAACAGCTAAAATTATAACATTCTTCAAAGAAAATATGAATAAATCTTAGTGACCTGGGTTAGGCAAAGCCTTCTTGGATATGACACTAAAAGCACAAGCAACAAAAGATAGGTAAATTGGACTTCATCAAAATTAAAAACATTTGTGCCTTAAAGGATACCATCAAGAAAGCGAAAAGACAACCCACAAAATGGGAGAAAATATTTGCAAGTCTTGTATCTAGGATGTACAAAGAACTCTTAACAACTCAATAATAAGGCAAATATCCTAATTAAAAATGATGAGTAAATGGATGAATTTTATGGTAAGTGAATTATCTCAATAAAAACTTAAAAAAAATGAGTCAAGTGGAATATGTTTAGCAATTTCTAGTCTTATGGGAATCAAAAATTGAAATCCTACTCTTTCACTGCTTTTCCTTTTTGCCTTTTGACCTCCCCCATTCCATCTCTCAACTTCTATCAGCTGTACCTTTTATCCTTACAAGGTTGTAAACATTGACATTCTGTTCTGTAACCTTAATGAAATCTTTGGTGCTTTGTTTTTGTATCGGTCATACATCTTTTAATTACCATGCAAATATTAATTGCAGAATGGAGTAGTGAGTTTATGGTTACATTTCCTTCTCTCCACACCAGTGTCATGATCCCATGCCAATAGAAGGATGATGTTCCTAGTATCAAAGACGAATGGATTCTCTTTCCCTATTATCTATCAGTTGCTCAAAATAATGTCATATATGTATGTTTTTACACTTGAACCATTACTTCCTTGAATAGCTTTTTTGTTTTTCCTTATGTATCATTTTGGTTGTTTTTGGCAGCATTTTACAGAATATCCACCCACAGGTGACATATCTGGTGCTTCAGACCTTTCTCATATTGCCAGTGGCTGCTGTAACTCCAAGCATCTTTTTTTCTCTTACTAAAAGGCAGGAGGAAGGGGATAGGATGAGTGCTTTTTTTTTGGATCTTCCCCCTTTTAAAATATATTTTTGAAAAATTTTAAAACATAAAAAAGTTGTGAGAATAGTAATATGAACTGTCTAACTTTCACCTAGATTCATCAGTTACAAACATTTTGCTATATTTGCTTTTTCCTTTCTTAATCTTTTGTTTCTGTAAATCTAGATCCAGTTGTCCTTATTTTGGTGAATCTTTTGAGAGAAAGTTGCAGAGATCATGATTCTTTACCCTTAAATACTTCATCACATATCACATAAGAAAAGGTGTGATCATGGAACAATGATTAAATTCAGGAAATGTAACTGTCACAGGTTGAGATCTCTGGGGAGCAGATGCTGAGCCAGAATTAGGATTGTATTTACAAAAGTGAAAGAAGGAAGCAGGATTGGGCAGGTGGAGCTGTCAGATTGTGATGACACCCTGTCTGCCAGCACAAGGAGTGCATCTGGAGTTAAGACTGTCCATTAGGGGAGTTCCATGTTGGGCAGAAATTGCTTGGCCTGTAACTTGCGTTTTTCATTTATGGGCTGGGAGTTGTCCGGAGAATATCGAGACCCTCTCTTGAAGGCTGAAGCTAACTCTGATGAAACTAACAGCTTAACCACACTCCTCCCTCCTGGAAGTGAGTCTTTTGAATGTGAGTGGTAGGTTTCCATGTCTACCACAAGTACCATTATCTAATATACAGTCCATGTTCAAATTCACCAGTTGCCCAGTAATGCTCTTTATGGCAAATCTTCCTTCCCACCATCAGATCTCTCTTTTTATCTTGGAGGAAAGTCTTTCAAGAAGCTCCCGGGCTTCCCTGGTGGCGCAGTGGTTGAGTCCGCCTGCCGATGCAGGGGACGCGGGTTCGTGCCCCGGTCCGGGAGGATCCCACATGCCGCGGAGCGGCTGGGCCCGTGAGCCATGGCCGCTGAGCCTGCGCGTCCGGAGCCTGTGCTCCGCAACGGGAGAGGCCACAAA
>NC_041220.1:53369378-53382138 GCF_002837175.3 Physeter macrocephalus
ATCCCACATGCCGCGGAGCGGCAGGGCCCGTGAGCCATGGCCGCTGAGCCTGCGCGTCCGGAGCCTGTGCTCCGCAACAGGAGAGGCCACAGCAGTGAGAGGCCCGCGTACCGCAAAAAAAAAACCCCAAAAAACAAAAAAACTCCCCAGATGACTTTCCTGTAAGTTTCATTGGCTTAAACTGAGTTGCTTGTTCACCTCTGTTCAGGCCAGCTGCTGGCAAAGGAGAATGGGATTTCCGGGGCTTGTTTAGACCTGTAGTGATTTATCCCATGGGTCTGGGTGAGAGTCTGCCTTCCCTAATCCTGTGCTTCTCACCTGATACCTTAAAAAAAAGAAAAAAGAAAAAAAAAAAAAGTTTAGTTCCTTTTAAAGGAATAAGGAAGGAAAAGCTGTAGGTAGACAGCATTCTGCTGGAGCTTTCTGTTGCGTATCTTTTTTTTTTTTTTCTGTTAGGAAACACGTGCATTCCTGTTGTGAAACCAGCTTCTTAGTTATACTGTCTTTGGAACAGAATCCATTCCTTTCTTCCTTTCATGGAGTTCACTAATTTTCTGTATTAATAGGATGAATTATAGTTTAGTCCTGCTGTACACCTGCCATTCTGGGATTTCTTTTTCATTTCACTCTTGATCATTTCCACCGTTTCTTGTGTTCTCACATCCACTTTATTGGTTTTCATTCTTGTTTGCTAAAGAACACCCTCAAGTAATGTTCTTACATGTCTGAAACTGTCTTTATTCTGCCTTCTCACTTGATTGATCATTTGGATGTAAAAATCTAGGTCAAATTTACTCAATTCTGGAAGTTTTCAAGACATTGCTCTGTCTTCTACAATTGAGAATTTTATTTTAGTCAGATTCTTAATTGTTTTTTCCTCATCATTTAGAATAATTTTTGGCTATGAAATTTCACAGGATTTGTCTAGGTGTCTCTCTCATGGAACAGAGGGTAGGTCACTTGTTTTTTTATTCCTTCATTATTCGTTACCTGGCTTCCTGTTTTATTTTATACCTGTACTTCATTACTGACCTTCTTTTATTCTGGGTGATGTTAACATCAGTGTGGATGGTTCATTCAAAGCCCTTGACAATACCTTTGACAGACCCTGCACCTATTAGTCATTCTTCTCTTTCTTAGATTAGTTTTGTTCAGGCATTTAGGGTTCACCTGCTTCACTGTCTCCTCCCCAACCCAAAGGGGGCAGTTTGTAAAGCAGCCTAAAGTCAATAATGTTAGTTTCATTCTCCTTGCCAGTGATTGGTTCAGGCATGGTGACATATAAAGGAAGTCCTCTGGGCGTCTGGTTTCCTTCAGTTTATGAAGGCACACCCCTTCTTTTGGATGTGGTCACATGGGCTCATGATACATGGAGCTGCTGCAGCCATTTTGGGTCATTGAGAAGAAAGCAAGATGATGAATGACTCCCAACTCAAAAATTAACTTGTTTAAAATTGAATTCCTGATCTCCAGTGCTCCCCAACCCCAGTTTTTTGCTCCATCTTTCCAGTTGCTCAGGCCAAAAAATCTTGCCATTATCCCTAACTTTATTGCATGCACATAGAATATGGACATCCCACATCCTATTCATTAGAAGATCCTAAAAGCTCCCCCTTCAAATTATATTTGCAATCTTACTACTGTTTCCTATTGACACCACTACCGTCCTGCTCCAAGTCACTGCCATTTCTTGCCTGGATTACCACAACAGAGCAGTGGCTACCCAGGGAATTTTCTTAGGGTTCAACTAGACAGATGTTTGGATTGCCATAGGCCACATTTGACATCAGATTTGCTTAAGAGGATACGGGACAGGAAACACAGCTTACCAACAGAGAAGAATCAGATACTCTCTTTGGTAGGAGTCCTTGTAGCAGTCTACAAAGAACAGCCGGAACCATTCTCTGTGTCTCTCCCCTCTTCCAAGTGATGCTTAAGTAAGAGTAATGAGGCTCACTTGATGGATATGTAACTAACTTTGCTTAGGAGCCCCATGTTCCACAAGAGCCATTATCTTGTGTAACAACCCATGAGCATAGCTTCCAGGATCCCTACAAGGTATGTGCCGAATTATAGGAGTCACCATAGTAAGGGAAGCTCACCAGGTATTTATTGTTTCTCTCTGTCCGAAGCAACTTACCAATAGTCATTTTTACCATAAGCAACGTTGCCTGGTAACACAGCTGACATTCTGCCTGTATGGTTTCCAGGGGAACAGAGCTAGAAGATGAACTGAATCCAAGAGCAATTTCTCAGGCTCAAAGACAAGGGTTTTGCTAACACTTCAGTCACAAATAGCCTCGTAGTGAGAGTTCCCTGGCATCAGTGCTTCTCCACTGTACTCTGTTCTCAGCCTAGTAGCCAGAGCGATCCTTC
This sequence comes from Physeter macrocephalus, assembly GCF_002837175.3. NCBI lineage: Eukaryota > Metazoa > Chordata > Mammalia > Artiodactyla > Physeteridae > Physeter > Physeter macrocephalus. Next base: position 53,371,755 of record NC_041220.1, read on the forward strand.
TAAATGTATGACAGTCATGTTACTCTTTTGCAATCCGTGCAGTGGCTCCCCAGAGCACAGTTGCCTACAGGCCTTACCTGAGTTGGTCCCTCGTTACCTCTCTAATCCTTTTTTCCTATTACTCTTTCCCTTACTCATTTGCTCCAATCATCCTAATGTACCAGCCATGTTCCCGCCTTAGGGCCTTTGTGATTGCTTTTCCCGTGGCTGGAATATGCTTACTCCTGATAGCTACCTGGCTGAGTTTTCAGATCTTTGTTTAAATGTCACCTTTTTAATGAGATGTACTCTGACTGTTTAAAAATTGCAGCGCCTGCCACCTCTGGCACTTGCCAGTCTGTGATTCTTCTCTACTTTTTCTTTTTCCTTTCTTCCCCGCATAGCTTCTCATCTTTTTATGCCTCATAATTTACTTATTATTTCTATTGTCTGTTGTCTTCCCTTGTTAGCATGTAAGCTCTAAGAAGGGCAGGATTCTTCTCTTTTGTTCATTGATGTATCCCAGCTGCCTAGGACAGTGTCTGACACACGGTTGATGCTTAGTAGGTTTAAGTGCACACACAATTACAGAGGGCTTATTGTACACTGAGCATTTGACATATATTCATTTAGTCTTCATGAAACCCTCTTGAAATAGGTACTTTTATTATCCCTTTTAAAAATAAGAGTGGAAACAGAGGTTAAGAGACTTGCTCCATGCTGCTTAGCTCATAAGTGAGTCCTTGCAAGCTGGCTCTGGAGCCTGTGTTCTTAACTGTATGCAGTTAAGCATCTTTCTGCATATATTTTTTTAAACCTGATTTTAGATTATATCTTTTTGGTAAATTCCCCTTTATTAACTTAGAGGTTATGGCCATTTTAATGTCTTGATGCGTGTAGCCCAATTATTTTGCAGGATCCCATTAACCATATGTGAATGTATCCTTTAAAAAAATGACTATTGGGGTGATTTAATTGACTTCCGATCGTCCTCTTTCATCTAATAATGAACTCTTACGGTGTTCCCTAGTACTTCCCTAAATACTTGGGTGACAATAAATTATTTTCCTTTTATGTTCTTGGAAGGGGGAGCAGATGCAGGATGGAGGTCAGAGAGGGTTTCATGATTAATCATAGTAGAAGCCTCAGTGTTAAATAGTGGGTGAATGTGTTGGTTTAACTGATACCTAAAAACTTGCCATTCTCAATCTTGTCTGAATGATGGCCCCCTTTGAGAATCTAATGTAAGCTATGGACCTCTTACATGAAAAATGCCTATAAACACACGCTTTAAAAATTTTATACAACTTTTTGTATTGTAAATTGATTTCCATCACAGGACATATAAAACCAGTCTCTGCAAAGATTTCTATGAAGTTGAGTTTTTGTTTTTTGTGTAAAATTATATGCCGCATCCAAGAATAAAATCCAAATATTTGCTTAAAAAAATTGAGCTTTTTTTTTTCAAAAGTTAATTTTAATGGGAAGACTGGTTTATAATAAGTCAAAATTGTGGCATTGTCTTTGATATAGCAATACCTATGTCATTTTAAAATTTTCAAACTATTTTTGTTTTGTCAACCAAAGCAGAAAACGTAATTTTTAAGATTTGTAGAAATAATTGGAATTAGAGTCAGATCACATAAGACAAGGTTTTCTTTTTTTTAATTTAAAAAAAGCCTTTTTAATAGACTATTTTTATTTTATTTATTTATTTATTTATTTTGCGGTACGCGGGCCTCTCACCGCTGTGGCCTCTCCCCGTTGCGGAGCACAGGCTCCGGGCACGCAGGCTCAGCGGCCATGGCTCACGGGCCCAACCGCTCCGCGGCATGTGGGATCTTCCCGGACCGGGGCACGAACCCGTGTCCCGTGCATTGGCAGGCAGACTCTCAACCACTGCACCACCAAGGAAGCCATATTTTATTTTATTTTTGATAAATTTATTTATTTATGGCTGCGTTGGGTCTTCGTTGCTGCGCACGGGCTTTATCTAGTTGGGGCGAGCGGGGGCTACTCTTCATTGCGGTGCGCGGGCTTCTCATTGCGGTGGCTTCTCTTATTGTGGAGCACAGGCTTTAGGTTTGCGGGCTTCAGTAGTTGTGGCACACGGGCTCAGTAGTTGTGGTTCGCGGGCTCTAGAGCGCAGGCTCAGTAGTTGTGGCGCATGGGCTTAGTTGCTCCGCTGCACGTGGGATCATCCTGGACCAGGGCTCGAACCCGTGTCCCTTGCATTGGCAGGCGGATTCTTAACCACTGCACCACCGGGGAAGTCCCTGTAGACTTTATTTTTCTAAAGACTTTTTTCCAGAGAGCAGTTTCAGGTTCACAGCCAAATTGAGAGGAAAGTACAGAGATTTCCTATAGAGCCCTTCTCCCATTCATGCATAGCTTCTCATATTAACAACACCCACCATCAGGGTGGTGTATTTGTTACCACTGATGAGTCTACACTGACACATCATAATCACCTAAAGTCCATAGTTTACATTATGGCTCACTTTTGGTATTGTACATTGTAGGGTTTGGACACATGTGTAATGACATATATCCACCATTATAGTATCACACAGAGTATTTTCCCTGCCCTAAAAATCCTCTGTGCTCTGCCTAATCATCCTCCCACCCCTTCCCGGCAACCAGTGATTTTTCTTTTTTTTACTGTCACCATAGTTTTGCCTTTTCCAGAATGTCAATATGTACAATATGTAGCTTTTTCAGATTGGCTTCCTTCACTTTAGCATTATGAATTTAACATTTCTTCATGTCCTCTCATGGCTTGATAGTTCATTTCTTTTTAGTGCTGAATAATATTCCACTGTTTGGATGTACCACAGTTTATCCATTCACCTAGTGGAGGACATCTTGGTTGGCAATTATGAATAAAGCTGTTGTAAACATCCATGTGCAGGTTTTTGCATGGACATGGTTTCAACTTGGGTGAATACCAAAGAGCACCAGCTGCTGAGTCGTAAGGTAAAAGTATGTTTAGTTTTGTAAGAAACTGCCAACTGTTTTCCAAAGTGACTGTGTCGCTTTGCATTTTTACCAGCAGTGTATCAGAGTTCTTGTTCCTCTACATCCTCTCCAGCAGTTGGTATCGTCATTGTTCTGGAATTGGCCATTCTAATAGGTGTGCAGTGGTATCTCACTGTTGTTTAAATTTGCATCTCCCTGATGATATATGCTATGGAACATCTTTTCTATGCTTATTTGCTATCCGAATATCTTTTCTGGTGAGATGTCTGTTAAGGTCTTTGGCCCATTGAAAAAAAATTTTTTTTAAATTTTTATTAGAGAATAGTTGATTTACAATGTTGCATTCATTTCTGCTGTACAGCAAAGTGTGTCAGTTATACATATGCATATATCCACTCTTTTTTAGATTCTTTTTCCATATAGGTCATTACAGAGTATTGAGAAGAGTTCCCTGTGCTATACAGTGGGTCCTTATTAGTTATCTATTTTATATGTGGTAGTGTGTAGATGTCAATCCTAATCTCCCAATGTATCCCCCCCAGCACCCCCACTTTCCCCCCTGGTAACCGTAAGTTTGCTTTCTATACCTGTGACTTAGCACTTTTCTCTATATGGGAAGATGCTAGAGTCTGGGCTCATTGAAATCATTCTTTTGATATGCACCTTAGCTGTCTAGGGCCAGTATCCTGTTCTTTCCCATCCTGAGTCCCCTTAGGGTACACTGTTGGGAGTTGGATAATTTTTATTTTATTTATTTTTTAATTTTTAAAATTTATTTTATTTATTTTTGGCTGTGTTGGGTTTTCATAGCTGCATGCGGGCTTTTCTTTAGCTGCGGTGAGCGGGGGCTACTCTTCGTTGTGTTGCGCAGGCTTCTCATTGCGGTGGCTTCTCTTGTTGTGGAGCACAGGCTCTAGGTACGTGGGCTTCAGTAGTTGTAGCTTGTGGGCTCTAGAGTGCAAGCTCAGTAGTTGTGGCGCATGGGCTTAGTTGCTCTGTGGCATGTGGGATCTTCCTGGACCGGGGCTAGGAACTGTGTCCCCTGCATTGGCAGGAGCATTCTTAACCACCGTGCCACCAGGGAACCCCGGGAGTTGGTCCATTTTTAAATCCGGTTCTTTTCTTTTTGTTGAGTTTTAAGAGTTCTTTGTATTTTTTTTTTAAACAACCCTTTATTAGACGTGTGTTTTGCAAATATCATTATTTTCTCCCAGTCTGTAGCTTGTCTTCTTATTCTCTGATACTGTCTTTTGCAGAGCAGAAGTTTTTAATTTTAATGAAGTCCAACTTATCAATATCCTTTTTAGTTCTGTCATGGATTGTGCTTATGGTGTTATATCTAAAACATCATTGCCATACTCAAGGTCATCTATGTTTGTACTAATATTATCTATTAAGAGTTTTATAGTTTTGCATTTTACATTTAGGTTTATGATACCTTTTAAGTTAATTTTTGTAAAGGGCCTGGTGCTTTCTATTTTGGAATGTTATTAATTACTGATTCAATTTCTTTAATAGATACAGGCCTAGTTAGATAGTCTGTTTCTTCTTTTGTGAGTTTTTGCAGTTTTCTTTGCGTGTCTTTCAAAGAATTGGTCCATTTCATCTAGCTTATCAAATTGGTGGACATAGAGTTGTTCATAGTATTTCTTCATTCTTTTAAACGTTCATGGGATCTGTAGTGATGTCTGTTTTTTATATCTGATATTAGTAATTTGTGTCTTTTCTCTTTTTTTCCTTAGTTAGCCTGGCTAGAGGTTTACGGATTTTACTGATTTTTTTTTTCAAAGAACCAACTTTTGGTTTCATTGATTTTTCTCTATTAATTTCATGTTTTCCATTTCATTGATTTCTGCCCTAATTATTATTATTTCTTTTCTTCTCTTTACTTTGCATTTAGTTGCTCTTTGTAGTTTTTAAAAATGGAAACTTAGTTTATTGATTTTCAGATCTCTTTTCTAATATATGCATTCAGTGCTATAAATTCCTCTCTAAGGATTTTTTTTTCTGTATCCCACAAATTTGGTAATTGTGTTTTCATTTTCATTCAGTCAAAATATTTAAAAAAATTTTCTTGAGATTTCTTCTTTGACCCATGTGTTATTTAGAAGTGTTGTTTAATCTCCATGTGTTTTGAGATTTTTCTATCTTTCTGTCATTGATTTTGAGCTTAATTTCATTGTGGTCTGAGAGTAGATGCTGTGTGATTTCTGTTCTTTAAAATTTGGTGAATGTTCTATGTGAGCTTGAAAAGAATGTGTATTCTGCTGTTGCTGAAGTAGTCTATAGACGTCAATTATAACCAGTTGATTGATGGTGTTGTTGAGTTCGACTATATCCTTATTGATTTTCTGACTGCTATACCAGTCCATTTCTTATAGAGGGGTGTTGAAGTCCCCAACTGTAATAGTGGATTCATCTATTTCTCCTTGTATTTATTTCTATCAGTTTTTGCTTCATGTACTTTGTTCTCTTGTTAGGTAAATACATGTTGAGGATTGTTATGTCTTCTTGGAGAACTGACCTCTTTGTCATTCTCTAATGCCCCTCTTTATCCCTCGTAAATTTCTTTCCTTTTAGTCTGCTCTGTATGAAATGAGAATGGCTCCTGCCTTTCCTTTTATTAGTGTTAGCATGGTATATCTTTTTCCATCCATTTACTTTTAATCTTTGTGTCTGTTTATTTAAAGTGGGTTTCTGGTGGGTCTTGGTTTTTGACCCACTTTGATAATCTGTCTTTTAATTGATTCATTTAGACCAGTGATATTCTAAGTGATTATTGATAAATTGGATTAATTTCTATCATATTTGTTTTCTGTTTGTTGCCCTTGTTCTTTGTTTCTTTTCTTTTCTTTTCTTTTTTTTTCCTTCCAGTCTTTTTCTGCCTTTTATGGTTTTGAGTATTTCATCCAATTCTGTTTTGTCTCCTTTGTTAGCATATCAATTATACTACTTTTTAAACTGTTTTTAGTCATTGCCCTGTAGTTTCCAATATATATTTACAACTAATTCAAGTCCACTTTCAAATAATACTATACTGCTTCATGAGTAGAGTGAGTGCCTTATAGTAAAATAATTCTAATTCTTCCCTCCCTTCCCTTATATCAGTGCTGTCCTTCATTTCACTTATAGGCATACATAATTGAATTCATTGTTGCTATTATTTTTAACAAATTGTTGTCTATTAGATCAATTAAGACTAAAAACTGTAAAAGTTTGTATTTTACATTCTCTTATTCTTTCTTCGATGCTCTTCCTTTCTTTATGTAGATCTGATTTTCTGACCTATATCATTTTCCTTCTCTCTAAAGAACTTTTTTTTAACATTTTGCAAGGCAGGTCTATTGGCAACAAATTCTCTCAACTTTTGTTTGAGAAAGTCTTTATTCTCTTTCACTTTGGAAGGATAACTTGGCAGGGTACAGAATTCTCAGTTTGTTTGTTTGTTTCTGTCAACATTTGAAATATTTCACTCCTCTCTCTCCTTGCTTGCATGGTTTCTCGGAAGAAGGTGGGTGTAATTCTTATGTTTGTTCCTCTACAGGTAAGGTTTATTTTTTTTTCTCCTCTGGCCTCTTCCAGGATTTTTTAATTTATCTTTGATTTTGAATAGGATATCCTGGGTGTGTGTTTTTGTTTGTTTGTTTGGCATTTATCCTGCTTGTTATTTTCTGACTTTCCTGGATCTGTGGTTTTGGTATCTGATATTAGTTTGGGGAAATTCTCAGTCATTATTGTTTCAAATATTCTGTTTCTTTCTTTCTTTCTTCTCCTGTTCTTATTACATGTATGTTAGATCTTTTGTAGTTGTCCCACAGTTCTCGGATATTCTATTTTTTTTTTTTCAGTCTTTTTTCTCTTTGCTCTTCAGTGTTCTCTTTCTTTTCAGGTTTCTATTGATATAGCCTCAAGCTCAGATATTCTTTCTTTAGCCCATCAATGACTCTCTTTATTTCAGTTACAGTGTTTTGGATCACTACTGTTTTTTTTTTGACTCTTAGAATTTCCTTCTCTCTGCTTACATTGCCCATCTTTTCTTGCATGCTTTCTTTCTACTTTATCCATTAGATACCATATTAATCATGGTTGTTTTGAATTCCCAGTCTGGTAACTCCAACATCCTGCCATATCTGAGTTTGGTTATGATGCTTGCTCTGTCTCTTCAAACTGTTTTTGTTTTGTTTTGCTTTTAGCATGCCTTGTAATATTTTCTTGGTAGTTGGACATGGACTTACGGTACCAAAGGAAAGAGACTGATTTAAGTAGGTTCTCGGTAATGTGGTGGTGAGGTGTGTGTTGGGGGGTCAGCCTATGCCTCCAGACTGTGGATTTCACAAGTGCTTCTCCATTTTCTTCCCTACCTTAGGTGGCACAGGATGGCCAGGGGGAGCTGGGGTTGGGTTTTTCCCTTCTCCTAGCTCAGTTAGGCTCTGGTTAAAGAGTTTCTTAATTTCTCCTGAGGGCAGACTTTGTTAAGAAGAACAGAATGCTTTGGAGTATTTCAAAATATTTTTCCCCTCCCCCTGCCAGAAACTTGAGGGGATTTTTCTTTGATATTCACTATGAGAACCAGGTGGAGCTCTTGGAGATAAAACTCACAAGAATGGGATTCCCCCTATTATTGGTTCCCTTGGAGTTTTTAACTCTCAGAGTGGTCCACACTGAGCCTCTAGCAGTTAGTCAGTTAAAGTTCAGGTTTTTTTACTCTGGTACTGGTTCCCATGGAAGCTTCTGCTCATGCGTTTCTGTTCCCGTAAGTTGTGATTCTCTGCACCTGCCTGTCTCCAGTTTTGGGAGTAGTGGTTTGCCCTATGACCTCACTCCTCTTATGAATCTAAAAAGAGCTGTTGCTTTTTCAGTATGTTTATCTTTTTACTTTTTTAAGACGAAGTGGCGACTTCTAAGTGTCTTTTCATGCCGGAATGAAAACCAGAAGTCTCTCCTCACTTTTTCTATTACCATACAGTTTCCTTTCCTGGAGGCAACCAGTATTATCAGCCTCTTGTGCATCCTTCCAGAGCTAGCCTACTATTCTTAAAATTTTTTAAGTTAAGATGAAACTATTGATTTTTGAAGGGATATTCCATTAAAATCTTCTGTTTCTATGGTTATAAACCATTTCTCATTATGCTGTCGTGTTTGTATGTTTTTCTATCTCTGAAACATCTTTCCCCTTGTCTGATTTTCTGGATTTGCCGAATTTTAATTAATTTTATTGGAATTTTAAAATAATCAAGTTAGTTTATGCTGCAGTGAAAACAATCCTCAAATTGTTAGTGCTTAAAATGCAATTCTTATTCATGTCAAGTTCATGCCTTTTAGGCAAGTTGTCTTCTGCCTACAGGTTTGGCAGTGCACTTCCATATCAACACCTGCCTCCATAATTACAGAGACAGTGGGAAAGAGAGGTACAGAGCCCAGTGCCAACAGTTAAATGCTTCCATTGGAAGTTTATATATCAATTCTACTCACATTTCATTGGCCAACACAAATCACATGACCATGCCTGACTTCAAGGGAGAGAAGGAAAGCCTAGAAGGAGAGGGAAAGTGAGTAATATTGTTAATATCCTCTATATCTTTATTATTATTATTATAATTTTTTACTGGTTGATTTGTTTTTTGAGAGAAGGAGTCTCCTCAAGTCCCTAAGCCTGGTTGTAGACATTTCTTTGGTAAGCCTGACTACTACTCTATCCCCCCAAGAGAGTGAATATCTTAGAAAAGGAAATGGTTTCACGTCTCACCCCTTTGTTTAGAATTCTGCCAAGATCATTATCCTTGGAATTCAGGACATTTTGATCAATCTTGTATCTTCCAATTCTTTTCTTAAGACTGGTGATTTTTTTTTTTGTATACATGCTATTCTGTGTTGATAAATAGTACAGGCTCCGTCACAGCCTGGCATGAGATTTTATTCTGTTTTATCCTGCTCTTAAAGGATAGTCAGAGTCTGTTGAAGGTGGCAGTTAGTATTTAGCCCAGTGAATTTGATGGAGGGAGGGATTGAGTATTATCTTCTGGGGTGCACCTCGGTGGAGTAGACTTGTAAGCCCGCTCTCGAGCACAGCAATAATGGTTGATGTCAGGGCAGATTACTTCTCCTTTCCCATTGTTCTTACCTTAGAATATCTTTGTGGAAGCTCAAAATTTCAGGGGTGGGGTGATACCCCTTTTTAATTTCTAATGTTGCTAGAGTTTTCCCTTTTATGTTGATTAAGTTATCTCAGGGGCTATTTGAACAGGGAGCTGACCTTGTCAAATATGTATTCCTAGGTTATTCTCTAAGTATTATTCCTCCTTTTAAGCTAATTGTTTGGATGCAGGTTGATTCAGGTCTTTAACAAGAAGAAAAGAAACAGTTTAAAACCTGTTATTTTCTGGAAACATTAGGTTACATCTCAAAATGTATATAAGGTAGAGTATGCAAATATATTGGATTTATGTACTGAAGACAAGAAGTTTACCTCTTCCTCTGTCATTCTGTGCTACTCTTATCTCCTCTAAAGGCTGTAAAATGGAACCTTATGAAGCAGTTAATATTCATTTTGTTTAATAAAATGTTTGAAAGTCTATATATTGGTTTATTTTTTTTTAATAGTGCATATCATGTATTACCTTTGACATCATTTATTTAATCAACAAATGCTTATTGTGTACCTGTGAGCTAGGAGATGGTGCTAGGGATTATAAATGTAAACAAGACAGTCTCTGCCCTTCTGGAGCTTGCTTTTTAGTCATGTAGGCAAAAATTAAACAAATATTGGATGATAAACTCTATGATGAAAAACTAAGTTTGTCTAGAGTGTGATAGGTTTTGGTTATTTCAAATAGCATGGTGGGGAAGGCCTCTTTGTGGGAGCATTTGCAGTTATCTGGGAGCAAAGGAAGGAAGGGAGGGAGCAAGTCATACTCAAGGGAAAGACCTTTCCAGGCAGAGGAATTAGCAAGTGCATAGGCCCTGATGTGAGAATAACCTTCTTCAACTTGAAGAGTAGCAGGAAAGCTGGTGTAGCTAGAATAGAGGAAAGGAAATGTTAGGGAGACCATGAGATATTTTTCTGCATTTGATGGGAAACCAGTGGAGGATTTTTGAGTGCAAGTGAATAAATGTATATTCTAAAAGGATCACTCTGGTGACTATGTGGAGAATTAAGGGGTGAGTAGATGCAGGAGCATCAGCTGAGAGGCTACATGAATTGTTTGGGCCACAGATGATGATGGCTCTGACTAGGTGGTAGCCGTGGATGGGAGAGAAGTGGCCAGATTTAAGGTATACAGTATTTTGAAAGCAGGGTTGACAGACTTGCTGATGGATTAGATATGAGGGTGTGAGGTAAAGAAAGGAATAAAAGTGACTGCCAGGGCTTTCCTGGTGGCGCAGTGGTTGAGAGTCCGCCTGCCGATGCAGGGGACACGGGTTCGTG
>NC_041220.1:53382186-53455577 GCF_002837175.3 Physeter macrocephalus
ACAGTGAGAGGCCCGCGTACCGCAGAAAAAAAAAAAAAAAAAAAAAAGTGACTGCCAGATTTCTGGCCTGAGCATCTAGAACTGTGGTGTTATTTACTGAAGTGAAGTGCTGGGAGCAGGCAGAGATTTAGGGGGCTGTATTAAGAGTTGTGTTTGACATCTCGTTAGATGTGCAGACAGGTATTTGAATTTGCAAGGTTAGTGCTCAGTAGAGAGAGGTCTGGGCTAGAGATACCATCTATATGCTAACAAATTCCAGATTTGAATTTAAGGCCTTTAGCCTGGATACGGTCCAGAGGTAAATGTCAGAGGAGAAAAGGGTCAAGGACTGGCTCTCCAACATTTTGAGTTGGAAAAGAGGCAGAGGAAAAGCAGCTCTTGAGGAAAAGGAAGAGAACCAGGAGAGTGTGGCATCTTGCCATCCAAGTGAAGAAGGTGTTTCAAAAAGGCGGGAGAGGAATGCTGCCGTGGAGTCAACTAAGATGAGGGCTGATTATTGACCTTTGGATTTCATGAGGTGTGGAGGTCATCAGTGACACTGGCCAGCGGCCCTGGGGGTAGAAGAGAGGAGAGAATGAGATGAAGAAGGGGAGCTAGTGAAATACTGAATAGAGACAGTTGTCTGGAGGACTTTTATTGTAAAGGGGAGCAGAGAAACAGGGCAGTCATGACAGGGGTTTTGTGGTGGAGGAGGGAGGAGGGCTCCCCGCTTTTATTCTCTTTAAGGTGAGTGATCATTATGGTATATTTGTATGCTAATGGACATGATCCCTTAGGAATGGAGAAAAAAGATGTGAGATTTTTGTCACCTTGATGTTGATGTTCTCCTTTTTTTTAGAAGGTAGTCTGGAGGTGGTTGAGGTTAGGTTGGAAGTTTTCTCTACCCCACCCTCTTCAGGGAGCCTTTGTGATTTTCTTTTGTTTTCTTCTTTTTGGCTTGCTTAGTCTTATTGTGTTATCTTGATAGATTTTTATCTTTCACATTTCTGGTAAATGGTGATTATTAGGAAGTTGAACCAATTGTGTATTTAAAAAAATGTGAAAGATGTTTAACAGGGAATGTGTTTCCCAAGGCCCATTGTTTACCACAAAAAGGAAACCGCTGACTTCTTGTTATATCAGTAAAGATAAAATTATTTTGTGAATACAGTACTCCTTTTGTGAGTAACATTTTTCATACTGTGATCAAAAGAAATTATTATATGAAAATAGTAAGCTAATGGGAAATGTAGACTTTTGTTACAAGTGGGAATTTACTTAGTGGGAGCCCTTAACATTTTTTGATTTCTCTTCAGAACATTTAAAAGTCTTCTAATGGTGGAGATAGTTGTCATTTAAATTTTGAAAAAATATAGTTTAACAAATTTAAAAGTTAGGTATACAGTTCTTAATTTCTTGAAATGTAATAAAAAGTTTTAACTAATTTTAAGGGAGAAAATGTAGCAATGCAGTGTGGTGGGAATATTTTTCACTCTGAAGCAGAAGAAGGAAATCCACAGTACTGTAAGTATAGCTAATATTATAGTGAGAATATATTCAAGGGGTAAGTAGGACATCCATCACAAACTAGTATCTCCCCTCCCATTGTAAATTCATGCTTGGTAGAAAATTCCTCAGGTGAAGTTTGATTTAAAACAACAAAATTCATAGAAGATGAGGATGTTGTAATAATAGATTTTGGTTTACTGGAGACTGGCCTTCTTGAACCCTTGGACTTTTCAGTTGGAATTTTATCCCCTACTTCTGTCCTCCAGTGCCCTCTACCTCCCATACCTGCTCAAAAAAAAAAATATATATATATATATCTTTGGCAGTAATAAAGTCTCCCACCTTCTGAGTATCTAAGAAGTGTACCTATGGACAAGCATCTCAGAAAAGCTAGAGATTATAAAATGTTCAGATTCCAAGCTATGTTGTATTATAGATACAACTTTGTTGCATAAATGTGATTCTCAACTTTTTTGCCTACATATAATTTGCACATAAGGAAATAAATGTGTGTACATATGTACGTATGTCAGATAGTGATAAATTCTATGATGAAAACAAGATGGAAATAGGGCAGTGGCATGGGAGGTCCTCTGAATCTCCTTTTTCTCATTTACCAACTGGGAATAATAATAACCTACCTCTTTAGAGTTGTGTGGACTTAATTTTGTGTGAAATGCACCTGGTTTGATACCTGGTGTCATACCAGGTAATTGGGTACATGTTATTCTACTTTCCCTTTCTTTCTATAATTTGAGTCATCCAAATCTGCAGTTTACTGCCATATAATACAGTGTGCATTGAAACCATGAGTTTAAACTAGAGTATGTTTAAACCATGTCCTTTGCGTGGTTTTGAAGTTCTTGCTGAAAAAGTAAATAACACAAACAAACCTTGAAGGGGCCTCATGTTTAGTGAAATAAGCCAGTCACAAAAGGACAAATACTGTATGATTCCACTTAAATAAGGTACCTAGAGTAGTCAGACTCATAGAAACAGGACGCATAATGCTTGTTGCCAGGGCCTGGGAGGTTGGGGTGGAAGAGGAGTTATTGTCTAGTAAGTACAGAGTTTCAGTTTTGCAAGATGAAAAGAGTTCTGGAGACGGATGGTGGTGGTGTTTGTACAGCAGTGTGAATGTACTTAGTGCCACTGAGCTGTACACTTAAAAATGGTTAAGATGGTAAATTATGTCATGTGTATTTTACACAATTTAAAAAAAAAGTGAATAATAAAACTACTCTATTTTGGTAAGGCTTGCCCTCCTCATTTTTGGTAGATGTTAGTGAATTAAGTTGTTTTTTTCTTTCTATTTTAATAAGATATAATTGACATGCAGGACTGTATAAGTTTAGGATGTGCAGCATAATATAATCGTGACGTGATTATAAATCAAGTTGTTCTTGACTAAATCTGAAATAGTGGGTTGCTGTTCTTATATCATAAATCTGTGTGAGATTCCCAGAAACTGAAAACTTGATTATCAGAAGTTTTCATCATCTTAACTTCCAGAGGTGTCAGATCTTTTTTGTGGGATCCTCCCAGACCGGGGCGCGAACCCGGTTCCCCTGCATCGGCAGGCGGACGCGCAACCACTGCGCCACCAGGGAAGCCCCGGTGTCAGCTCTTAAACTGTTGCTTTGAGAGCAAAGAGTATAGTGTAGTATAGTATAGAAAAGACTTTTTTGTTTTGTTTTGCTTTGTCTCGCATGTCAATTTAAAAAATATTTGTTGAGTCCTCATTATGTTGAACAACAGTAACAACATTTGTTGAGTGCTATCTGCTGGCTATTGTTCTAAGTTTATGCTTAATAATACTTATAATACTTCTGACACTTTATAATCCTTATAAAAAGTCTTACAGTTGAGAAACCCAAGGCTCTGATTTAAAAAGTGATTTTCTACTTTAAAAATGATTTTAGAGGAAACAAAGGGAGGGCATTCCAGATGGAAGAAAGATCTGGGCTTAGGAAGGAATGGGACATGTTTGCATAGAGCAGAGTTCAGCCTGACTAGTCTAGAGAACATTAGGGAGATGGGCTAACAGTTTATTCTCTTCCATTAGGACCTTGACTCTGAGGCTAAGGAACTTCTGGACTTTATAGGCATTGGGACTGTCACTGAATTACCAAGGCAGGGAGTTTTGTGATCAGAGTTGTGCATTTAGAATATGCACTTGGCAGCAATATCTGAGATGCATCAGAGTAGTGAGAGAGGGGAGGTCAGAGACCATTTAGAATTTCTTTGATGGAAGAGTATTTTAGTATTGCAGCAGTTGGGGTCAGAGTGTAAATGACTGACTTGATGAGTTGAGAGATGAGAAAGTAGAGGCCCAAATGTGTAGTAAGAGGAAGTAAAGAGAAGTCTATGGTGCATGAGCATAAGTAAGATTTCTTTTTCCTTAATGGTCTCTGAATATACAGGTCAGATGTAAGTTTGGCTTTGAAAAGGGAGGATTTGGAGGGTCCAAGAGGACAGGAAGATGGACTTTAGCAGCCTTGAACTGAACTTGAAGAGTTTACATTGGGCATCTTCTTTCAGTTTAAGAGATGAGGGTATCTGTAGAGAGTACAGGGCTATGGTGGGCCTGGGAACTTGAAGGACAGAAAAGTTTCAACCTCACTAAGAGACAACTCAGTAGGGTCAACCATCAGTCTTTAGAGTGTGAGATAGAATAATAGTAATAGTAGTATACTTCTGTTAGTCTTTTATACGAATAATTTACATGGAGTAGAATCTCTCTTATACAATATTGATGGTACAATCACCAGTAGCTAGAAAGGTTAAATAAAAAATTTGTTTGAAATGAAGAATAATAGGAAGGATATATGCCTTAAATATTTTATAGTTGATAAGTGTATAAATGCTCGTACATCATCAATCTTTTGATGTATAGCTGAGACCTTCTCTTTAGGATATTTTAAAAGTAACTTGGCTTTTTCAAATCGTACAGCTTAATTTTCAGAGACAAAGCATTTTTTTTTTGCACTCATGTTTTTGATATAATATTTAACTAAATTTTATAATTATAGTAAATACAACTGGCATAAAAAGATTTTGGAACAAATATAAGATAATTTGCTCTTGGTAGGCATGCGACTCAATTGTTGGGAGAAAAATGAGATGGTGTACCAGAGAGGACTCCCCATTTTCCCCAAAAAGGAAATTGAGACTTGGGAGTTATGGTTTGTCCATGGTTTTAGGATTGGCAAGAGTCTGGTTTTATCTTGAATCTAATGTTTGTCCTATTATGTAGTGTTGCAAGGTGATAAGGAATAATATGTGAAATATTGGTTAGTGGTAAAGTTATAGACTATATGTATATATTTTTTAATACAGTAGGTTTATTGAGATATAGTTCACATACCATGCAAGTCACCAATTTATAGTATACAATTTGAGGTTTCTTATATTGACAGAATTGTGCAACCATCACCACAATTGGTTTTAGAATATTTTCATCATCCCCAAAAGAAATCTCGTATCCATTAGCTCCCCATCTCCTCCCCCCCTGTTTGGAGTCAACCACTAATCTGTTTTCTCTCTATACTGTATAGATTTGTCTATTCATATAAATGGAATAATGTAATATGTAGCCTTTTGTGACTGGCTTCTTTCACTTAGCATAATGTGTTTCAGGTTCATCTATGTTGTAGCATGTATCAATATTTTTTATGGCAGAATCCATTGGATGGACATACCACGTTTTATTTATCCATTCAGTTGATGACATTTGTATTGTTTCTGCCTTTTGGCTGTTACAAATAATGCTATTATGATGGTTTCTGTAGTGTAGTGGTTATCACAAATAATGCTATTGTACACATATTTTTACATGGATGTTATTTTTTCATTTCTCTTGCTGTGTACCTGGGAGAGAATGGTTGGTCATGTTTAACTTTTGAGGAACTGCCAGACTGTTTTCCAAAGTGGCTGGACCATTTTATATTCCTACCAGCAGTGTGTGAGAGGGTTCCAGCCATACACTTGCCAACACTTGTTATTATCTGTCTTTTTGATTATAGCCATCCTAGTGCATATATATATATATATGTTTTAAAAGTGATTTTATTTTTATGACTATAATAGTAATAAATGCCCTTTGTAGATATTTTGGAAAATATAGAAAAGGATAAAAGAAAAAATCATTTATTTTTAAATCACTATTTAGAAATAATATTGAGTGGGGTTTTTCTCCATGTTTTAAAGTAATTTTTAAAATATGGCTAAAAGTATATATGATTTTGATTCCTTCCTTTTTTTGTTGTTTAACAGCATTTCCCCATGTTTTTTGAAGTTGTATTTTAATTTTATCCTATCAGAGGATGTCTCTTTTGTTCTCTTTGGCTTTTGTGTTCTTATTTTTTATTAATTTTTCAAATTTTACAATTATTTCAGAGGAGCCCGGAGGTGGAGTGGGAATAAATTTTTGTGGTTAATCTAACATGTTAACTAGAAATTACTTCTAGGTTAACTGCAGCATAATATTCTATCTGCTGAATAAACTATAACTTAGCCAACTATTACCCTATTTCAGACATTTATATTTCTTACAATTTTTCTATATAAATAATGTAAAAAAATTTGTGTTTAAAATTCGGTCTTGGGCTTCCCTGGTGGCGCAGTGGTTGGGAGTCCGCCTGCCGATGCAGAGGACGCGGGTTCGTGCCCGGTCCCGGAGGATCCCACATGCCGCGGAGCGGCTGGGCCCGTGAGCCATGGCCGCTGAGCCTGCGTGTCCGGAGCCTGTGTTCTGCAGCGGGAGAGGCCACAACAGTGAGAGGCCCGCGTACCGCAAAAAGAAAAAAAAAAATTCGGTCTGCATTTTGAGTTCTCAGGAATGAAGTTACTGGGTCAATCAATAGCTATGAACGTATTAAAGATTCTTGTTACATATTGACAAATTGCTTTTCAGAATTTATATTTCCTCTAGCAATGTATATGTATTCCTTTCTTACTGTACCTTCACTAACAATGAGTAAATGGGTAACAACTGAGTTTTAAGATCACTTGAGCAGGGAATTTTTTGAGTTTGTTCACTGATGTATGTATTGCTGGAAGATAGTAGACACTGAATATATGTAGAATGCTACCAGTAGGAAAGAAAAGGGTTTCTGTGAAGGACAAGGAAATAATTTGCCATTCAATTTTCCAGGAAAGTAGCCTTGTTACACTGATCATATAACAGCTCATGTGTTTATAAAAAAGGGATGAAAGAGTAAAATTAAGCTTATTTGGGGAAATTGTTTTAAATTTTATATTGTTTGAACATTTACATGTTTCATAGTCAAAATGACACTTTGAAAAGGCTTAACTTCCATCCCTGTTTCCTTACTGTAACCCCCCTTTTTTATACCAATTTCGTATATATCTTTACAGTGCTTTTTAATAAAAATTAACAAGAATAGATATTCTTACTTCCCTCTTTCCCTCCCCTTTTTAAAAACACAGAATATAACAATGTATATATATACATATACCTTGCTTTTCTGTACCTTGCTTATTTAGCGTATTCTGGTGATGTTTGTATAGAAGTACACAGAGTGCTTCCTTATTTATTTTTACAGCTGCATCATATTCCTTCTAATGGATGTATCATAGGTGAATTTACCAGTCCTCTTGTTTTCAGTGTGTTTCACTTTTACAAATAATCCCACAATAATCTTGCTGCACACTTTATTTTGTGAATGTGTAATTATATCTGTAGGAGAATGTCCCAGAAGGAGAGTTGTTGGGTCAAAAAATAAATGCATTCTTGGTTTTGTAGATATTGACACTTCCACCAGCAATGGAGAGTGCTCATTTCTTGGGGTTCCTCTGTGTACCTTTTGAAAAATGATAGTCCTAGGGTCATTACCTCAAATCCCATAATATATGTATCCTCAAGTACTATAGGAGAACTCATGATGATGACCCTTGTGTCATCAAGAAACAAGTAATTATGTTTAGATGGTGAGGAAATTTGTAATATACTTGAGAAAGATATTATAGGTGGTGAAAAAAATTTAAATTAGAACCTTTAAAGACAAATTCTGGGAATTCCCTGGCGGTTCAGTGGTTAAGACTTGGCGCTTTCACTACCGTGGCCAGGGTTCGATCCCTGGTTGGGGAAATAAGATCCCACAAGCCATGCTTCGAGGCCAAAAAAAAAAATTCTCATTTTCTTGTTTTTTCTCTCCAGATAGATGCTTTCCCTATACATTTGACATTTTTTTATAAGTAAGTTCTTCTTGGCCAAATTCTCAAGTTATAAAAACGAACCTCAATAATGATATATGTTACACGAAAACTGTTAAAATGTTACAGCTTTTGTTTTAAACATGGCTCTTACTAATAACCAACCATATTTCTTTTCTCTCTCTCTCTTTTCTTTCAGCCTTTAACATTCCACATTCTGCTTTGTACATGGTGAATCACTGCTGCTTTGCACCAGTGTGCCCACTTGCGTGCCTATAAAGTACAAGCTCCAGATTGAAAAAAGCTTCTAGATGGATCTTTTCCAAATTTGGTGTCTTTTTGACAAACTCTGTGCCTCAACAACCCTTTCTAAGTGGTAAGTGATATGTACTTTTAAAAAAGAATAATAGAAATTTGTAAAACAATTTTTGTTTGGATTGCCTTCCCCCTTTTTATGCTGCATTCTCTTTTGGTATGGAATAAAAATATTTTATTCTAAAGGTTTCCCACTTCAGCAACTTGTTCTGCTCAATTTTACTCCTCTGCACCCCCCCCAAAAATGTGTTTTGAGTAAATCTCAGAGATGTTCAAAAAACATACTGGCTAACTAGCACCTTTGCTTCCAAAAAATCTTACAATATGTAAAGGGACACACAGTGCCATGCTATAAAAAGAACAGCTGGCATTACATACCTCTCTTATCAACTCCATAAATGTGCACATAATTTACAATTGCTAGGAATAAATATAAAAATATGTAAACACCTTTATATATATGTACTTTACATGCTCTGTATTATATATTGATATTTTACAAATAATTTCATTTTCAGTTTGAGATACAAGTGGCAGTTATTGTTGTCACAAGATTATATTTATTTCATAATTAGAGATTTTAACTCCAAGTGTTTTTTAAATAATGATTTAAATTTATGTATATATTTACTGCTATAGGTGATTACCACTTTTAGTGGTTATTACAGCAAGTGAACTTATAAAACTGGGCTTACTGAAAGTAGTTTGATTTGGGAAGAAAACTGTTTTATGGAATGATAAAATTTTGGATTTAAGAAATAAAAAAGCTTGTGAAAGTAGAGTAATTTCAGTGCTGAACTAGAAATTGCATGTTAAGTGAGTTGTAAATGTTAGTATTTTATGATTTGTTATTGGTTCTGTTTTCATTTTGCCAGAGCCACAGATTCCAACTTTAGGTCTGTATATTCTCTTATTATAAGGCTGAGGTAGTTTTTCCTGTTGCTCTCTTTTCCTACCTACTTAGGTATCTTGAGTCCATTGGGTTAAGAACATCCTCTTCCTAGCAATTGTAAGTTATGTGCACATTTATGGAGTTGATGAGAGAGGTGTGTAATGCCAGCTGTTCTTTTTATAGTATGGCACTGTGTGTCCCTTTTCATATTCTAAGAATTTTTGGAAGCATAAGTGCTAGTTAGCCAATATGTTTTTTGAACATCTCTGAGATTTACTCAAAACACATTTTTGTGGGGGGTGCAGAGGAGTAAAATTGAGCAGAACAAGTTGCTGAGGTGGGAAACCTTTATAATAAAATTATTGTTGTAAAATATTGAACACTCATTTTGAGTGTCAGTCCACAAATAGTTACCAAATGCCTTCTGTTTATGAGTAAAAATACACAATGACATTTGGCATTGTGAAGAGGTAAGTCATCAAATAGAAACCATGGCATTAGATGAGGATGCAAGGCAGGGAGGTTGAGTGAAGAATGGGGTACGTTTTAGCTCTAACTCTAACCATTAATTGCACAGTGTTCTTGAGTGTAAGTTATTAGTCTTAGTAGCCCTTGGTTTTCTCATCTATGAAATAAGTGAATTAACTAAATGTTTTATAAGGTTTTTTGCTGCTTTCATACACCTAACACTTTGTTATGAACAAATTGATAGATGTTTGTTTTTTTGAGGATACCTTTTCTTCTCTAGCCTTTCCAATAGAGATATTTTTAGACTACTTTCTTTGAATTGTGGGGTTAGAATAAGGTCCCCACTATCAATCATTTTTTCTTTTTTTTTTTTAGAAATATATTTAAAAATTATTTATTTATTTATTTTTGGCTGCACTGGGTCTTCGTTGCTGTGCCCAGGCTTTCTCTAGTTGCGGCGAGTGGGAGCTACTCTTCGTTGCAGTGCGCAGGCTTCTCATTGCAGTGGCTTCTCTCGTTGTGGAGCACGGGCTCTAGGTGCACGGGCTTCAGTAGTTGTGGCTCATGGGATCAGTAGTTGTGGCTCGCGGGCTCTAGAAGGTAGGCTCAGTAGTTGTGGCGCACAGGATTAGTTGCTCCATGGCGTGTGGGATCTTCCCGGACCAGGGCTTGAACCCGTGTCCCCTGTATTGGCAGGTGGAGTCTTAACCACTGTGCCACCAGGGAAATCCCTCAGTCATTTTCTTTTGAAGGTCATATCTTTTATTTTTTTCTCTCCACATTCTTATCCTTCTCTTCTCTTGACCTCTGGAATTTTCCTTCATTTGACTCTTCATTTGTTCCCTTTCTGTTTCTCGTATCTTATTAGTGGCTCTCATCATGTTTCCTTGACCTGTCTAGCATCTATTGTTTTCATCTTAGTATTTTCCAGGATCACTACATCTTACACCAGTGATTCTAATCCTGGGACCCTTTAAAAAAAAATACAGGTACCTTCTAAAATGAGCTTGGGAGAAGGGTACGATTTTTTGGCAGGTAGCTGAAACCTACTAGTAAACCAGCATTATTAGTTCACCAGGACTGGAACCCCCAGGTTTTACACCCTGTCACTTCTCGCCTTAGATCACATCATCACTTAGTTAAATTTCTGTGGTCTTGGAGTCTCCTCTCATGATCATAACCCTCTATCATGCCACACTTTTTGAATCTCTTCTTTGTCTTTATTATGACTTGTAGTTTCTTGGCATTTTGTTTTTATAGTTAAGTTAGCTATTTCCTAGCTTCATTTGCTTTCTACTCACCCAAACCCCATGATCATATTTGCAGCAGCATCTTATGTTCTGTTGCCTTTTTAACATTGTGAGGGACCTGTCCAAATCTCAAACCTAAGTTAATTTGCCATGTATATATTTCATAGTTCCAGCTGCTTGATGCAGTTGGCAAAGGTCACATAACTAAGTTCGGATCTACTAGGCAGTCATTTACTTGATCTCTAAACTGGTTCTTTTCAAGGTTGGCTTCTTACCCTTCCTTTAGAAGACCCCACACCTTGTCACAGTCAAGTTGTCTTTTTGGGGCTAACTAGCATACTTCCTGACCTGTTCTTCTTTTCACTTCAGAATTTTTCTGTGTCTAAAGAAGAAATTGTGTACCTTATTATAATTTTTATTATGGAAAATTTAAGACATATATAAGTAAACAGACTAGTGTAATGAATCCCCTTGTATTCATGACTCAGGTTCAGTAATTATCATGTCATGGCCAAATTTTCAATCTCTCACTGACTTCCCTCCCATTCCTGTACTATTTTAAAGAAAATCCTAGATATCATAAAATTGATTTGTATTTCAGTACATATCCTTATGTATAAGACCCTTTAAAAAATATAACCATGATACCATTATTAATCTTAAAAAAACAACAATTCCAATATAATCAAATATCCAATCAATGTTAATTCTAATTCTCTCACACATTTTATTTACTTATTTATTTATTTGCTTGCCACACCACATGGCATGCAGAATCTTAGTTCCCTGATCAGGGATTGAACCCATTTCCCCTGCAGTGGAGGCATGGAGTCCTAACCATTGGATTCCCAGGGAATTCCCCTCACGCATTTTAAAAGCAGTTGACTTGATTGGATCAGGGTCTAGATAAGCCCTTCCTCCATTGCAGTTGGTTGATTTTTCTCTTAAAGTTTCAACCTCTCCTCCCTTTTTGTCTCTAAAATTTATTTGTTGAACAAATTGGGTCTTTGTCTTGTAGATGTGGATGTTTCTGATTACATTCCTGTGAAGTGATTAAGCATACACATCTGACCTTTGTACTTCCTGTTAATTGGTCGTTGGATCTAGAGACTTGCTCAGACTCAAGTTCAGATTCTTTTGGCAAGTCTTTGTCTTTGGGCAAGTGTCTCTCTGGTGCACACAATGTCTAGTTGTCTCTCTTTTTCTGCTGATTAGTTGCCATTTCGCCTCCATGCTGTAGATTAGGGGTTGGCAATCTTTCTCTGTAAGGAGGCAGATAGTGTATATTTTAGGCCTTGTGAGCCATCTGGTCTCCTCTGCTGCAACTACTAAACTCTGCTGTTGTAATGAGAAAGCTGCCATAGACAAAATGTAAATGAATGGGCATGCCTGTGTTCCAGTAAAACTTTATTTACAAAAACAGGTGATGGGCTCCCTGTTTGAGGTCTATTAAATCATTAAGGTTTGGAAAATTTTAATATTGTAACTTTACTTTTCATTTATTAGGTGAAATGTTCTATAAAGAGAAGCTATTCCATGTGTACTGTTTGTTACTTGGTAGTACAGTTTGTATAGGAAATGTTAGACAAAAGCTTGACAGTTTCCCTTGGCTTACAAATTTCAAAATAATGAATTGGGTATATTAGCTTTCTCCAACAGTGACTAATTAGGGTCTCCCCTTCTCCTCCAGATTCATTATAGACTCTTAGATTTAAACATATTGGATTTTTAAAAAATTCATTATTGTAATTACCCTTATTGATGCTCAAATTATTTAATCTTTGGCCAGTGGGAGCCTTTTAAATTTGCTTACTGAGTTATTTTGACATGACTCTAGTAGTTTTTGATAGCTTCTTGATTATCTGGTATAACAAGGAGTTCCAGGCTCATCATGTACATTTCCTCCCCACACGTGGTATCAGTAGTTTCTCCAAGGAGCCCTGATTCCTTCATTGGGGAGTGGAATTTTAAGACCACAGTTTGAGCTCTAGGGATTCTCATTCCTAGTGGGTTGACCATTGTTTCTGGGCCTTTTTGGTAGTCAGAACTAGGGAAAAATTTTTTTTTTTATGATAGAGTACCTCATGAATTCATACTGATACTTCCAATTCAGTTTCAATACTATAAGATTTTTTGTTAATCTTTTTATTTTACATCTGTATCTTTCAACTGAAAATTCTAGTTCTCAGTGATACTAAGAATAATACAATTAGAATATTTCATAATACTCATTTATAGTACCCCCATAATACACACAACAGTCTCAGAATAGCAGTACCAGCATTTTGTCTCTGTCTGCCTTCTTTTCTCAATCCATGTTGTTGTATGAAACATTATCTGTTGCTGTGTAACAAATCACCCCAAAACTTAGTGACTTAACACAGCAAACGTTATTATGTCAGAGTTGCTGTGGGTCAGTTTCTGTGGGGTGCAGCTTAACTGAGTGCCTCTAGCTCAAGGTCTCTCATAAAGCTGCAATCAAGGTGTTAGCTAGGGCAGCGTATATCCCAGGGCTCAGTTGGAGGAGCCACAAAGGATCCTTTTGGGGTGCTTTCAAATGCACTCACGTGATCATTGGTAGGTCTCAGGTCCTTTCTGGCCATTGGCTGGAGACCAGTCCCTCAGGCCTCTCCATGGGGCAGCTAACAACATGGCACTGGTTGTTAGCTTGGAGCAAGGGAGGAAAGGGTATCCAAGATGGAACCCTTTTTAGTAACCTGTTCTTAGAGTGACAGCCCAACACGTATGCTGCATTCTTTTATTTATTTTTTAAGTTATTGTGGTAAAATATACATAACATAAAATGACAATTTTAATCATTTTAAAGTGTATAGTTAAGTACATTGCATTAAGTACATTGGCATTAAGTACATTGATGTTGTTGTGCAATCATCATCACCATCCATCTCCAGAACTTTTTCCAAACTGAAACTCTGCCCATTAAACACTAACTCCCCAGTCTTCCCTTCCACATCCCCTGGTAACCACTATTCTACTTTCTGTTTTTATGAATTTGACTACTCTAGGTACTTCATGAGTAGAATCATACAGTATTTGTCCTTTTGTGACGTGCTTTTTTCACTCAGCATAATGTCTTCAAGGTTCATCCACATGACAGCATGTGTCAAAATTTCCTTCCCTTTTAAGGCTGAATAATATTCCATTGTGTGTATATACCACATTTTGTTTACCCATTCATCCGTTGATGGACATTTGTTTCCTCCTTTTGGCTATTGTGAATAACACTTCTATGAATATTGGTGTTCTACTGCATTCTTTTCTTAGAAGCAAGTCTCCAAATACAGTTTATACTAAAGAGGAGGTAATTATACAACAGTGTGATACCAGGATGTGGGGATCGTTGGGTCCCTTCTAGAGGCTGCCACCACACTGTTTAAGTCAGTCTTAATAATTGTTCTGTGTAGTTCTGCCACCAACAGGGTATACATTTAAGTTAACATTTAATTTTTTAAAATAAATTTATTTATATTTATTTATTTTTGGTTACGTTGGATCTTCGTTTCTGTGCATGGGCTTTCTCTAGTTGTGGCGAATGGGGGCTACTCTTCGTTGCGATGTGCGGGCTTCTCATTGCATTGGCGTCTCTTGTTGCGGAGCACGGGCTCTAGGCACGTGGGCTTCAGTAGTTGTGGCACACGGGTTCAATAGTTGTGGCTCACAGGCTCTAGAGCGCGGGCTCAGTAGTTGTGGTGCATGGGCTTAGTTGCTCCGCGGCATGTGGGATCTTCCCGGACCAGGGCTCAAACCCGTGTCCCCTGCATTGGCAGGCGGATTCTTAACCACTGTGCCACAAGAGAAGTCCCTAAGTTAACTTATTTTATTTTTGATATTTAATGACTGTTCTAAAATGTAATTTTGTTTTATAATCATGTATAATAGCTTCACGTTTCCAAAGTCAAATCCACAAAACAAGGTTTATTCAAAGGAGTCTAACGTCTATCTCTGTTTTCTCTAACGTTTTCTCTCTTTCTAAGTAATTATATTCTGAAACCAAGTTTAACATAAGTAGTCTATGTATTCATATTCCTCCTTAGACAAGTGGTAAAATATTATATGCCTTCTTTTTTCACTTAACATATTCTGGAGATTACTCCTTAGTAGTAAATTACTAATTCCTTTTTATAGCTACATAATATCTCATTGCATGAATGAAAAAACAAAGCTTATTTAACCAGTTCCCAAATGATGGGCATTTGGATTGTTTCTAATTTTTTGTAAATAGTACTGCAATGGATAACTTTGTAATTCATATATATGTCTTTATATTTTGGCCATTGTACATCTGGGACAGATTCCTAGAGGTGGAATTGCAGGGTCAAAGGGTAAATGAGTACACAGTTTTATACATATTGCCAGATTTATCCTGATAAGAATTATATCTCTTTGTGTTCCCATCAGTAATGTACGAGAGTGCCTCTTTGTGTATGTATAACCTTATCAACAGAATATATTGTTAGAATTTTGGGGTTTTTGTCCTCATTGTAGTGTTAATTTTCATCTCTCATTATGAGTGAGATTGAATATCTTTTTTTTTTTTTTTTTTTTTTTTTTTTTTGTGTGTGTGTGGTATGCGGGCCTCCCTCTGCTGCGGCCTCTGCCGTTTCGGAGCACAGGCTCCGGACGCGCAGGCCCAGGGGCCATGGCTCACAGGCCCAGCCGCTCCGCGGCACAGCACGTGGGATCCTCCCAGGCCGGGGCGTGAACCCGGTTCCCCTGCATCGGCAGGCGGACGCGCAACCACTGCGCCACCAGGGAAGCCCTGAATATCTTTTTTTTAACGTTAAAGTTTTATTCATAGACATTTCAGAACCATTTAAATCAACTATGGATTTTTTTAGACATAACATACCATGTTTATCTTGGACATATTAGGCTGAGTATCTTTTTATATGGTTAAGAGGCATTTGCATTTCTTTTTTTGTTAACTGTCCATTTCTTTAGCGCTTTTTCTCTAGGTTTGTTGGTGTTTTCTATTTTATAAGCTCTTTACATATTAGGAATATCAACATTTTGTCCATTTGCTTTCTTCTTCCTGCCAGTTAAATAGAGGTAGTCTCTAATCTTTTAGTTTGCTTTGTTTTGCTTCTCATCCTTTTCCATTAGTGTTACATTTTTTCTTCTGGCTAAATCATTATTCAGTATTTGATGACTCCACTTCTGCAGCTCAAACCTATCCCACCATTTCTTCAAACTCAACATGCCCCAGATAGGATTCAACTTTATCCACAAACCTGATATTCCTGTGTTCCCTTTGTCAGGTATGGCATTACCATTTTCCTACTTGGGAACTTGGAGTGATCTTTTGTGGTTTATTTACTATTAATTCAGCAAGTATTTGTTGAGCACCTACCCAGTGCCAGGTACTGGACTAGGCACTAGGTAACAAATAGTCACAATCCTAGCTCTTAGGGAACAGTCTGATGGGGGAATAGGTAGTAAACAAATATACCCACAAACCCACATCTCAATGGGTGGTAAGTATTTCAAGAAAGAATTTATGGGCTGGGACATGTGATTAGATTGGAGAGGTTATGGGGGGGTAGCCTTTTAGAGAAAGTGACATTTAAACTGAGATTTGAAGGTCTGTTAGGGTTCACCTGGTGAAAAAAATTGGGGTTCCAGATATAGGAAACAGCATGTGGAAGGATCCTGAGGCAGAAAAGAAGTTGAACTTCTAGGAAATGATCAGACCAGTTTGGCTGGCATGTAGGGAGATGGGGTAGAGGGCCATGAGATGTGATCTGATTTACTTTGTAAAATGATCACTCTGGCTCTAGGGGTGGAGGGGGTGTGTGTAGAGGTTGGTGAGGAGGCTGTGGTGGTAACCGTGAAAAGTGGAAGTGTCGCATTCATTCTTTTAGTGACATTCTTTCAATTCTACTCTGGTGCTTTGTTCTTTCTTCCCATATTTTTATATCCACTGCCCTCGTTCAGAAGGTCCCCTCCTGACTACTCTGATGGGTTTTTACAAATTGGTCCCACGCTGTTTTACTCTTCTGTTCACCAGCCAATCTGGTTCAGAAGCGAACTTTTAGAAATCACAGGTCTGTTCATGTCACTTTCTTTCTCGAAAACTCTTCGTGGCTCCCTGTGACTGTTAATGTTACGTGTCCACTTGACTGGGCTGAAGGATGCCCGGAGAGCTGGTAAAACATTATTTCTGGGTGTGTCTGTGAGTGTGCTTCCAGAAGATATTAGCATTTGAATCAGTAGACTAAAGAAAATCCTCCCTCACCAGTGTGGGTGGGCGTCATCCAATCATTGAGGATGCAAATAGAACCAAAAGTCAGAGGAAGGGTGAATTTGTTCTGTCTCCTTGAGCTGCGGCTTCCATCTTTCTCCTGTCCTCAGACATTTGAGTTCCTGGTTCTTGGGCTTTTGGACTCTGGGACTTACACCGGCAGCACATCACCCTCACCCCCCGACCCACAAACCCCTTTGGCTTCAGACTGAGAGTTACACCATCAGCTCCTCTGTTTCTCAGGCCTTCAGACTCAGACCGAATTTTATCCCTGGCTTTCCTGGGTCTCCAGCTGGCAGGTGGCAGATCGTAGGACTTCTCAGCCTCTGTAATTGTGGGAGCCAATTCCCATAATAAATATCCTCTTATGTATCTATATTATCCTATTGGTTTTGTTTCTCTGTAGTCTCTGAACCCTAACACATTCCCTCATTGCAGAAAAATGAAAGCCCACCTGAAATTGAAGCCTTTCTCATTTTCTTTAAGCTTCAAGGTCTGCTCCTCTGAGACTACTTTTCTTTAGGCAGCCAAGACCGATATTATTCTACCTCTTTTTTTAAACTCATCTTCATCTTCTGTCATGACATCTCTGCCTCTTGAACCCTATTTCCCCTTCTCTCTCTCTTTTTTTCTTTCCCCTAAAGTCTCCATTCAGATCCTAACTGTTCCCCTAATCCTTAAATCTCCTCAGTCAGGTTGACTTTTAACATTTGTTGATACGTCAGTTCTAAGATTCATCACAGCCTGTCTTGTATTAGAAGCACTCCTGTATTTATTTGGAGTGCAAAGAATTGTGTATGTTTCATTTTCTTAACAGACAAGAACTCAGTAGATATGTGTTGAATTGTAGGAGATTAGGGATCATTCCATGTGCTTAGATCCCTCACTGAAATCTCTTAAAAAAGAGGTAAGTCTCAAGTACAAGTTTATAAATATCTGTATTGAACCTTCAGGGAGTGACCTCATTTAGAAATAGTAAAATCTGACTTGCCTTTTGAAACAGTCTTTACAGTTCAGTGGATATCAGATAATACTTAAACTCTCTATACTAGTTAGGCAAAAATATGTTTATATGGCAATATCAGAGAGTTCTTCTGACTTACTGGGGGTATATAGAGGATTAATACTCAATTTCCATTCTGGTGGGGAGGGGTCAATAAAACCATGACTATGTAGCATATCTAAATGTACCTCTGCTTTTACCTGAGGTATCCTGCTGACTAGTCCACGTAGACAACTTCTGACTGGGTACCTCACTAGGTTAAAAGTAGTGGTCTGCTTGTTGACTGAGTTTAATATACTTGATTCTCATATGTGGTTTTGTTTGTATATCGGGGCCAGCCAGTATGTTTCGTTTGTGAAGAGAAGGGTCCTATCATTACTACCTACACACTTGCAAAATGATTTTATGTGTTCCATCTTTTAAAATTCTAACAGGTTTTCTTCTCTTCCTCTCTTATTCCCTCCCTTCTTTCCTCTCTCCTTTTCTTCCTATAAATGAGGTTAAGTCACTTTGTCTAAGTTAATATAGCTTTGTATTGCATAACTGTGCTACATACATTGTGCTGCCTTCTCATATGAGGTCATTTCTCTGAACTTATAAGGGAAATGGGGTTTATACAGATTTGTCTTACATGTACTTTTCAGATATTAATCTAACTTTTAAGTCTCTTTGGATCACCTCTTGAATTAAATGACTGTTTGTTTGTTTGTTTTGCGGTACGAGGGCCTCTCACTGTTGTGGCCTCTCCTGTTGCGGAGCACAGGCTCCGCACGCACAGGCTCATTAGCCACGGCTCACGGGCCCAGCCGCTCCGCGGCATGTGGGATCTTCCCGGACCGGGGCACGAGCCCGCGTCCCCTGCATCGGCAGGCGGACTCTCAACCACTGCGCCACCAGGGAAGCCCTAAATGACTGTTTTAAATTTCTAATACCTATTGATGCAATAAAAGTGTTGGGAGATTATATAATCATTTTGCCTCCATACTAAATGGGATTTAATTTTGTCATTGGAAATGCAGCAGAAACTAAACCTTTTAAAGCTATTTTTAAATTAAATTTCCGAAAGTCACATTTCAAATTTTGGGTGTTACAGCAATGTTAACTAATGAGAAGTATTTTGGTTGTATTATTTTAAGGTAAAAATATCTTAATAGAAATTTTAAATGAGCTTGCTTCAGATTAAATTAGGACATTAAGTCTTAGTTTCTGGAATATGAATTTTTAAAAATCACTGTGAAATATTAACTAGGGCAGGTGCTTATAGGTAAGAATCAAATTATCGTTTGGTACTGTGATCTTCAAGTTTAGAGTGATGAAGGATTTTATTTTTAAGTATCTGTAAAACAAAATGTTTCAAACAACTCATGGTTTGACAGGTTTATGAAAGGCTTGAAAGATAAAATTGTTGTAAGTGAAATATTGCATTCAACGTAGGATTTATGTAACTAAGTGAGGGTGAAAAAAACCTGATGAGGTGGGAGAAATGACTCAGTTCGTCACTTTGCACTCTCCATTTTAAATCCTGCATGAATATTACAGCTTCATATATAATCACAACATTAATTCAGAAGCCTGATATATTAAAAGGTAAGCTTTTGTTGTTTTATAATAACTCCATTTGTACCATACTGGAACTTTCTAGAACAGTCTCCTTCTAGGACAGTTTAGGGGTGGCCATAGAGCTGGATGAGTCACACCACACTGCCAACTCCTTAAGGTTTATGTCTATTCAGTGTTTGTGTCCTTCACTACATAGCTTGATATATCTATCAAGTTGGGCTAGTAAAGGTAGTAGAATTATGTCTATTTTCATTTATTATACTGTACTTGGTGTTACGTTTCTAGAAATGCTAAAGTTTTTTGGGAAGTTGGTCCAGAGTCAACATTCAAAAAGCATAATTCCAGTGACCCTGAATCCACTAAATTGAGCCAGGGACCAAAAATTTTCTCAACGTAGAGCAGGAATAAAGGAAAAGAGGCATGCAGGGACCCAGGAGAAAAAGGATGATTTAAGTGGAGGGAAGTTGCAGTTAAACCACAGACACAGCAACTTGCATACTTGGTCAGGTTTTCCCTGTAATGTAGAAATTGCTGACACAGAATTTTGTACCTGTGAGCATCCATCTTAGGGACACATATTTTATTTATTTATTTTTATTTTTATTTTTAAATTTTTTGGCCGTCTTAGTTCCCCGACCAGGGATTGAACCCGCACACACTGCAGTAGAAGTGTGGAGTCTTAACCACTGGACCACCAGGACAGCCCAGAAACATATATTTTAGATTAAAGATTATTTTAAGAATTCTGGCTGAGACAGAGAAATGTCACTTTCCTTTATAAAATTGTTCCTGGACTTTTAAATTAGTAGTGAGACATTAGCAGAAGAGGATTGAATTTAGTTTTAAATAAGCATCTCTATGATTTGTTAGCCATAATATGATTTCTCCCTTTCCTCCTATTTTTTACTTTTGATAAGGCAAATTTATTCTTTCTTCATGAAATATTTAAGATAAATTATATGTTAATTATGCTTAATTATCCTTCTTTGAAAGTTCTCTTGCTTTTGTTCTGAGGTTCAGAATCAATATAAAAACATTGAAATCATAATTACATTTTAATTTGAGAACTTTATCTCATATAACTCCGTATAACAACTTATTCTTTTAAAATATAAAAGAATCCGGATGTGCAGTATTTCTCAGTTTATTTACTAGTCTTGTCAGTTTCCACCGCTGCAAAGTTGAACATTTACAGAAATTATGGGTTTGTTTGGGTTAAAATGAAGTAACGTATGTAAAGCACCTAACCTAGTTTTTCACACAGAGTAGGCCCTCAGTAATTAGTGGTGGTTATTTTTATTATTATTGGTCACTTAATTAATTTGGATTTCTAGGGCACCATTTCTTAGGGTGCAGTGAACCAATTCTGAATTCTACCCTCCCATATTTGTAATTTGTTTAGACTGACTTAACCACTGTGAAGAATAAAGCCTATTGGTGGGGTGGAGCTTTTTGACTTTTGTGTGCAAGTCCTTTTAGAGTTACTGGATTTACTGGAATGTGAAAGATTAAGCTTTGTGGCATGTTCTATATGGTCATCCATAGTGACCAAACTGATTTGGAATGTTGTTTTGTTACTAACTTTGAAATGTGTTATTTTCTGTACAGAGGATGTTGATCCGAATAAATTGCTTATTATCCTTTATAAATATCTAGAATGAGACGAATTGTCAATCGGTGTAAACCTCATCCGACACAGTACTTTCTTTCATAAACACAGGGAGGAAGCAATCCCAGGATAACTTTTCGGGTGATAAAGCTGGGCACGGCTGGGCAATTCAGAGGGTGTGTGATAGCACCCAACTTTGGAGCCTGTCACAACGGGAAGTCATGGCTTGGAGGTCTGTGGTGAAATAGTCATGTTTATTAAGCCTTAATATGTCCCTTAAATGGCTCTTCTATCAACAGCTAGCCAGCTCCTCAAAGAGAGGCAAAAAGCCATTCATGTCATTGTAGATTGTAGCTCCAGTTACTTCCTGGCAACGGAGGCTATGAGCACTGCTTCATTGGCGATGTCTTTCCTGTCCCACCCTCCACGTAAATTGATGACTGTCTCCCTTGTACCCAGTTGTAGCTTGAACATATTTAGGTAACTTCTCTCAAAGCATCTAAAAAGGGTTGTCCCATGTGTCTCTCTTCCAGCTTGTCTGTAAGCTCCTGGTTGGTGGTGGTCGTGTCTGTGTTAGTGTCACTTAGTGCAGATTCTGGGAGCTCAGGGTGGATCTTCAGTCTGTGTTAAGTGCACGTCTCCCTGTGGCTTGTGGAGACTCCTCAACATTAACTGGTCCAATTACATTGTTCCACATCCTCTCTAATTCTTTAATGAAAAACCTCTAGAGGGGCTAATTCTACGGTGTATCCTGTATTTCCATTCTTATTTCTTTCTCTTCTGCCAATGCAAATTCTCGATTTCCTTTATTTCTTTCAAGGAACAATTCAAGTCCTTTTCCATGTAGCTTTTTAAAGGTATGTTTAATTTTAGTTAGTAGTAATCAAAATTCAGAAATCCAAGAAAAACCGAGACATGGTAACTAGAACTGGAAATTTGGAATTGGCCTGTTAAAATACATTATTCTTTTAAGTAACAGAAACATATTTGTAAACATTTTCCTCTTAAAAATCAGAAGTTATGTTAATTTTGGTAAAAAAATTTAGATTTTTTTTCCAAATAATTTAATTCAAAACCTCAGAGAAATGGGAAATTTGGGTAAAGCTTACAGAAAGAAAGTGACAGTTGTGTTACAATTTTCAGGTTGTCGTGAGAAAGGTATCCTTTATTGCATCGTATGGCATTTTATAACATTATAAAAGGTATAAGGATTGACCGTATTGTCCTTATTTATAAAAGGTTTTATTGGGCTTTAAAATTGGAAGTCTTATACATAGACTCCTTTTTCATCTTCCCCCCACTTGAATTAAGCTATCGTAGTTTATTGAAAGTTAATGTATATAGGAAAAATCTTCAATGTCATTGACTTTTTTTTTTTAGGGGGAAGGGGAGAAAACTATCCTTCTAAGACAAAAGCAGAGGACACTGTTTGAACCAAGAACTGGTAGACTTTAGAATACAAAAAATCATGGTTGAGTTATAAAAGTTATACATTGTCCAGTCCTCTGCTGTTATTTTGCTTTTATACTGGGCCCATAGCTCATTTCTTTGCTCACGAATAATATCATTAAGGATGTAGGGAAAAAAAGGTATTATTGAAACTAAAAGTTAGCAGTTTAATTTGATTCTGAGTTTTAGAGTAATTTTACAGTGAATTGTTTTTATACCTTTTATGGGCAAAGTAACACGAATAGTATTTGTTTTGTGACACGTATATTAATATATATACACACATATATACCTGCACAATACATATATATTTTAACACTTTTATGCTTATGAGTTTGCAAATAATATACAATAGCATTGATTTTACATTTACTAGAGTGTGGAAAACATACATTTAAATGACAGAAACCTTTACATTTATGCTTATTTTGTATATTATTAGTTGAATTATTATTTTTATGAAAGTTACCTTGCTAGGCACTGTGGGAGATGTAAAGTGAATTTCTTGCCCTTTAGGGGCTCATAATCTCAGAGCTAACTCTTAGAACCACAGAATTTTAGAACAGGAAGAGATTTAAGAGATTCTCCTCTCTTGGTGTGTGTGTGTATGTGTTTAAGCAGCAGTCCTTTGATTCCTGCCCACTTCAGTGTCTCCTGTCCCCCACTCCTTATTCTCCCAGATAAGTACTAATGTCATTTTTCTGTGAAGGGTTGACAGGAATTCATCTTCTTTATTTGGTGAACAGGAGGAGATACAGGCCTTTTTTTTTTTTTTTTCAGGCCAATTTCTTAGTTCAGGTATTTAAAACTGTGAAGTCAAGAAATCATTTTATCTAAAACACTTATTAAAAATAGGTGGGAGACTATCACAGTGTATTATATATTATTTCAAATGTATCATGTGGGTGTATATATATTGGGTTGTTATATAAAACGTATTACATGTTCATTTATGTAAAATGCATTTTTTTTTCTTTACTGCAGTGAAAAGAGTTTAGAAAACATGTCCCTAGTCTATTTTTTAAACCTGGGGAACAGCCCAAATACATTACTTATTCTTTTTGCTATGCTCTCTTGTCATCATGACCTGACTCCAAGGTAAAGTGTTTTCTAACCAGTTAGAAATATACAGAGGTGATATTTTCCCCCAGTACATAAAGATGTGCAGCAAGGTGGTGTTTTCATTACACTGGTCTTGCTTGCATGCCTCTGGGTACAAATAAACACTTTGGTGGATCTGTTAATCTGTAAGAATTGTTTATGATGTGGCTAACTTGGTACCAAGATGTGATTTAAGCACCAAGAGAATTTGGATTATTTAATACTAGTACATAATAAAACTACTTATCAAATGTTCATGTGGGCACATACAGAGGCATAATTGTATTCTTGTAATGCACAGTATAAATACTAATATTGTTTTGGAGAATCAGCATGGTATGCTGAAGCCATGGTTTGGAAAAAGGCATTGTAGTATGTTTTTATCTGTGGGAATTACTGGCAAGTGTAATTGAGAGATTCTAAATACTGTAGTTGTTTACTTCACTTTTGAATTTGGCTTAAATATTTTTGGTCTTATTATTTTTTTTATAATCATTGAATTATTATGATAGAAGTTTAACCATAATTGTTCTGTAGATTTTAATAATTTTATCTCTTAAAGATTTATTTTAAAACAATTTCCCCTGACTAAAGATGTTTAATATTTAAATATTTATATAGAAATATAATCATGCTTATAGATATTTATACTATATCTTTAGAGAAATATTACATTTAACATTTAAATTTAATATTTAAATATTTAATGATAAATATTTAAACAGGATAGTGGAATGAATGTTCATGTGCCTGTTCCTCAGCTTCAACCTTGATCAACTCTTTGTTAACTCTACCTCTTCCCATTCCCCAATTCCCACTTATTTTGATGCAGTTCCTCTGTCATAACACATCATCTGTAAATATTTCAGGATGTATTTCTGAAAGACAAGGACTTCTATTTCTAGACATACAAAGTAGAATCTTAATCTTTTTGAGGAATGTACTGAAGTTGTGAACACTCAAATTGTGTTTGGGGTGTTAGAGTGATAGAAAGGAAAAGTGAGCTCCTTTAAATAGAATAAATGGAAAAAGAGAAATACCTGATAAGCAGTTTTATCAAAACACAATAGAAAAGTTACAATGAAAAAGCCAATTAATAGCTTTTAAGCGTCCGTGGAGAAAGTGGAGAAATTGGCAGTTCTGAATACTTGGTATGTGTCTACATTCTATACAGGTCACTAGGGAGTAAGGCCAAGTGTATTTCATACCATTTGAGATAGAAATTCTGTTTCTAGACTCTTTCTTGAGGGAAAAATCAAAGATGTGTACAAAGACTGCCCATCAAGATAGTCACTGCAATATTATTTATAGAGTGAAGAATTGAACCTAATGTTCAACACCAGTGGAAGGTTGCAATGCACATAGTATATTTATAAAATTTTACAATATTTTGTAACCAATAGAAATGGTAAAACATGATACCAATTGTATAAAATGTTGAATGCATATTAAAAGACCTGAAAGAAATTAACCCAGATATTTACATGAACTAATAGTGGCTATCTCTTGGTGTTAGAATTATGAGTAATTTTTAATTTCTTCATTTCTTTTTTTTTTTAAGAAATGTTGCAGATTTTGTCTACCAGCGTATGTTATATGAGTTAATAAATAATAATAAACATTTGAGTACTTACCATGTGTCAAACACTATTTAAGCACTTTTCATCTAAAAGTGAATTCTCATAATAGCCCTGAGAGGTTTTATAATCCTTATTTTGCAGATGAGGAAATGGGCGTAGAGAGATTGAATACCTTGACAATTAGAGTCTATCCTTCTGGGTTTATTGTTTGCTTCTAAATGTGGTTTTATC
The DNA here is from genome assembly GCF_002837175.3 of Physeter macrocephalus. NCBI lineage: Eukaryota > Metazoa > Chordata > Mammalia > Artiodactyla > Physeteridae > Physeter > Physeter macrocephalus. The sequence goes on from NC_041220.1 coordinate 53,407,572, forward strand.
TCCAGTAATTATGAAGATACTATAAATACTGTTTTGTTTTTCTACGTATTACTTAAAGATATATGGTGAATATTATGGCATATCAGTTAAAAAATATGATTTTTTTTTAAAGGTGTTTCTTTTTAAAAAAATTTATTTATTTATTTATTTATTTATTTTTGGCTGTGTTGGGTCTTCGTTTCTGTGCGAGGGCTTTCTCTAGTTGCGGCAAGCGGGGGCCGCTCTTCATCGCGGTGCACGGGCCTCTCACTGTCACGGCCTCTCTTGTTGCGGAGCACAGGCTCCAGACGCTCAGGCTCAGTAGTTGTGGCTCACGGGCCTAGTTGCTCCGGCATGTGGGATCTTCCCAGACCAGGGCTCAAACCCGTGTGCCCTGCATTGGCAGGCAAATTCTCAACCACTGCGCCACCAGGGAAGCCCCCAAAATATGATTTTTAATTGATGGATAACATTTCATCTAGTGAATATACCATGATTTGTTTTCAACTGGTCCTTTGTTTTTGTTCTGCCCCTCCCCTCCAGTATTTTGCTCATAGGAATAACGGTACAATGGTATCTTTGTGAATAAATCTCTGTGTGCATTTCTGATTATCTTCCTAGAAAAAGCATTTAGAAGTGGAATTATTGGGTCAAAGAGCATAAACATTTTTAAAGGCTTTTGATACAAGTTATGAGACTGCAGGTAACAAATGATCATTCTTCCTTAAACTTAGAGAAATTGTTTTGGCGCTATAAATTTGAGAGAAATAGGTCATGTAAACATCAGTGGGAATTTGTGCTTTCATAGTTGCTCTTACGAAAGTGAGGCTTCTCTAAGCTTGCTGGAGACTAAACACAGAGAAAAAGAGAAAAGACAAACTTTGGAGATTAAATTGTGGCCATTTACTTGCTCTGTGACCTTTCACAGCTACTTATTCATTTTTCTGATTAACTTAAAATTTGGATTAGCCTTGTAACCTTTTTACTGTAAATTGTTTTATATAACATCTAAAATACACATCAAATTTTCATGAATTTTCTTTAATGTTTGATCTTTTAGGACCTCAGGATCATAATTAGGTAGAGAAATTTCCAATGTATAATTTAAAAACTTATAGGTATAAAAGGCATAAGACATTGATTAGAGACAGTAATAACCCTAAAAGTGTTTTAGATGTTGTATTTTTAAATAAGAAAGCTTTTTTCTAGGGGGTCACTCTCTTTTTGTGAAAAGCAAGAACAAAAATTTGGGGGTAATTGATGGTTTCTGTTAGGGTTAAATAAGGTTTTATTGTGGTTTCTCTTGAGCATATATCTTTTTCCAGGGACTGTGGTGACTTCTACAGAGACTTTAGTTGAAGATTTGAGCAGAGGGTGGGGGATTTTAACTTAAGAAGGTCCAGAGAATAATTAATGAAGTCAGAAAATTTACCTATGAAGCTACCGAAGAGGTTAGGATCAATTTTTTTTCTGGAAAAACCAAGATTGATAAAGGGTACTCTGACAGTCTATAAATTTGTGAGAGGGACAAATGGAGTAAATAGAAAACATTTTATTGAAATTTGAATGCCTTAAGTATTTTAATGGAGAAAGAAAAGTACAGTCGGTCCTCTGTATCTGGTCTTCCACATCCACAGATTCAACTAACCTTGGATCAAAAATATTTAGAAAAAAAAAAAATTCCAGAAAGTTCCAAAAAACAAAACTTGAATTTGCTGCTTCCCACAGCATTAACATTGTATTTACAACTATTTACGTAGCATTTACATTGTATTAGGTATTATAAGTAATCTAGAGAGGATTTAAAGCATATGGGAGGATTTGAGTGGGTTATATGCAAATACTACACTCTTTTATATAAGGGACTTGAGCATCTGATGATTCTGGTTTCCGCCAAGAGTCCTGGAACCAATACCCTCTGGATACTGAGGGATGACTGTACTACTTCTTTATACTATGAATAGTAAAATTATGAAACTATCAACTATAAATGGTAGACATAGAAAATAAGCATAAGGAGGATTTTTATCAGGGGTTTTTAATCCATAATTAATGATTGGATTATAAAGGTACATAACCCTGCAAAATTAGGTATATGTGCATTTTGGAAGGAGAGGCCTCCAGAACTTTTTTCAGATTCTCAAAAGAATGGCTTCAAAAAAATTCAAATTCAAAATTCAAGCTCCTACTAGAAGGTAAGCTCCGTGAGGCTAGGGACTTTTGTCTGTTCTGTTCACTCCTCTGTCCCTGGTTCTTGGCACATGGTTCTGCTCTATAAATATTTGTTAAAGGTATGATTTTTGTAAATTTATGTGTGGCATAGTTACAGCAATGGAGTTTTAGAAATTAGGGATGGAAGAAAATTCCAGGTTTAGTGAGGTTGATGTCTTACTTGGTTGTTTCTATATTTGTCCGAAAATTTTCTTTTTGTTTAAGTCTAGATGATTAGGTAGGGCATTTGTCTGATAATTTTGTGGTCGAATTCCTGTTTTTTCTGTGCCAACAGAAATGCTATAGAATGGGTTAGAAATACTATAGAAATGTAATGCTGTAGAAATGTCACAGGAAAATTGTTCTAAACAATACATATTCATTCATCAGTCTATTATAAAATGTACTTTGGCGCTGTTTTCATCTGATTCAGTGAATGAAATGGTTATAGAAAAACTTCCCCTTAAATTTGAGAATGGAAAATTTTCCTAATTGTTTTCATTAAACCAAGTGGTATGGCAGTAACTGCTGTTGTGGCTAAAAATGTAAAATCAACAAAATGTTGAAAAACTTACCTGCAGAGAACATTGCTTTATCAGCAAGAGATTTAGATTTTTGCAGTGAAGCCCAATTATTCTAGCTCAGTGCCATTATACGGCATTTATAGCAGGTGATATAGTGTAATCTGTGATTGCATTAGTCAGCATCATAAGTTTCCATACTTCTTAAAATTGAAATTTGGTAGAAGGTTAAAAGAATGACAAAAGATTAAAATGCAGGTTTGTTTTAAAAATTGTAAAAATTATAACATTTCTAAAATAAGAGAAAAGGTGAATTTCTAAAAATTGAAGTGTGATGGAACCAGTGTTAATTTATAAATCATTAATTTTCTTTCTTAATTAAAGGGATGACTGTAAATTCTTTATCTTAATGACTTTTGCCAGCCAGCCAGAAAAGGTAATTTGAGTAATTATTTGCTGCCTGCAATTGAGTCTTTGTGAATAGATTTTTCACATTTTCCATAATCTTCAGCAGATTTAAAAAGTCATTGCATTTTACATTTTCCACACTTATTTTGCCATTACAAATAGGAGCTATGGTTATTCTAATTTATTCAAAAATCATTGCATCATTTTAAGAGGCCTTCCAATATTCCCAGAATAATTTCAATAGAAGGACAGGAATTTTCCCTTATAGATTTCATATCTTGCAATGTGGTTTCTTTCTTTAGTTGAAATATGATTGAATCTTTAGGTCACCACACATTCCATTATTCAAGTATAAGTACAAAATACGTTTTGAAGTGAAATTTAGAGTTTCAAGTTGGAATCTGTGAAGTAATTTAGCTTAATCTTTTGACCCAGTGGTGTAACCCTTTCTGTAGCATTTCTAACAATCTCTGCCTAAAAACTCAGTGGGTAGGAACTCTATTTCTTTATGAAGCAGCTTTTTAAAATGAATTATATAATAATTTATTCTTTTTATTATGTTGAGCTCAAATCTACCTTGTGCTAGGCACCATAACTTCCTGTTTTCCTTTTCAAATTATGAAGTATTCCAAGTCTGTAAGTATTGAGAGTTTTTATACATCACTGAGATTCATTTATTCTTAATTTCTACTCTGTTTGCTTGAGATTATTATTTTCTGTATCAATGTATATCAGAGACTTTTATGTCACATGTCTTACTACAATTAGGATACATTAGATTTGTGGCATTTCTGTTCTTTATTATTCTCATAATTCTTTTCAGAAAGGAAATGAGGTTAATGTGTTATCTGAGCACCCATTCAACTTTCTCTTTTACTTTCTAGACTGAAGCGAAGCAGGGTTGTCCCTGAAGGACCTCATTTGATCTGGGAATCCTCCCAAGCCCCAGAGCTGGGCCACTGTTCTCTTTATTTATTACACGTGGAAGCTTCTAGATCATTAGTCTTGCTGAAGGTTTAAAGCCTTGGTCCTTTAAAGCTTGTGCTGTTTGACTATTTACAGTCTTCACTGTTGTCAAACACCAACTGACCTCCTCAAGTCACTCTTGTTTATATGACTTTTTTCTTTTAAAATAAGAAACAACAGGCTTGGTCATGTGTATACCGTGACCACAGTTACCTAACCTCTCTGACCTTGACCATCTCAAAAGCAGTAGTATAAAAATTACTTTTCTTGTAGATAAAATATTCTCTAAATTAATCAAGTGAAATGAAAAATAAAAATGAGTTCCCTGTTAGATGATATATATGGAGACAAGGTGAAAGTGCAATTGATCTGAAAAGAAGAAAAAAAGAAACCCCCCAAACCAACAACCCAAACCACACCCAAACAAAACGAAAACAAAAACCCACCCCTGCTAAAAATGATTATAACCTATAAAGAAAGCCAGGGAAGTATAAACCAAATATTTTCCAGGGTAACTAAAGACAAAAGTTTGTTTATTTTATCAAAAGTGAAAGTGGAAAATAGGAAGGCTGTATCTCTACTAGAGAGGTATTGAAAATTCTAGGCAAACATTGGGAAGTCTTAAAATGACAGTGCTTTGACCAGTGTGATTATAAGAGGAGAAAACACATATCAAAAGCATGGCATTAGCCCTTGCTGTGTCTGAGCAGAAGGATATTCAAAAATGAAGCAAAACGAAAGACGTAGACGTGGTAGAGAGTACAAATCAATCCTAGATGCTTTGCAGTACTCCTAAAACTGCTGTGTCCTCCCAGGAGTATTTGGTTTCGTGATTTGTCCTAGAAGACAAAGTGAAAAATAGTTTAAATTTCATTAAATACAGACCAGCACATGACTGTGCTCTGCTCACTCTGTACAAGAAATGGTATGCTATTTGTCACATAAACTTTATTTGCTTTGAGGGAGAAATAATTCCACTAACCTTATATAAAATAAAGGATAAAAAGTTATGGCAGAATTGTAGATATCTTCTTGTTAATCGATTCAGAAGTATTTGGTGGGGCAGTCCAAAATTCCGTTAAGTCTGAATGATAACTGATTATGAACAAGTGCATCTAAATTACTATTTTGTTCATATTTACCAGTTTTGGTGCTTCAGAGATTTGGTTTTAGTCATGATTTAGTTGATTATACCTCGGAATAAATGAAATATCATTATATTTTTTTCTAAGTTGGCTAAAGGAATTTCAGATTAAGAAGTTTTAAGTACAAAATTAATGTTTCAGCAAGTAGTTCTTTCTGTTGGATTGGGGATTAAATTCATTAAACAGAAAAAATAGTAGAAAACCAGATGTGATTCAAAATGAGGTTGATTAGAGTTTCAATGACAGATTAAAAATGTGTCCTATTTAACTGTTGAAAAATGCACAGACCTTTCATGGTAATAAAAACAGGGAATGTGCATAATTACATGTGAGGCCTTATATGTGGTAAAAGGGTAACTCCCTATGGTCATTGGTTTCATTCTTAGTAGCCATCAAATTATTACATATAAGGTATAGTAGTTCACAATCCATGACCCGCTCAGAGTTATTATAATAGGACTTTGAAAAATATACATCCTAAACACTGTCTGTAGATGGGATAAATATTAGGCCTAGTGGGTATATGAACTATTTTGCAAATCTGATTAATTTAGTGAATAAAATGAAGATGGATTTAATGTATTATTGAACAGTTAAGGTATCAATGTATTCATTCAATCGTAGCCTAGTAAAAGCATCATGGCTTGTCACTGCAAAGAGAAGAAAGGAAAAAAACTGTAGATTAAAAGGGATTTAGGAGAGACAGTAACAATTGCCTGTATGGATTTTGTTTAGATCTGGATTAGAACAGACTGTTTAAAAAAACACTTATGAGAAAGTTGGGGAAATTTGAGCACTGATTGGTAGTTGATGTTGTAAAGAAATTACTTTGAATTTATTGTAGATATGATAATGATACTGCCTTATGTTTAAAAAGCAAATCTTTGTCTTAGAGAGATACATACAGAATTATCTACAGATGAAGTGGTATAATGCCTGGAATTTGCTTCAGAATGATCCAGAGTGGTGGGATAGGGGTTGGGCGGGGGTGTGAAAATACAAATGCAACATGACTTGCTGTGAGTTAACAACGGTGGGTTCATTATACTAGTCTTAATAATTTTGCATTAGTTTGAAATTTTTCATAATAAAAACTTAGAAAAAAGTGTAATGCAACATTAATTGAAAGAAGATAACTAGCACCAGGTGACACTGCAATATAATATATTCAGAAGTAAGGGTAGATATGAGTCACACACAGATGTACTTTTTATAAACATATCTAATGTGTCAATCTCATGTTTTGTTTTTCTTCAGAGCTGAAGGCGTTTATTTGCCTCTTGGGTGATTAACACCTAAATGCTTAATTCTCAGAACTGCTCAAGAGTCCCACAGCCAGGATTAGATGATCCAACTCACCACCAAGAAATTACTGTCTTGAATTCTACGGTAAGATTATAATAAATATTCTAAAGGCTAAATAGTGACCATGAGGTCTAAAAAGATTTTTAAATGCAGTCTTTGAGTGACTAGCCTTTATTATAATTTCTCAGTCCTGTAACTCTTATACGAAGAGTTCAAGGTTGTGATAGTCAACCAAAGATCTTAGAAATATCAACATGCAAACTAGGCTTTACGGTATTTCCCTGTCATAGATTCAGCTAGTAACAGATACTGGAGTGCCATGCTTTTCCCTCTTGCTGTATGTCTCAGGGTGGGTCCTCCAAAAACTGATGCTGGAAGGGAGGGAGTTTGGCTTCCGGGATGCTTATTAGGGATCAACAACCTATAAAGAGAGGAGGTTATTGGGCAGAGGAAATTGAAGTGTAATGTAGGCTCAACAAAGCCTTAGCCGACTGAGACAGGGAGTCTTGTTGTTGTGAGAGTTAAGCTTCTTGGGGATGGAGACATATCCTTAATGCCTTTGCATTGGGCACAGGCCATTAAAGAAGCTGTTCAGCAAATATTTGTTGAATGAAGGAAATCTGAGAGAAATCTTGTGGTTCCTCCTATAACACCTAATCCTTGCCCTTCCTTTTTCCAGTTGAAAGTGTGGTTTAGAACAGGGAGGTTAACAGTGACACACGTGGTTGTCTTGTACACCATGAACAAACATGAAGGTAACTTGTCCTCCATAATCAGCATGTGTTGCATACCACTGTGTTCCTGGGCTCCACAGATAAGGAAGACCTACAATGGGACCTGAGGAAAACCACACATATAAGTTTTAAAGCAGCAGTCCCCAACCTTTTTGGCACCAGGGACCGGTTTCGTGGAAGACAGTTTTTCCACAGATGGGGGGCGGGGATGGTTCAGGCGGTAATGCGAGTGATGGGGAATGATGGGGAGCAGCAGATGAAGCTTTACTCGCTCGCCCGCTGCTCACTTCCTGCTGTGCAGCCCGGGGGTTGGGGACACCTGTTTTAAAGAATATGAGACTGTATCAGTAAAGAGGAAACAAACAAAAAAACAACAATGGATCTAGAGGGTATTATGCTAAGTGAAGTAAGCCAGGCAGAGAACGACAAATACCGTGTGATTTCATTTATATGTGGAATCTCAAAAACAAAACAAAGGAACACATGTAAAACAGAAACAGACTCACAGATACAGAGAACAAACGGGCTTGCCAGAGGGGAGGGTGTTGGCGATATGGGTGAGATAGGTGAAGGAGATTAAGAGGTACACATTTCCAGTTATAAAATAAATAAGTCATGGAGATGTAACGTACAGCATAGGGAATATAGTCAGTAATATTGTAACGACTTTGTATGGTGACAGGTGGTAACTAGACTTATGGTGATCTTTTCATAATTATAAAAATATCAAATCCCTATGTTGGAAACCTGAAACTAGTATAATATTGTAAGTCAGGTATCCTTCAGTTAAAAAAAAATGAATGAACAAGGGACTTCCCTGGTGGTCCAGTGGTTAAGAATCCGCCTTCCAGTGCAGGGGATGCGGGTTCGACCCCTGATTTGGGGAACTCAGATCCCACATGCTGTGGGGCAACTAAGCCTGTGCGCCGCAACTACTGGGCCCTCACGCCACAACTAGAGAGAAGCCCCTGTGCCACAAAGAAGAGCCTGCGCACCATAACAAAAGATCCTGCATGCTGCAACAAAGATCCCATGTGCTGCAACTAAGACCCGATGCAGCCAAATAAATTAAAAAAAAAAAAATGAATGAGGTAAGATGGAAAAAACAAAAACCCTGTAAGATACAGTGATAACTCCTAGGCTATTAAGGGATATGGATTATGGTTCTAACCAGTTTGTTTTTTCTGTGTGTAGGGAATAGGCTGATCAGATATGAATTTTTAATCCTCTTATGCTCCAGGGTTAAGAGAGAATCTACTTCTGAGAAGGACTTTTTATTTTATTTTATTTTTTTGAGAAGGACTTTTTTATAGTCAGTGTTTTTTTCTAGTTGGTACAGTCCTGCTTTAGGGCAAGAAATTTGAGTCCTTTACTTGACTTCTTGTTGTTTTTTTTTCCCCCTTTTTACTGTAGGATTCCATGAGACAGGATTTGCATTAATAAATCCTCTAAATTTTCTCTGAACCTTAATACTATATTAATGCTTTATGTGTAGAGGACTTTTACTTAACATCTTTTAAATGAATGAAATAGAGAATAATTGACTTCATTATTAATGTGGCAGAAGAATAAGGATTAAAAACTCGACAATTCAGACCAGAAATTTCCTTGTTTTTATGTTATAACAATTTTCCCTGATATCTATGTAGACAATTTTATGCTTCATCTTTTAATATATGTAGACCATTTTCTTCATATTGAGTGTTGGAAGAATGAGATTGTGTTTGTGTTTCACTGAGTGAATCAGATTTTTTTTTTATTATTAAAATGTGTATCCTTCAAAGTTATCAATTTGATTAGTTTAGGGATGTTTACGTCTTATCTGTTCCCATTTATTTTATTTTTTTTCCATTTCTTTCTTGTCACTTCGTAACCCCACCAGAGGGCAGGCAAAGGAAGGGAGAAAAGACATTAATTTAAGTTCACAAAGTCTTATGTAGGCACCTTTTACTGGCACATTTTGTCATGCTTCTGGATTGTAGTAAGGCAGTAGGATCAGCTACTTTTGCTATTTTAAAATATTTAGTAGAATGCTCAGTTATTTGGAAATAAATTGTGTAAGGTTGATTACTGGGTTTATTTATTAAATATTTATACTTTAAACTGTTCAACTTTATTTTCTTAGATTCATACATTTTAAATTAACAATTTTTTTTTAGTAATTCATGCCAAGGTTTCCTTTGCTACTGTTGATACTTATGATTGATTATAACGAAGAGGTTTTTGTGTGTGTGTTTAAAAGTACATTGGGATGTTCATAATACAGTATAGTTTTAAATTACTCCTTTTCACCTCCTGTAAAACTTGACGTTCCTGCGGTCTATTAGTGAATTTTTAGAATGATAAGAATTATCTTTTGAATACAAGTTAGTGTTTCACATTTAAGTTGTTCAGTGTATTTAAAAGTAAGACACACCTCAGACCAAAGTAAATTTGTCCTAACATTATCACAGTGTAGGTTTTCGAAGTCTAAATGTTAAACTAGATGGATGCTAAACATTTTATAGTCCCGGTATTGCTGTTAACACCCATTGTACATGTACATGTATATATGAAGTGCAGTTTCACAGTCGGTAGCTGTTTGACTTCTTATCAGTATGAACAGCAAATGTCCTAAAAATCAGCTTCAAAACAGCTGGCAGTCGACCCACCTAAGTTCACATGACATTTCTTTGCTCTTTGACACAAAGAGTGGACCTTACCTTCTCATCAAGGAAGTTGGTACAAGCACCTTTCTGTGTGCTCGTGGGCCCAGTAATGTAGAAGAACCTTAAAATGGACTTTTTGAAGAGAGTTGTTCCTCCCATTCGTTCGGGAGATGTGGTTTTGGACACTAGAGAGAGTTTTCAGGAAAGTCCTCCAAGATTGCTGAAGTTGAAACCTCTTAGTTTGCTTTCATCAGAGAAGACTGTAGATGAGGAGAGTGGTCACAGTAATTATGACAAACACCAACATCAGCAACTAGGTAAAGTAAAAATGTATTTTCAATCCTTTAATAAAAACTATTTTAGAAAAGTAAAATTATTTTTACAAGTATGAATTCTAGTGAGCATAAATCTTTATTTTGAAAATCAAGTTTAAATACTAAAAAGAATTTAAAAATAGAGTAAATATATAGTTGGCCTGAATTTTTTTAGTATCAAAATTTTGCTTTGAGTTTAGATGGAGAAATATTGATTGCTATAGATCAAGATTAAGCCATTAATAAAGTTAACAGTTTAGTGATCTTGGAAAATATTTTTATGATGAAGGATTATACTTATTGGAAAAAGTGTTATTTTACAATCGGTAGGGTATATACGTGAAAAACAAGATACTGAGTTTTATCTATCACTACAGAAATCACTTTAAAAAAAAGTCCCATTCTTTACTTCTAAAGATAAAGAATATTTGGTATGAAATATTAAAAAAATTCTTCGATATAATAATGATTATTTTGTTTCACTACCTTTATTTCATATAATTCTGCGAAGTTGAATATAATGCTTTTTAAAGTTTGAGAGGATGATACTCGTGTCAGGAGAAAAATCAGGTTTGCGTATGGTAACTAGAAAATGTTGGGAAAAAAAAAGGAAAATCCTTTAGGAAGATGATGAAAAAAATGCCTGCTTTAAAATTTTGACTAAAACACTTAAAAATGTTAAAATGTTCTGTATGATTATGAATTTGTATTATAGGGAATATATAACTGCTCATATAAATTAATGTAATATTTAGTAGAAAGAAGAAATTTTCTGTAAATCCTCTGCAAGTTTGATATATATTCTTACAGCTGTTTTTTATGCATATTTAATATGCACATATACATTTTTACTTATAGAATTTAAAAATGAGATTTACTATCTAAACTGTTCTGATACTTTTTCATTTAATACATCATAACCATCTTTCTTTCTCTTTAAAATGCATGCCATTGTATGACATAATTTATTCAATCAGTCCTTATTGATGAACACTGAGTGACTTTAATTTTTAATTATTAAAAGTAATTATGTAATAAATATCCATTTGTTTTATTACTTTATTATCCATTTATTGTATTACTTTATGCCTTTGAATGATTGCTTCTTAGTATAAATTTCTGTGTACATTTAAAATTTTGATAGACAATGCCAAGTTACTTTTCAGAATTTTCTCAATTTAAGCTCCCCAGGGCAGTATCTCTATTTCTTTGTCCTCTCCTTAACACTGTTTCTTGTCAGTTTAAAAAATAGGGTCATACTTAGGAGAAACTAAAATTTCTGTTTTAAAAATATTATGTAAAAGAAAGGAGAAGGAACTTCTTTTAAGTTTTAAAAAGAAATATTCATATCTAGAATATACTGGTATTAGAAGTCTTTTTTTTTTTATACTCTTCACTCATTTGGGTGGATAAAGTGGAGGTGAGACTACTGATGGGTTAGTGCCTCTTAATTTCAATTAAAATCTGTAAATCATTCAGTACTTAGTTTTGTGTTCAACAGTATAGATATGCATAAGTGAAGAATATGAACGTATTAATATGTGCAGTTATTTGTGTTATTAAAAATTGACTCTTTAGCTTTCAGTCTTGAATCATTTAGTTGCTTTCTTCACTGTACCACAGCATATATAAGGGACCTGGCGTTTAAATGTAATGTCCTATGCCCATTAGTTTAATATGGCTCCTTTTTTTTTTTTTTTTTAAGACTGTCTTACACATTTTTTTTTTTTTTTTTTTTTTTTGTGGTACGCGGGCCTCCCTCCGCTGTGGCCTCTCCCGTTGCGGAGCACAGGCTCCGGACGCGCAGGCTCAGCGGCCATGGCCCACGGGCCCAGCCGCTCCGCGGCATGTGGAATCCTCCCAGACCGGGGCGCGAACCCGGTTCCCCTGCATCGGCAGGCGGACGCGCAACCACTGCGCCACCAGGGAAGCCCTGTCTTACACATTTTTGAACATGGCATATATGTTATAAAGTATAATAATGAGATTTTGTAATTTACATTAATTTGCAAATAGCACTCAATTTAACGATTAAGGGCTTTTTTCTATGCTATATATCTTTTTACCAATCAGTCAAAATAAAGCAAAATCATGGAACTGAAACAACTGAAGAATCTGTTTGAAATTTCAGAGGCCACGGGTCCTTTGTGGAATAACTCTTGCCCCATTTTTCTCTTCAAAAATAAAATTCAATTTTAGGGAATGACTATTAAAATTAAGGGACTTCTTTGGCAATATCTGTAAAAAGATTTGGTTTCTGAAATTTCAATTTACTGATAAAGTCCTTTTCTTGAATCTCAAAATTTGATACTAAATTTATATTGTATGTAAGAATAACACCCACATGATTCACACCAGTCTACACACTGATTACTTGCAACTCAGCATGAATGAATTTTACCTCCTGTTTGCTGGTGGTTCTGGGATAGAGATAATGCAGTAGTTTATCCAGAAGTCATGCAAAGAACTGGGTACAGTTCTTCTAAAGGGCGTTACAGTTTGCTCATTTAATGAAAGGAGAGATCAAGAGTATGAAGAGATTTCATATCAGTAGTGCAAAGAAGGAAGTATTCTTTTAGAGAAAAAGTGGTATGTAATCTCATAGCTTTGTATTTGGATCAGTTGTTTCCAACTTCTCTAATTGTTAATTCAAAATTACAAAACATTATTTCTAAGGAATTTTAGACAAAATTGTAATATGGATTGATAATTGTACTTTCGTGAGAGGATAAGTTTGCAGTATATAGAAATTTACCTTGCTACTTTTAACTCCAGAAATATTTATAGATGCTTATGGTTTCTTTAACAAAAATATGCATAGAATTTTGAGGTATTTGCAGGGGTTGATATTTTGAAGAACATTTTTCTTCACTTTTGATAAAGTTTTTCATTTTTTAACTTTCTCTAAATATTAAGTAACCTAATGTTTTAGAAGTTTGATAGAAGTTCGCAAACAACACACTGGATTTACCAGAAATCCTCTATTTCTCTGTAAAATATGTTAACAGATGCCTGTAGTACACTGCAAACTGTTCAAATCCCCTGCCACTGCTTCTCCTAACAGATTCAGGTGTGGGCTTACCAAGAGTTGGTTGCGTTTTAAACCAAACTTGTTTATGCCAGTTATACTTGTAATTGTGATCATGCATTTTAATTAGGTATCACATAATTCAGTAAAGTATGAGGCTGAAAAGAAAGTTGTTTCGGTGTAAAAAAGTTGAATACCTTGGTCATACTCTATAAAAGTGAATTCCTCGAAAAGTTTGCTTTTAAATTACATGTAGGCCAGAGAAGTATACAAGATTGGAAGGATTTTGCCCTCACATACCTTCAACTTCCCACTCCACTTTGAAGTAATTGAAACTAGGTATCATAGGTGATGTACATGGGCTGTATTTTAGGCGAGAAAGACAACAGAATAATCAGCAAATTCACCTTAAGAGACAGGGACTTGGCACTACATCATAAGTCTAGGGAATAAACATGAATTTTATATTTAAGTTAAAACCTTTAGTAGACCTATTGATTCCCCCCCACACCCCCCTGATTCCTACTTTAATGGAGCTTTTTGATTAAATGATTAGTTACCAGTTATTTATAATAAAGGGACTCTATATAGTTGTATAATGTAGCAATTTTGTTAAAGAAGTAAATCATTTATTTGCTGTCCTTACTTAATAAAAAAAAATCAAAATGTTCATGTGTTCATGTGATGTAATCTTATTCATAAGATGCTTAAAAATCCAATATTTTTTGTGTAGAGTCCTAGTTATGTGATCAAAGACTGATTTCACTGATAGATATTATTTGTGCCAGTTCTGCTAATATTTATCTTAAGGCGTAAGAGTTGGTGGGGAGAAAATGCCCTTCACTGATTCAGAATATACTTCAGGGCTGTCTCACCATTGAAGGAGAATGAATGTTAGGCATAGTTATGCGTCAGATCCTAAGAATCAGGCAGTGTGTTTCCACAGGCTTCTGTTGTGACAGCTGCAAAGTCCTTGTATCTCCAGGACTGGGTTATTTTTATTCTGATGGAATCAACCTTAATTTTGTTGTTGTTCATTCTGTTTGGAGTCAAGAATAAGTGAGCGTAAATATATTATAATTGATTTTTATAATTCACCAAGAACAGAGATAATGAGACATTGAACAGAACTAAATATATGTCAACCTTATTTGAGCACCTTATATATTCTGGGCATTGTTTTCTTGTTTTGATTTACAAATAACTTAAATGGTCTCATTTGTCTACCCATTTAGTGCATACCTGTCCCTTTTCCCCTCTCAGAATATAAGTTGAACATGGACTTTGCTTTGTCTACTGATGTGTTCCAGGGTTTGGAACATAATAGTTGCTCAATAAATATTGGTTGAATGAGCAGATGTTATCTAAGTCGTCATGAAGACCCTGTGAGATAGGTTGTTATACAAAGTTTTAAAAGTTCAGAGAGGCTTAACCAAATTATTTGAGGTTTTTTGGCTACTCAGTGGTATAGTCATGCCTGTTTTTATTTATTTTTTTTGGATAATTGGATTTCCTAATACTGATATTTGTCATCCCCACAGAAAGTGTATTGGTTTTTTAAATGAATTTATTTATTTATTCATTTATTTATTGGCTGTGTTGGGTCTTCTTTGCTGCGCGCGGGCTTTCTCTAGTTGTGGCGAGCGGGGGCTACTTTTCGTTGTGGTGCGCAGGCTTCTCATTACGGTGGCTTCTCTTGTTGCAGAGCACCGGCTCTAGGCACGCAGGCTTCAGTAGCTGTGGCGTGTAGGCTCAGTAGTTGTGGCTCACAGGCTCTAGAGCGCAGGCTCAGTGGTTGTGGCACGCGGGCTTAGTTGCTCTGTGGCATGTGGGATCTTCCCAGACCAGGGCTCAAACCAGTGTCTCCTGCATTGGCAGGTGGATTCATAACCACTGCTCCACCAGGGAAGCCCATGCCATTGTTTTAAAGTCAGGCATTTTATCCTTCTGCTCCACCTCACTGCAGTGTTTGATGTTTTTGAATCTTTATATATGAAATATTTTTTAAAAGACTAGTGTATCTATCAACTTTAATTGTTCCACCAAAGAACACATACTTTTTTTTTTTTTGGTGCTTTCATTTTAATTAAGAGCTATATTTCAATAGGAAAACACTTTCATTCCAATATGTCTGCATCTCTTTCAGATCCTGTGTTATGCTTTAAACAGTTGATAATTGATAATTATCAATTATCAGTTGATAATTATTTCTGTGACACTCTGGTTATGTAAGCTGATTAAGTAAATAGCTGTTTCACATGACTTTTACAAAAACAGTTGAGACTCACATTAAGATAACATTTTCAGGGGCTTCCCTGGTGGCGCAGTGGTTGCGCGTCCGCCTGCCGATGCAGGGGAACCGGCTTCGCGCCCCGGTCTGGGAGGATCCCACATGCCGCGGAGCGGCTGGGCCCATGAGCCATGGCCGCTGAGCCTGCGCGTCCGGAGCCTGTGCTCCGCAACGGGAGAGGCCACAACAGAGGGAGGCCCGCATACCACAAAAAAAAAAAAAAAAAAAAAGATAACATTTTCATTTCATTATAAAGTGTTAGTGACTCCATGGATTATAAACATTTAAATAGTATACTGGTATACCTCTCTTGAGGTGTTCATCACGGCTTACTAGCCGGAACAGACCAAAACGTAGCACTTGTTATATAAAATTCCAAATGTCTTCTGGTTGAGTTTTAAAGGCTGCTATTTATATTTGACTAGTGAAGAATGGGGGATGCTAACTGTTACTAACTGTGTTTCCTTAATAAGTGATCTTTTTAGTTTTATTTTTGTTGAACCGTTGCTCTCAGTGGTTAGATTTTGTATCTCCTGAATAGCTCGCTTTTGTTTGATGCACCCTATGTTGGGTAGAGGAATAGCATGGCAGGCCAGTTTCTTTTTAGAAGGGAATGAGGTGAGTAAAGAATGTTTTAAGTGTTCATCAAAGACTGGATTCTGAGGTTTTCTTTTGCCACTTCAAATGCTTGTAAGTGATAACAGACCAAAGGAGATAGAGAATCCTTTGGAATTCAAATGTCATTAAAAGATTCTCGGGCAGGACAGTGTCATGGAAGAACTTGGGCTCCAAATTATAATCAGTCTGCTATGGAATTTCTGGCTTGACCCAAATGATACCTGTTCTCACTGTGTAAGTGTGTGAAGGAGTTCACAAATTCTTCTTGTTTATGTAAATGGGTTTTGGAAGTGTTTGGCTTTCATAGTGTCCTGAAATCAAGTAGGATCCCTTACTTAAGAGGGCCTTTGGAGTACTTTTCAGGTAGTTTTCATTGGCAATTGCAGGAGAAGCCTTATGGGTGGTTACATTCATGCCTTTTTTGAGTCTGTGAGAATTCTTGTGATAGAGGAGAGACATTGGAAAAGACCTACAGGCATGAAGGGAGAGAGGCAATGAAGTAAGTATTGAGAATGGCATGGAGTGGGGCTTTGATCCAGACTGAGTTGAGCTCCACTGGTGACTGGCTATGTGTCTTTAACAGGCTACTTAATCTCTCTAGGCCAATTGACCTCACCTATCACTTTGAATGATATTTTCTTTGTAGCATTGTTTTCAAGATTACCGAAAATGGTAACAAAATTGATACATGATTCAATACATAGTGGCTATTACTGTTTAAAAAAACTTCTGAATTTTTGACTTGGAGATAGATGAATCAAATTTAACTAGGATTTATCTTTGGAGCATTCCATCGTAGAAAACATTCTAGGAATTTGGATCTAGGTCTTTCATTGTGCATAATTCCGAACCATTTTAGCATGTGATTTATAGCTACATGACAGTTCGTGGGAACTTGAGTTGCAACACCTTCTCCTGTGCTTTCCTTCTTTGTCTATAATGTGTGCTCTTCCAAATAGCTACTGCCAAAAGATCTTGTGATTCGGATACAAAGGTTTTTAGAAGTTAGTGTAACAGTATTACTTCAGTAGGTTCTCTTGGCTGTTTTTAAAGTTAGCCTAACACTTTTTAAAAAAAAATTTCATTTATTTTTGTCTGCGTTGGGTCTTAGTTGCTGCGCACAGGCTTTCTCTAGTTGCGGCGAGCGGGGGCTACTCTTCCTTGCAGTGCGCGGGAGCAGTGGGCCAATTCTCAATTTATCTGTCTTACTTTCTTATCAACAAAAGAGTTGTTTTTAAAAAAAATTTATTTATTTTTATTTATTTTATTTTTGGTTGCCTTGGGTCTTCGTTGCTGCACGCGGGCTTTCTCTAGTTGCGGCGAGCAGGGGCTACTCTTCGTTGTGGTGCGCGGGCTTCTCATTGCAGTGATTTCTCTTGCTGCAGGGCACAGGCTCTAGGCACGTGGGCTTCAGTAGTTGCGGTGCACGGGTTTCAGTAGTTGTGGCTCGCAGGCTCCAGAGCGCAGGCTCCGTAGTTGCGGTGCACAGGCTTAGTTGCTCCGCAGCATGTGGGATCTTCCTGGATCAGGGCTCGAACCCATGTCCCTTGAGTTGGCAGGCGGATTCTTAACCACTACGCTACTAGGAAGTCCCAGCCTAACGCTTCCTAAGAAGGGTCATTTTGGACTGTCTCCTCAAGTTACATGGATGTATATTTTTTAAAAATTGGGGCAGTTAAGTGTGACTAGAGTTAGGGTCAGGGTCTTTACTTCTTTGGCTTTTAGAAAGGACTTTTAAGAAACTTAATCGAAATAAAAATGCATCTGTCTCCATTTTAAGAGGCCTGGAATAGTCTCCTCTCTATCCCACTTACTCTCCCATTTCCTAATCACAGAATTGATGTTTATCTAGTATGGTGATACTGGTTGTTAAAATATTAACAATTTCTGGTACCAGTTGATACTTAGCTACTTCTAGGTCCCTTCCCCAAGTGCTCCTGCTGCTTCAGCCCTCCTGCCCTACCCCAGGACCCTCTGATCACCCTGGGTTTCATCAACTAAAGGGTGAGACCTAGGCATACCAGGGACTCCAGGACCCACCTCCACTCTGAGGCTGGGCTCGTTAAATTGTTCAGTTACCGTACCTTCCTGGTGGCTGACTATTTTGATCATCACCCCTGTTTATTCTCACTTAGAGAAGCGAAAGGAAGGAGATACTATGGATAAGATAAAATAGTTGAAACAAAAGGGTATAAGAAAAATATAAATAAATACTAGGCAAAAATACTGAAATAGGGCTTCCCTGGTGGCGCAGTGGTTGGGAGTCCGCCTGCCGATGCAGGGGACGCGGGTTCGTGCCCCGGTCCGGGAAGATCCCACATGCCGTGGAGCCGCTGGGCCCGTGAGCCATGGCCGCTGAGCCTGCGCGTCCGGAGCCTGTGCTCCGCAACTGGAGAGGCCACAGCAGTGAGAGGCCCACGTACCGCAAAAAAAAAACAAATTAAAATGCACAGTAAAATAGGTTAAGATGACTAAAGCTGAATGTAAATTTAAAATGTAACTAAAAGAATATACTAGGAAGGTTAAACAAAAATAAAGTGTGCTATAACAGGAATTCAGGAAGCAACATACAGCCCGAGGGTTAACTCCACCCACCTTTAAGTAGTGGCCTTTGGGTTCAGGCAACCATACATAGTTATAAGCTTCCAATCCTGGTTATTTCTTGAAACTGGAACTCTGCAGGGGGAATAGAAGTCTCTGTGTGACTGTCCTTGGGGTTGACTAGTTTCCCTCGCCCCCAGCCTCAGTTAATTATCCTCTTGTCATTGTCCACTAGCTTCTATTATTCCATTTAATATAAAAGTATTGTTTCTTTTTCCAGATAGTGAGTTCTTTGAGAACTGAGTTGGTCTTATTTATGTGGGTAGCCCCAGAGCTCAGCCCCATGGGAGGCACTTAGGAAGCAGCTACTAAATGTTTGTTGAAGGTTAGCGTCTTCTGTCCTCTGGTTCTTGTCCTTTGTGTGCGAGAGCAAGTTTTCACTTGTTCTGAAGAGCTGCTGTCAGTTGCCATATTTAGCCCACTGACTTCTTCCTTCAAAACCATCTAGCTCATCGCTCAGTGGGCAGTGGTTCCTGGGGCAAAGGCAGCCTCCCGTTAGTTTGAAAATGAAAAAAGAAAAAAAAAATCCTTCAAATCAAGCAGAAGATGATCTAGAATACAAGCTTTTTCTGGAAAGGGCCAGAAAAAAGGCCAGATAGTAAATATTTTAGGGCCAGATAGTAAATATTTTAGGATTTGTAGGCCATAAGTCTCTGTCACAACTGCTCAGCTCTGACTTTGTAGAGCAAAAGGAGCCTAGATGAAATGTGAATGCATGTGTGTGGCTGTGTTTCAGTACAGCTTTATTTACAAATCGGGTGATGAACCAGATTTGGCCTGGGGGCTAAGTGTTCCAACCCTAAGCCAGAATATGGAAAAGGATATTGCTAACATCAGAGAGCTACATGCAGGTAATTTACCTGGGAAATAGAGAATGGAAACTTTGAAGAAGCGGTTCACTGTTCTACTTATTTTCTGTAACCCTTGGAGTAGTGTTTTATCCATAGTAGGTGTTCAATAAATATTTATTAATTTGATTTGGGATCCAACTCTCTCACTTATTCTCCCTGGGCTTCAGTTATCTTATGTAAAATTTAAGGGGTTATGTTACGTGATCTTTAAAGACTCTCCAGTTTAAAAAAATCTGCAATTTTCTGTTTGTGGAAGGGCCAGATGGTTTATTTTTTAAAGATAACAATTGTTGGCTTAACAGATTTCCTGTATGCCTTTAATATCCTGCTGTGGAGTTCTGAAATAGTTGCTTTTCACCAATCATTTTGTTTTATGGATCTTTCCATAATGGAACTCATTGTCCACTAGGTTATACTGGTACCTTTCACCCATCTTTATCACCCTATCCTGCCACATGTGTGGATACAGTACACACTTTGCCTTACTTTAATCATAAAATTTATTAAGCCTAGTCATTTTTTAATAGAATAAATTAGCTCTGAAGGTAATTCATTGTAGGTTTTTTTTTTTTTAAGAAAGGCAACGATTCTATATAGAAAGATGGCGATCAAAATGAGGATCAGTCTGCCTTTGAGAATTATGTTTTCCTAAATGCGGTATCAGCAAGTGAACATTCCATCGTTGATTTATTCATTTAAACTGTTAAACAGTAATCAAAAATAATTTTAGATATTACAGATGTAAATTATTATCACCTTACCTAAATTTTAAATTCTACTTAGACTTCTTTTCTTTTTGTCTGCGTTGGGACTTCGTTGCTGCGCATGGGCTTTCTCTAGTTGCGGCGAGTGGGGGCTACTCTTTGTTGCGGTGCGCGGGCTTCTCATTGCGGTGACTTCTCTTGTTGTGGAGCATGGGCTCTAGGCGCGCGGGCTTCAGTAGTTGTGGCTTGCAGGCTCTAGCGTGCAGGCTCAGTAGTTGTGGCACATGAGCTTAGTTGCTCCGCGGCATGTGGGATCCTCCCGGACCAGGGCTTGAACCTGTGTCCCCTGCATTGGCAGGTGGATTCTCAACCACTGCGCCACCAGGGAAACCCCTTTACTTAGACTTTTGATAGATTTTTCTGTTTCTAGAGAGTGATTTGTTTAAGGTTAGGTAAGGCATCTGACAATCTCTTATACTGTTCTCAAGAAGAAGTATAAGCTGGCATATATTTCTAGTCTACATGATAGAGAAACTTTAAAAAAAACTCTAAAAATTTCTTTGTAAGGAATGCAGAAAATTTATCTTTATTATTTCTCAGGGTTCTGAATTCTCTTTCTTTTTTTAATGAATATATCTTTTTTATTATTTAATATTTTAATTAATTATTCATTTATTGGCCATGTTGGGTCTTCATTGCTGCACACAGGCTTTCTCTAGTTGTGGCAAGCGGGGGCTACTCTTCGTCGCGGTGCACGGGCTTCTCATTGTGGTGGCTTCTCTTTGTTATGGAGCATGGGCTCTAGGTGCATGGGCTTCAGTAGTTGTGGCTCACGGGTTCAGTAGTTGTGGCATGCGGGCTCAGTAGTTGTGGCTCGCAGGCTTTAGAGCGCAGGCTCAATAGTTGTGGCGCATGGGCTCAGTTGCTCCTCAGCATGTGGGATCTTCCTGGACCAGGACCAAACCCGTGTCCCCTGCATTGACAGGCGGATTCTTAACCACTGCGCCACCAGGGAAGTCCTGAATTTTCTTAATCTCTATTTTTAAATAAGTATAGATGTGTGCTAAAAATGACATAAGCAAGATAATGATGTTTTTGTATTAATATAATTTAAAGTAGCACTTCTTAAGCTTTACTGTGCTTAAGAATGACCTAGGGGATCTTATAAAGAAGTGGGTTGTGATTTATAAGGTTTAGGATGAGGCTTTAGAGAATATTAAGATTACGAAGGTAAATTCTTCCAAATTAGTTTTAATATAGTACATTATGATTAAGCTTGACGATGCATAAACATTTTCCTGTGTTTTGGGCTTGCCCATTTAATTACACTGGACAATCTCTTCATCTGCTGGTACTGTACTTCCTAAGTGTAATTTTTGTCTTTGCATTTGAGTGCCTCTGCAGTTTGACACTTTCTTTCCTTTACTGATTTAGACTGTTCCTCTTATACTTTATTACAACCTTGCCAACTCACCCCTTTGTTTTAAAACTGAGTGATATAAAAGGGGGCTCTAATAATAAAACTTTCTAGTTGATTGAAAGCTTATTGTGCTACTGACAAGGTAGGAAAAATTCAGAAAGGGAAGTGTTGGCAGGAAGTCGTGAGCCTTTACTTTGTGATGGTACTTCATGGATAAAGTGACCATTGGTCTCCACTGACCTTGGACAGTTAATGGTTTACATCTCTGTTCTGACATGTTGTTAATAGTTCGTGCCTATTTTCACGTTCAAAAAAGTCCTGTTTTGGACAGTACATTTTATGTTCTCCCTTATTCATGGTTCATAGAATTTTACCTATTCTTTCCCAGTAGGATTGACCAGTTGTAATGCATATTCTCTTTTCTTCTCAATATATCTGTATACCATGTGTTGACAATGAAAGTATCTTAGTATTAACAATTCTAGTTTCTTTTGGGGCAGTGAATATACATTGTGCATGTTGTAAAACTACAAATCCAATAACTAGCCTTTTGAATAGAAAATTTGTAGCTGGATTTTTATCACCAGTATCTTCAAAAATTATTTCAGACAATTAAATTTAATTTCTGATGTCTAGAGTTCTTAAGATGTCAAGAATCAATTTTAAGTGTGTTCAGAAATAGATTTTTTTCATTCAAGAAATAATAATATCTTAGCATTGGGCCAAATGATAGCAAATTGGTATGGTTTGTGAAGGCAGAGGAGAAAGTACGATTACAGGGTCTGGACTACTTCATTTTAAGCAGAGGAAGAAATTTTTTTGTTTTACATGTGAAATACATAAAAAAACTGAAACCAAAAGCTAGGAATAAGGTAGGCTATTAATAAATACCTTGTGTCAAGAAGGTAACAGTAGGGCTTCCCTGGTGGCACAGTGGTTGAGAGTCCGCCTGCCGATGCAGGAGACACGGGTTCGTGCCCCAGTCCGGGAGGATCCCACATGCCGCGGAGCGGCTGGGCCCGTGAGCCACGGCCACGGAGCCTGTGCTCCGCAACGGGAGAGGCCACAGCAGTGAGAAGCCCGCGTAAAACAGACAAAAATAAATAAAAATTAAAAAGAAGGTAACAGTAATTGTACCTTACGGCATTCACAAGTAATATAATTGCTGTATAGGTAGCCACTCCCCACTCCCCAAAATGCTTCTTTCTTGGTTTTATGCTGCTAATTTGTGAATATACTGATGCATTAATCCCATCTGTGACATTTGTCTAAAACTTATTTTTATGAGCCCCTTTTATAGCTGTGACCATTAATTCAGAAACTTGATTTATACTTCTAAAATAAGAGTTCATTTGGTCATGACCTGAAACCTTTCTCTCCAGAAATCTAGATGGAATTCTGATCCTTGTGTTTCAGGAGCAGAGTCCCTTCATTACTCACTTGTTTATTTCATTTGCTCTTTCATAGTGCCATGTTTGAATTATTATCTCTTCTTTTGTTTGTTTTTATTTTTCTTCATTTCAGCTGAATTCGTTAATTTGTGGTTATTGTTGGCCAGCATGCATTTGAAAATAGTGAATTCTGTTTACCCCCCTCATAAATGGAGAAGTTGTTGGAGAGCTTGTGGGATTGGCTGTCTGTCTGCTTCTCTTCTGCCTCTGTCCTCCTCTTATCTCTAGTTCTGACATCCCTTTTGTACTTTAGATTTATGTTGTCCAAACCCTTCTTGATGTGACCCACGCCTGGCTAGTCCATGGTTAATACCACTGTCCACACAGTCACCTAAGCCTAGGGGTCACTTTTGAGTGTTTCAGCTTTACCACCTTTTTTTTTTTTTTTTTCCTATACTGTCAGTCACCAGATACATCAAGAAGTATCTATTAGGAAAAAATGGAATCTGTCTTCCTATTCCCATCTTTTTTGCCCTTTTCTGTTATATTCTAAGTATGTATACCATTCATCTTTTTAGTCCTTATCTCTCACCTCAGCAATTTAGATAGTCCATCGACTTTCATTGTGTACTCCTAAAGTCCGTTCTCCACCTCACCAATCAGGTTGGTCTGTCTGACCTTGTTCCTGCTCAGAGCTCTTCTATAGCATCTAATTATTGACCTCACTATTTCTTGGGGCCCTATGGGTATTTCAAGGATTCTTTGAGAATCTCCTCAGGCAAGTGGGTAGGACTCTGGTGCTCTAACCCTTGTCAGCTAGGGTTACTTTGATTTCAGTATGTTTTCCTTTTGGGGATTAAGCATAAAGATTCATTCTTTAGAAGAAGATCCACTGCTAAACAGATTTCAGATTTGATATTGTTCCCTCAGAGTGGCCATCCCTGATCACCCTAACTCAGCAGGGCCTCGTCTGGTTTTCTCTGTCACTATACCCCCTTTATTGCCTTCACAGCACTAAATCACAACTGCTTAGTTTATATTTGGATGGATGGATGTGGGAACACACACCCACACATACCACACACTCTTTATCACCACCATTGGATCCTGACCTTCCCAAGGGCACATAGCTTTGTTTTATTCACTAAATTATCCTTTTTGTACCTGACATGATGCTTCCACACCGTGTTTAGATCATTTATATTTAATTAGTGACTTGGTTGGGTTTAAATCTATCTTGCGGTTGTTTCCTATTTGTCCCATCTGTTTTCCCTTCCTCCTTTGCCTTCTTTTGGATTAGTTGTATATTTTTTAGTGTTCTAATTTATTCTACTATTGGCTTATTATCTCTCTCTTTTAAAAATTAGTTGCTCTGGGGTTTACAAAATGAATTTCAACTTAAAGTCTACTTTCAAATAATAGCATAATATTTTATATAGAATGTAGGGACTTGAAACTTTATACTTCTGTTTCTCCTCTCCATCCTTTCTGCTATTTTAGTCAAATGTTTTATTTCTACACGCGTTATAAACCTGATAGTACGTTGTTAAGCACTTTTGCGTTAAACAGTCAGTTAACGTAAAGAAAATTTAAAACGAGAAATAAAAGGTCTTTTTCTGGGACTTCCCTGGTGGTGCAGTAGATAAGAATCTGCCTGCCAATGCAGGGGACCCAGGTTCAAGCCCTGGTCGGGGAGGATCCCACATGCCGTGGAGCAACTAAGCCTGTGGGCCAGAACTACTGAGCCTGCGCTCTAGAGCCCGCGAGCCACAACTACTGAGCCTGCGTGCCACAACTACTGAGGCCGCATGCCACAACTACTGAAGCACGCGTGCCTAGAGCCTGTGCTCCACAACAAGAGAAGCCGCCACCACAATGAGAAGCCCACGCACCGCAATGAAGAGTAGCGCCCGCTCACCTAGAGAAAGCCCACACGTGGCAACGAAGATGAAATATCTGTGTTCATTTTTATCTTTGTTCCTCTGTATGTAACTTATCATTTATCATTTTCTTCAACTGCTTTTGAGATTTTTCTCTTTGTTGTTGGTTTTCAGCAGTTTGTGTATGGTATACCTTGGCATATTCCAACATATGTTAGACTATTTGATGTTGTTCCAAAGGTCTCTGAGGCTTTGTGCATTTTTTTCCCTTTGTTTTTATCATCTGGACTTCACTTTGGAGAGTTACTATTTCCATTTCTCCAAGTTCACTGGTCTTTTCTTCTGCAGAATCTAATCTTTTCTTGGTCCCACCAATTAAATTTATTGTTTTAGGTGTTTTATCTCTCAAAGTTCTGTTTGAGTCTATTTTTAGATCTTCTGTTTTCTCCTCATAGAAAAGAAGCTCATTAGAGACTCAGATCCCAGGATTTTTATTGGGGCTGCTGACATGGCACATACCCAGTTTTAGACTCCCTGAAGGAAAAGCAGTTGTTCAGCGTAAACTATATTGTTTGTACCAACAATTTAGTCATGGTGAGCCACTCTTATCATGGGAATGGTGGGCTCCTCTTAAAATTTAAGATCTTGGATGCTAGCCAAGGGCCAATCTTGTAAGCAGGCCTTTCAAACACTATCAGTCAAGCCTGCTAGGTTAACTCTTCTGTATAGTGTGAGAGTTGTCTCTTCTCTTTTATTTAATCATTTATTTATATAAGTATAGACTTAGTGGCTATTTATCTTATACTTTGGGTTGTATTCCAAAACTACATTGTTTATTTTGTTGCTCAGAGTGTTAGCTTTGGCTGTTGGCAGCTCTATCACTTGGCTCCCATATCCCTTTGACATACCCACATTATTTTGTGTTTTGAGCCCTTTCTCACTTTCTGGCCCTACAAGATGTCCCAGGCTTATCTTGTATAGTCCATGCTCTAGCCCTAGAATCAGTCATCTCTCCAAGGAGCTCTGCTTTCTTTTTGTAATGAAGTTTTAAAATGTTAAATAAAATTCATGGTAGAAAATTTGGGAAATAGAGAAAGAAGAAAGTAGAATTAAGTGCACTAAAAAGTAAATGTTAACTACTGTTATAATTATAGATAATTATTGTTAATTTTTTGTTGTATTATTTAATACAACAAAACAGAATATGAAGTGATTTTTACAGCCTTTTCTGTTTTTTCTTTTTTGCATTTCATGTGTGGTGTTAATACCTAATAGACCTGAGAGCACCTTTCCTTCCATACCTAAAGCTTTTCGATCTCTTTTCTAAACTGCAGAAGAGATGAGGACTTTCGGAGGAGGCTGAAATGTGTGGGGACTGTGAAAGGCTCTAGGAGTGATAGGATATTTGATATTTTATGTAGAAAAATTTGCCAAGTTTCTATTTTTTCCATAATATGGTTGTTTGGATACCAGTTTAATAATTTCTAGATATTTTTAAAGGTGTTAATATAAGGAATGATCCATTATATTTGTACTCTTCCTAAGAATGTTAATAATTGAAGACTTTTATTTCCTTTTGGGTTGGTGGAACATTAAATTCTAGTAGATTATATTGTATGATATAGTCAGTTAAATCCAAACTTCATTTTTTTTTTTTTTGGTGGTACACGGGCCTCTCACTGTTGTGGCCTCTCCCGTTGCGGAGCACAGGCTCCGGACGCGCAGGCTCAGTGGCCGTGGCTCACGGGCCTAGCCGCGCTGCGGCATGTGGGATCTTCCCGGACCGGGGCACGAACCCGTATCCCCTGCATCGGCAGGCGGATTCTCAACCACTGCGCCACCAGGGAAGCCCCTAAACTTCATTTTTTATTAAAGAACATTTTATTTGGATCCATTTAGAACATATCTAAATGGCAATATTTTTGTAGGATTTACTGAGAAGTTTTCCTGGTACACATTCTCTTGGTTTACTAGGATGTACCTCTATCTATCCTCTACTTAGAAATGTAAAGCAAGTAACCAATTCCATGAATCCTTAAAATGCCAGTGAAAAGGGCATAGAATTAAATGGAAATAGATGAAAAGAAAGAAGGACACCTACTTTCTAATTCCCTGGGGGCAAGAGGACTGTCACGGTCATCTTTTGTACCCAGTGCTTCACGGTATCTGGCCCATGCCAAGAGGACCTCAGCAAAGGCTGATAATATTGAAACTGTATTTCTTTAAAATGTTCCAAATCTTATCGTTTTGAAAGCATTCTTCAATATTACAGTCTGAAAGGTGGAGCGGAGTTGTTGAAGGAAATTATACAAAGTAGATTTTTCTGCTTTGCTCAGGATATGCCAACAAGAAATGATTTGTGCTGCTATCTTTTTATGGTGATGAGACAAAAAAATATATATATGAATGATGCAACTTGGAGAATTCTGAATTTATAGAAAGAATAAAGTAGAAGACTGACATTTTGACTGTCTTTTTGTCAAGCTTTCAGGAGCTTTAGGCTATGTGTTTGTGTCTGTGATTAATTGCTAGGTTAAGCATAGAGAGATCACTTGAAGAATGATAGGAGTATTATTATTTGTGTAATTTAAAAATTTGCTGAGTAGTTGAGGGATTGAGAAAGCATTTGGAATACAGTGGGACTCTGCCCCAGTCTTCTAAAAGAATTGTTGGGTGCGTATGTAGTTCTCCTAGTTACTACTTCAGTGATTTGGGTGATGAATGTTTGGCAAGGGTTAGAAAGGAGATACTTAATCCATTAATGTTTGTTAGTTGTGATTAAGAGTTGGAATAATAATGCTACTTATTTTATTTTTTTACATTTCAGGATAAAGCTCAGAACCCAGGCTCTGCCCACATGGGCCTGTTGAATTATTCTCCGTATAAATGGAAAACGCAATTTTCACTCCCCCTCTGTCTACAAGGAAGTCCTAGTGTAAATGGAACTTCCAAAATAAGCCCTGAAATTAATTTTTATGCATCTATGTCTCCAAGAAACTATTGATTTGCTTTGGCTGTATACACATAGTAACAGACTCATTAGGTATAAGAGAAACTTTAGGTTCTGATTTATTCTTTTAGATCCATGTACACAGAACTTCAGCAGAAGAAAATCCTTTTTTAAGGCTGTGAGAAAATCACCTATTATTTAACCCCCATCCCTTAAAAAAAGTATCCTACTCTGACATTCTGTATGATAGTTGGTTTTTCTTGTTATAGTTTATAAAGGTTTACTAAGAATGAACCCTGGTTACTTTAGTGGGACATTATAGTCAAATAGTATTAAGTAGTTTTCAAGATTTGTGTGAGACTAAAAGTCTTATTAGCTCAGTAGGGGTAGAAAAACTATGGTAAAATATCTGTGTGTATGCCTTCTAACTTGTCTGCTTGCTGACATGGTTCAGTTCTGAGTCTTGACATTTACTGGTATAGTCTCTTTGGGTCTAGATCAGCTTATTCCCTGAATCTGTTAACAGCTGTTTGATGAAAAGAGGATTGTATTGTCATATCACTTTGGGGAATAATTTAACTAAAAAGAGAAATTGAACTGGTTTGTGTATAACCGAGAGCCTTTTGTTTGTTGACATATGTTGTTAATGTACAAGAATGGATGTAGTAGGCAGTGTTTTTGGACTGTGGAATACCCTTTATTCATGCAACTCCATGAGGCATTTGTGTTCCATTAGGCCAGGGGAAACCTTGCTCTTACCTGATCCTGAGATGTCTCTGATCAAGATGTCCCCAAACAACAGTATTGTGGTATTGTAGTTCTGCCTGGTTAGCCTTTGTGGCCCTGGTTTAAATTTAGATTTTGGACCTCTTCAGGGGTAGGAATGGCCACAGACTTATTCCAGAGTTCCTGGACTACTCTGAAGAAAAATACAAGCTTTAAATGACACTCTCAATACTACTATTACCACTGAATGTGTCTTAATGAATATGATTATCTTTATCCCTTGGTGTATGATACTTGTGCATAGAAGGATATTCTTTTAGCTTTTAATACAGTACCTAGCCATTTGGCTATGAATGAGTTTATTATTCAGTTATGACTTTGATCACTGAATTTACTTATTTCTTGTGGTATTTAAAGGATAAAAAATATAGGTGTATGAATACAAATGTATTGCCACATATGGAAAAACACCCCCCCACTGACCTTCAAAGTCACAGTAAACTAATTGTGAGGTCAAGACATTTTTCTTCAGATATTAACATAAAATATTATTTGTCAGGTTTGATTTTAGAATTTTTCTACTTTTTGAAGAGCAGTCAGGCTTTCAATAGTGTCAGTTTTCCATTTAAAAATATCTTCTATAGGATAAAGTTTTAAAAATGTGCATTTTATTTGGCCAGAGGATTTCTTGCTATTCATTGATATTCTGACTATAAGATTTTCAGGCGAATTATACGCTATGTTAAGAATAGAAGACCCTATGTTTTAAAATAATCCCATTATTTAAATAGAGTTCTCACTTTTGAATAAGTTGCCTGTAGCAGAGGAAACTTTGTCCTGAGCTGAGCAGTTTTAGAGGCTGATGGAAGCTCAGCCACGGTGTTCATTACATCATCCTTTCATTCCATTAGCCAGCGTTCTCTCGGGTGGGTTAAGTGAGGCAGTGGACTCTGCATCATCATAAACACGCTGAGAAAGTCACCGCTTACTACCTGGGCGTGTGGAGGAGAGGAGAGAATTTACTACTAAAATCACATCACCTAGAGAACACTGGTTGGAATGGGATAAATACCACCGATGTTTTTTTGGCGGGGGAGGGGGTCAGCTATTACAGGAAGAGCCTTAACGATCTTATGCTAGATCCAAATTCATTTCTTATGTTGAAGGCTCACAGCTAGTGAGAAAAGTTGGCATCCAAGGGCAGAGCTCTACCCTTGTCTGTTTACTAGCAGTAGTGACTACACTGAAAGCAGCGTCAAAACTGATAACAGGGACATAAACAGAGCTGATGACTGCGGCCACGTGTATATCTACAGCAAGAAAGGTGAGGGTGTCCTTCAGGGCACTCGTGATAAACTTGTAAGCTTTTATTCAGCTGGATAGTTCATCTGCATTCAGCAGCGTTTCCACTATAGTTGTGCGTCACTGTGAGACTGCATGGTAATGAAGCCGAGGCACTGTGGGCCAAAACTCTGCTGCCTGTGAGAGCCGAAGGGACAGCGGCTCGGAGAGAGCGACAAATCCATTGCTGCTGCTACTGCTGCTGTTGCAGCCAGTTGGGACACACTGTTGAGTCTACAGGATTCTGTGTTTTTTGAAATTAGCATAAAGTCCTTGTTAAAGTCCTGGAGCAGCAGCTGTAAGTATATTTGCCTAAACAGGAGAAATGCTGAGGTATGATCATTGCCATTCCTTGCATGCTAATTCCTTCGCCCAATTCAAATAGAAGTAAAGCTGTTGAAAATAACATGAAGAATACTTTCTTGAATAGTAATCAGTAAGATAGATAGAGAACCTAGATGTGTACATACTGGGCAGTTGTAGTTTGGGTAGTTAAATATTCTTTGACCAGCCTTGGCTTTTCTTGTTAATTTGTGTCATTCTGGCAAAGTTTCTCTCCATTGGTCAAAAATGGAGAAAAAAGATGACAAACAGACTCTGATCTCTGTCTGCAGGGTTATCGGATACCAGTACTCTTCCATAGTTCTGTTAGCACAAAATGTTTGAAGCAACATCAGCTAGCTTAAGGCATCCGATAGTGTAATATAATGATCGTAATTTTCCCCTAGTCCTATGATTGAAGTTACATTGAATAATTTTCATATGTAGTGAATTTTCTGATAAAGAGCATTCAGGATGATGTACTTGTATTTCCGAGTTCACAGTTAAGTCATTACAACTAATATCATTGAGCTCTTATTTTATTAACTCCTTTCCTAATATGTGGATGTGGCAGAAACACTGATTTTGTTCAGTCTTCCCAGTGATTTCCAATGGCACTTTTCTCTGAAGCTCTCAAAACACTTCTGGAAATTATTTATCACCATAGTCTGTTTTTCTATTCTTTTCTTTCTTTTTTCTGTGAAAATTACTTTAATAAAATGATACCAGACTAATGAAGTAAGCAAGCAAAGATTCTGCTATAAATGTATGTTTTG
Organism: Physeter macrocephalus; assembly: GCF_002837175.3. Classification (NCBI taxonomy): domain Eukaryota; kingdom Metazoa; phylum Chordata; class Mammalia; order Artiodactyla; family Physeteridae; genus Physeter; species Physeter macrocephalus. Next base: position 53,438,700 of record NC_041220.1, read on the forward strand.
CCGAAAGAAAATTGAAGTATAGAAAAGCTGTGACTTTTCCAAGGTCATGTAGTGGCAAAGAACTGGAATTAGAACCCAGGTGTTCTTGCTCCCAACTGTGCTGCCGCTGCCTGAGCAAACTAATGAATAAAATATGAGAGACTAAATTTAATTTTTTCCTGCTAACTCTCTAACCAAAATATTTGATGTAGTTTTGTTTTGTAATCAAATAATATAAAAGAGCAAATGTTGATATGGGGGGGAACCTCTTAAAACTTTATAGAATGTAATTTGAGGAGATTTGTATTATGCCAAGTATACTGCATTTACAATCTCTGTTTTTCTTTTATTTTTGATTTGTAAGTAATGCTTCCATATGGAGATATTGTTGTGCCAGATGGCAGAAAATTATCTTAGTATGAGGAAACTTTCTAAGTGAATATACATAGTTAAAATAGTGAGAGAATTATAATCACTGACTAATTTAAATTAAATACTTTTACTACTTAAAAGGATACTATAGAATATATTTTTACTAAAATAAACTAGACTCTGGTTTCTAATCATTTTTTTTCCCATTCCCTCTTCTTCGCCCTCCTTCCCCCATCCTCACCATGTACTTTTTTAAAAATAGAAAGACGGTTTTATAGTGAGAATGAAGCCATAAATGGGTTCTTATAGAGGAACAGTGTTATATCACAGCAGCTTGTCCTGTAAAAACTTAGTTTGTTTAGATGCTTGTGCACTATGTGATTACTTTGTTTTGTGACCATTTAAACATTTCTACATGTCATTGCCTGAACCCTGTAACCAGCCATAGCCAAATATCATGTAGTCATATTCTCTGAATCCAAGAGTGAACCCAAAACCGATGTTTGTAAAGCCTTTGTTGTTAGCTGTTAGTAAAATAATGATTCAGTTTGTGGGTATCCCATTCCCCTTGGGCATTCATAGTATAAACCTCTTGAAGATGTTTTTATAGTTATAAAGCAGTTGGTTAATATTGAAAAGAAGTGACAAGTCTCACTGTTCAGTAAGGCCCTAACCATGTCTGCCCTAGTCCTGGAAAGTGGGAGAATGTTTTCATTTCACCAGCATCTGTGGATGCCTTTTTTTTTTTTTTTTTTTTCCCACCTAGCCCTATTGTATTTAAAAAGAGAGACAGGATTAGAATACTTTTAAGGCCCTAGAAAAGGACAGTGGTTATCTGTCTCTTCCTAGGGATGTTTTCATGATAACAACACTTGAATCAGCCAACGTTTATTGAACATATACTGTTCTGTAACAAATAGGCGTGATGTTTGATCATAAGGAACTTCTAGTTTACTCAGAGAGAGGGAATATACATGAAAAGTTCACAGTAAGGCAGTTAAATGAAGGATGCGTTATGACTTACCAAATTTCTGGTATACACAACAGACAGAGGGAGTACAGGGACAGAAGGAATGATATTGAACCACAGGGGGTGGAGAAGACTTACTTAGCAGGAAAGGAGTTCATTGGAGTTTAGTTTTGAATGATAGGATGCTCGCCGTGGTGGTAGGCAGCACAGCCATCCACATTCTCCCTGAGCCAGAAACCAGGGGCGAGTGAACACCCCTCTCTCAAGCCCTCATTCACCAAGACTTGTCATTCTACCTTCTAAAGCGTCCTTAGTCTCTCCTGCCTTCTGTCCACAGCCACTTAACCTGCCTTAGTTCAGCCCTCTGCCTTCAGTATCACCTGGGTTATTGCCATTGCTTCTTTTTTGTCCTCTCTGCATCTTTCCCATTGCTGCCAAGGGTTCCTTCTAAAAGCCTGCTCCTAGAGTCTCTCCCCTCCTTACTTCACAGTCTTCCTGTCCCCTGTGTGATGAAGCTTTTCGTCGTCCAGGCCCTGCTCACCTTGTCAGTCTCCTCTCTTGCCATACTCATCCAATTCCTGGAGCATGCTATGCCTTCATATTTGCAGCTGCCTTTGCCTAGAATTCGCCTCCTACCCCTCGCCCCTTTGTCTGCTTCACAGTGAAATCTTATTCATGTTTGAAGACCCTCCCTTTCTTGAGTCAGCCAGATACTAAATGCTTCCCCAGGTCTGTTCTTCACTTTAACATTACCGTATCGTTACACTTAGCTGGCTATTCATGTCTTCCTCTGCTACTTGAGTGTAAGCTCCTAGAGGGCATAGGTTGATTGTGGTTTTGTTCTTCTTTGTATACTTAATGCTTAGTTGACTTCTGGTAAATGTGCAGGCGACTAAGATAAAGCTTAGGGCTGCAGTCATTTTTGTTGGAATGGATTAATAATAGGAAAGAAGGCAGGAGGATAAATATACGAGCCCTCTTAGACTATGTAATTATTATTATATTACTGATGTTTCTCAGGGGAACAGTTCCTGAGGCAGGAATGCATAAAAGGATACCTCAGTGATTAAAAAAATAATAATATTTTATGATATTCTATTTAGTGAATTCCTTGGGAAAAACTGAGAAAAACTTGATTTATTAATAGCTTTTAGGGAGAAAACAGAAACAGAAAGTAATTTTTCCATTAAATAAGTTATATATTTCAAATATTGCCCCATCCAAAGAAAAAAGGAAAAAGAGACAAAAATCTGATTTTTGTTATTGAAAACAACTTAATAGCAGTGTATATTATATTTCTGTATCATTAAATGTGATAATGTTTCATGTTTATAAGATACGTTTGCCATGATTTGTATTAATGTTCAATGCTACATTTTATATTAATTGCTAGGGGCCCTCTGGTTTCAAGGCCTGCTTAGCCGGCAGAATGTTGATGCAGTGCTGCTGAAGTTTGATTATAGTTGAGCTTATTTCTTTCAGTAACAACAATGAAGTGACATTCATATGGCCTAAATTCAGGATTTTGTCTTTGTGCCAACAGTTTTAGGCATTACTTCTTTTAAAAACTGAATCAGGAACATTCTGTTAAACCAGCTGTGTAGTGAAGACGTTATCATTTTAAAGATTGGCTTAGTTCCCTAAAATTGATAAGACAAGGCAAGATTAAATACTGAGATCTATCTAGTCATTTATCTGCAATGTAAGGTCACAGATGCATTTATTATCAATATACTACGTTTCATAAATATATTAATTTATAGAATTTATTTTGCATACATGATTTTATGAGAGCTAGTGTTTCAAAGAATTCAGTTTTTATCACAGATGTAGAAGAAGTAAATTGACTTATTTTAACCACAATTTTATAAATTAAAATGTGAATAAGATATAGTGTGTTAAGAAATTAAATTTGCATAATTTACTTGAATTTTTGCGCAGTGAAAAAAATTCATAAACAGAGTTTTTAATGCTCAGACGTTTTTCCTGGATTGCAAAAATAGTAAAAGCCAAACCCTAAAAGCACAATTATGCAATCATCTAATTTCAGTTAAAATCTGTGTTATTTGCTTAAAATAATATGTACCATTTATTGAAGTACTTTGGGTCTGGTATTGTGTTAAGTACATATCGTAAATGTGCGTGTGTGTGTGTGTGTGTGTATGTACAATCACATATACACATACTTTTATTAAATCTCGTGTTATCCTGAAAATCTGAGGAAAACTATTATTATTGCTGCTTTTTAAAAAATAACAGCTTTATTGTGATATAATTCACACACCATAAAATTCATCCTTTTAAAGTGTGTGATTCAGTAGTTTTTAGTGTATTCAGAGTTGTACAATGATCACCACTCTCTAATTGCTGAACATTTTTATCACACCAAAAGGAAACCTCATACCTATAATCTAACTTCTGTTTCTGTGGATTTGCCTCTTCTGGACGTTTCATATACGTGGAGTCATACTGTAGGTGTTCTTTTGTGACTGTCTTCTTTCGCTTACCATATTTCCAAGGTTCATCCATTTGTAGCATATATTGGGACTTCATTACCTTTCGTGGCTGAGTAATATTCCATTGTATGAATATACCACATTTTGTTTATCCGTTCATCAGTTGATAAATTGCCGTTTTTATAGTAGAGTAAAAGGGGGCTCAGATAAGTTAAAGTGCACAAAGAAACCCCCCCAAATAAACCAAATACACATACACACACTCAGACTTCTTATCCAACTAACTTCTTTTAATCCTTCATATTTCAATTTAAAGATTTCCTTGATCTAGTGGGACTTTAGCAAAATATGAAGGAAGAAATAGTTAACAATTTCGGGGAGCATGTGGGTGGGCAGAAGGGTATGATGTGCTGGGGAGGTGGGAGGAAATATGACCAGTTTGGCTGGAGCAGAGAGGTATGGGGCCAGTAATGGGAATGAGCTGCAAAGGTCGGCAGGGGCCAGACCACGTGGAATCTTGAAGATTGTCTTATAGATTTTGGTCTTAAACATAAAGCACATGGGAAGTCATTGATGGCCTTTGTGACAGTGGTTGGGGTGATTTCATTAGACTTCCATTTTTCATGGGATGGGGACAGAAAAGGGGGAAGAGAGAGGGGTGCAGCATGTGTAGGGAGATGCATTAGGTTGCTATTACAGTAGACCAGATGTGAGATGAAGGCGGAACAAATGTTATTTCTTTAGCGAACATGTATGTAATGCCTACCACATGGGTGGGTGGGTGCTCTTCTAAATGCTTTACAAAATGCTAACTCACTTAATCATGGATATGGGGACTATTTAAGACTAGGAACAATAGGTCTTGGGGTAGATATGGGAGGTAAAGGAGATTTTTAACTAGGCTTTTATAAAATGAATTTGGTAGGGTAATTGATGTTCTCATTGACATTAACTTCAGAGATGTATCCATTGGTCATAGTGAAAAAGAATCACCTACTGCTTAGTGCCCAGATACCCTCTCATCCCTCAGAAAAATCTGTCTGCTTTAAAAAATGAAGCCTAGACAAGGCAGCCAACTCAGTGTGCTGTTAAGGGAGCAGTGTGAAGTCTGTGATGGTCCCTGAGTTTGGAGTTCTGAGCTGCAGATATCATTGAATTTAGGAATCATGAGCCTGCTTTCTCCAATTTTATTTTAAATGTTCTGACTCCTTAAGCTAGGTTTACTTCATTTGACAAAAGACAGATTTTATCTTCAAGTCTAAACATTTTGTGTTGTGAGAAGTACAGCTGATTATCTAACTCATTAAGTATTTGGTTTCATGATTTGTTTTAAATTTGATACATAGTCTAATAATTAGATAGGAAATTTGAAATCAGGAAACTGCAACACAGATGGTCACAGTATTCCTAGGTGTCTGAGAGTATTCAAAAAGGTCAGTGTAATATGTATGGTAAGTTTCAGGCCCACTATTCTATAAATCCTGATGTCACAGCCTTTTCCTGTTTGTACCTTCTGTTGTAGTCACGTGTAGACTCAGTCTTACATCAGACCCTGGGTCCAATCCTATGCTAAGATGGGACGTTGGTTTGGGAGAGCCCAAGTTCACTAGTCTAGACAGCTCAGCATCAGCCTAACCTCACTATGAGTTTTGGCTTGGTTTTATTCATCAGTTCCAATGTCTGGGCTGCTACCCATTCTTGTGTCAAAGGCTCCACCTCTAATAATGGTACTTCTTCCTTCCTGAGCCTTGCCTTGTCAAAATCTTTGGTATTCCATTTCTTCCAAATATGAGACCCTGCTTTGCCCTTCAAGAGAATGAAGTTCTCATCCGAAAACAAAAGTAAAGCTGGATGAGAATCTAGTTCTGCTGACATACCTTTTTAATGATTAAACCCACCTCCCTAGGTGCATGGCCATATATATCCTGTTCTTAGACTTTGCATTACGAATCTGTCTCACTGCCATATCTCTTGTTATTTCTTGGATTCCCTGGTGCTTTTTACCTGTTATCAGACTCTTTAGATACCACATTCTGCCTCCATTACTAGATTTTTCATTACCTTCAGTGCTGCTGATATTCAGCTATAATGCATCCTTAACGGCTGTACTGGTATTTACAGGCAGAAGCTGTTCTGACTGTCCCTCTGTCCTGATTGCTGAATATTTTAAATATAACATCTGACAGGTATCTGTCCTGTTATAGTGTTTATACCCCAAATCATTGAGTTTTAGACTGTTTCACTACTGGCCAAACCCTTAGACTTCTTTTCTGGAGGTAACCATGTTTACAATCTCATTATCACATTGAAAAGTCATAGTTGCTTAACATTTTGCAGGATGGAATGGGCTGTGTTCTCTTAATTATTCCTCCTCCTCATCTATTAATGCAGGATGTTACAGGACAGTGCCTGTTATTTCTGAAAATTTTATTTTGGGTCCACTAGTTGGTTTTTATTATGCATGCTATTTTAAAAAATTTTGCTAACGTGAGTGAAATTTTAAGGGTTTTTTTTTTTTTGATGAGTATTTATTTTATTTTTTTAAATAATTCTTTTTAAAATGCATATATATTTTTAAATTAATTAATTTGGCTGTGTTGCGTCTTAGTTGCGGCACATGGGATCTCCCTTGCTACATGCGGGATCTTTTGCAGTGCGCAGGCTTCTCTCTAGTTGTGGAACGCGGACTTTGTTGCCCCGCGGCATGTGGGATCATAGCTCCCCGACCTGGGATTGAACCTGTGTCCCCAGCTGATCTGTTATCCATTTTCCTTCCATAGCCTTTAACACTTCTTCTTTTTTTTTTTTTTTAATATTTATTTGTTTATTTGGTTGCACTGGGTCTTAGTTGTGGCTCACTGGCTCCTTAGTTGTGGCATGTGAACTCTTAGTTGAGGCATGCACGTGGTATCTAGTTCCCTGACCAGGGGTTGAACCCGGACGCCTGCATTGGGAGAGCGGAGTCCTAACCACTGCGCCACCAGGGAAGTCCCTAACACTTCTTTTTGAAATTCTTTTTGCTTGCGGCACATGGGATCTCCCTTGCTACATGCGGGATCTTTTGCAGTGCGCAGGCTTCTCTCTAGCTGTGGAACGCGGACTTTGTTGCCCCGCGGCATGTGGGCTCATAGCTCCCCGACCTGGGATTGAACCTGTGTCCCCAGCCGATCTGTTATCCATTTTCCTTCCATAGCCTTTAACACTTCTTCTTCTTTTTTTTTTTTTAATATTTATTTGTTTATTTGGTTGCACTGGGTCTTAGTTGTGGCTCACTGGCTCCTTAGTTGTGGCATGTGAACTCTTAGTTGAGGCATGCACGTGGTATCTAGTTCCCTGACCAGGGGTTGAACCCGGACGCCTGCATTGGGAGAGCGGAGTCCTAACCACTGCGCCACCAGGGAAGTCCCTAACACTTCTTTTTGAAATTCTTTTTGCTTGCTCTTAAGTTGGCTTAACCTTTCCTTGTTGTCTATAAACTTTTCACCGTCATGGCTATCGGAGTAGACTAAATCACCTCTCTGGATGCACTTGGCGCAGGTCAGCTGCTGGCGGGTGGTACTGCACAGTGGACACCGCTCGACCGCCATGTACAGCCCCTCCTCGTTGTCCCTGGAGTCTACCAGGTCCCGGCTTAGCGGCTGGGGCCCGCAGGCAGGAGCCTCCGGTGCCCTGACTCCCTTCCCACTGGGAGACGCCATGATGGCCTGAGAGCAGAGCCAGCCACATGGGATTTTGTTTTCAACCAGGTGAATCTTAAGGGTTTTTACAAAAAGAGAAATCCCTTTGAATGGGGAAGGCTATGGAAACCAAATTCTGAATTGTCAGACCTGTTTCTACTAGAAGATGATGAATTATAAATGTGATGGTAGTTCATAGTAGAAAATCATATGAAATGTTTTAGAAGTTATATTTTTCAGTTGTATATATTGATCCATGTGATGCAGAGAGTAGCTCACAAAGGCATTCATAAAAATTGAAGAATAAATTAATGTCCATTAACGTGCAGTATAGTAACAATGTAACATAATAACAAATAACAGATTTACATTAGATGCATTTAATGGCTCTCTTTTGTTTAAAATAAGCTTCACTGATGTTTATAGCAGCTTTATTCATAATTGCCACAACTCAGCAACCAAGATGTCCTTGAGTAGGTAAATGAATAAACTGTGGTACATCCAGACTGTGGAATATTATCCAGTGGTAAAATGAAATGAGCTATCAAGCCATGAAAAGACATGGAGAAAGCAAAATTGCATATTATTAAGTGAAAGAAGCCAGCCTAAAAGGCTACATAGTGTATGTTTCCAACTGTATGACATTCTGGAAGAGGCAAAATTATGGAGACAGTAAAATGAGGAGTGCTTGCCAGGGGCTGGGGAGAGGGAGGGATGAGTAGGTGGCGCACAGAGGATTTTTAGGGCAATGGAACTGCTCTGTATGATACTACAGTGATGGATACATTTGTTCAGACCTATGGAATGTACAACACAAAGAGTGAACCCTAATATAAACTATGGATTTTGGGGTGATGATGTGTCGATATAGATTCATGAACTGTAGCAAATGTACCAGGAGATGTTGATAATGGGGGAAGGATGCATGTGTGGGAGCAGGAGGTTTATGGGAAATCTCTGTCCCTTCCTCTCGATTTAGCTGTGAGCCTAAAGCTGCTCTTAAAAAATTGTTTAAAAAAAGATAAAAGTTGCAGAAAATTTATGTAAAATTTTGGAGCAGTATATGAATGAGCCATTTTTATCGTAGGGAGACTATGGAAGAAAAGAAAATAATGTTCCAACAAAATGGCTTTAGTAATATTCCTGAAGGTAATTAGTGGTGCATTTTTATGCAGAGTACAGAGGCACTGGATTACCATGGTTTGATATATAAGAGCCTAGTAATGGTTCAAATATAAAGTAGTCCCTTCGGCTGCTATGTGAAGTTGATACTTCATCTGCTAAGAGGCGGGGATAACTGTGAAGGAAGACTTTTCAGGAGTTTACGAAGACTGTTACTAGGACCTAAACTTAAAATTTAGCTATGCAGAAAAAGGATGGGGGGATTACTTTTAGTAGTGATGGGATTTGATGGGTAGACTAGATATGGAATACAGGGCACAGGGAGGAATCAGTGAAGTTTAGATCATTGAAAGTTTACCATTTGACATCACAGCTAATGAAAGGCAGAGGATTGATTGGGCACCAAGATATGTGGTTTGGGTCATGGACAGTGAGTAAAGTGAAGCGGCTGAAACCCTGAGAGAGAAATCAGTTCATCAGTATTTCTAGTATGAACTGAGAGGACTATGTATGACTTTAAAAAAATTTTATTTATTTGTTTTTATTTTTGGTTGTGTTGGGTCTTCATTGCAGTGCGTGGGCTTCTCATCGTTGTGGCTTCTCTTGCAGAGCACGGGCTCTAGGTGCGCGGGCTTCAGTAGTTGTGGCTTGTGGGCTCTAGAGCACAGGCTCAGTAGTTGTGGCACGTGGGATCTTCCTGGGCCAGGGCTTGAACCCATGTCCCCTGCATTGGCAGGAGGATTCTTAACCACTGCGCCACAAGGGAAGTCCTCTGTATGACTTTTTAAAATTAGGATTTTTAGTTATCTTAAGAACGATCCTTCACTTTGCTTCCTAGGGCTTTGTCCCTGACATGCGTTCATTTAACTCTCTCTGAATTGCTTGATGGATATTATTTGTGGTATCATATAAGTAGGTTTCCTTGTTTACGGTGTTTTTCAAAGTTTAGCATCAGAATTAGTTTTAAATAAAATCATTGAATAGAACCAACTGTTCTGCTTTAGAAGAGTAGTGGAAGGCAGTGGTTTTTACCCTGGCTGCACAGTAGAGCCACATTAGGGAGTTTTCAAAAACATACAGATGCCTGGGCCTCCCTCCAAAGATTTTGATTCTGATTTAAGGAATTGCCAGAGAAGGCTGGCAAAGACCAGCATCAGGTCAGAAAACTTGACTTAGCCAGAATGCTGCAAGTGGATATGAAATCTTTTCCAGAGGGCAGAATTGTTATAAACAGTCTGACAGAGACAAGCTTTTATGTTTGCCAATTTACTAATTTACAGTGAGAAATACGCCAAGTGAATGAATGTTAATGCTGGAGCTGGCAGACCATTCTTTGCTCTCCTGTGAGGTAGGTCATAAAAGCTAAATTGTAATCAGGAAGTTGCATGGAAGAGCCTAAAGATCTAAGAAATTTATATCTGTCATGCTCTGCTATAGGGGCCAGAATACTCATCCTTTTGTCCACTCTACTGGACTGTACTTAGGTGGACATGACACTTCCATCAGCAGTGTGTTAAGTGTTAATTTCCCTATACCTTGCCGGCAATAGATCCAATTATTCTTTGTAATATTTGGCACAAATTTAACATTTGTGTATAAAATGAAAGCTCACTGCTAGTTTAATTTTCATCTTCTGGGCATTACAAAGTTTGAATATTTTTTCATATGTTTGTTGTCTTCTTAGATTGGTTCTTATGTGAATTGTCTAATTATGTCTTTTGCCATTTTTTTCTGTGTTGTGTTGTCTTTTTTTATAAATTTGTAAGAGCTCTTTTAATATTTTATATTTTCTGTCATCTGCATTCTGTTTTTCCCCAACTTTGTCCTTTCTTGTTTATGGTATCATTTGCCTTATAAATATTTAAAAATTTTATTTGGTTGAGTACATTCATCTTTTTCTTTCTCTCTCTTTTTTTTTTTTTTTTTTTTAATAATTTTGGGCTTTCTATCTTGGCTAAAAGTCTCCTCTCTCCTGGATTAAACATGTTGACTTTGAATTTTTTTTTTCTAAGACTTTAAAACATTTTTACTTCATATCCATCTGGAATTTGGCTTTTGAATATATTATGTTTATTTTTCTGCAGATGAGTAGGAATATAGTCCAACATTATTACTAAATAAATCATTCCCTTCCCTCTAATTTTGCCTATGTTGAATTCTTATTCTGGGATTTTGGGGAGGTTCTCTAATCTTTTATATTAATCTAATTTATCTGTACTTAATATTCACTAAGTTGATTACTTTTACATTGTGTTCTGTTATAGTCATTATATATATATATATACCCATTTTACTAAGTTTTTATTAATTGAAGTATATTTGATGTACAATATTACATAAGTTACAGGTGTACAATATAGTGATTCACAATTTTTAAAGGTTGTACTCTATAGTCACAAAATATTGGCTGTATTCCCTGTGTTGTACATTGTATCCTTGTAGCTTATTTATATGTAATAGTTTGTACCTCTCAATCCCCTACCACTGTATTGCCTCTCTCTCCCCTTCCCTCTCCCCACTGGTAACCACTAGTTTGTTCTCTATATCTGTGAGTCTGCTTCTTTTTTGTTATATTCACTAGTTAGTTGTATTTTAGATTCCACATATAAGTAATATCATACAGTATTTGTCTTTCTCTGTCTGATTTACTTCTCCTAGCATAATGTCCTCCAGGTCCATCCATGTTGTTGCATATGGCAAAATTTCATTCTTTTTTATGGGTGAGTAGTATTCCGTATACACATACTTACATACATATATATATACACCATATCTTCTTTATCTATTCATCTGTTGATGGACACTTAGGTTGCTTCCATGTCTTGGTAATTGTTATCAATGCTGCTGTGAACATTGGGGTGCCACGTATCTTTTTGAATTAGTGTTTTTGCTTTTTTCAGATATATACCCAGGAGTGGAATTGCTTTGTCATATGGTAATTCTATTTTTAGATTTTTGAGAAACCTCCATATTGTTTTCCACAGTGGCTGCACCAATTTACATTCCCACCAACAGTGTACAAGGGTTCCCTTTTCTCCACATCCTTGCCAACATTTGTTATTTGTGGTCTTTTTGATGATAGCCATTCTGACAGGTGTAAGATGATATCTCAGTGTGATTTTGATTTGCATTTCCCTGGTGATTAGTGATGTTCAACATTTTATGTTATATTTTGATACATGTTTTGATTATAGTTATAATCTGTTCTGATTATAGTTATATTATCTTCTGATTTAGAGAATAGTGTTTGTATTCTTTTTAAATATTTTTTTTTAGCTGTTCTTAGGTATTTATTCCTCCTAGTATATTCTAAGATAATTTTATCCAATACAACCTAAACAAAATAGTACTGAAATCTTAAGTGGAATGGTACTAATTAATATATTACTTTTGTGAGAACTGGCACATAATAACAAATGCTTATATCTGTAAGTATGTCCTTACCTTTGTTCATGTCTTCTTTTTATGTTCTTTAAGAAGTTCTTGAATTTTCCTTTAAGTCCTATGCTTTTTTATGAAATGTATCCCTACCTATTTATATTTGTGAATAGGTTTTTCATTCCTACATAATTGCTAGTTAATAAAGAAATTTCATGTCTTCTTTTTCAATATTTATAACAATGATTTCATTTTCTTGTATTATTGCATTTACTTATATCATCCCATAACCTTCAAGATGGTGTTGAATAATAAAGCAAGAATCAGCATCTTCGTTTAATTTGTTTTAATTGAAATAGATTTGGTGTTTTGAAACCTATAATAATATTTGCTGCTGGTGAGTGGTAAATATTTTATTTGTTTCCTTTGTCTCTGGCTGCTGGATACCAGTAGGTGTGCAGTTATATTTCTTTGTCAGCTAATTAAGTGTGTGAGCCGTACAGTACTATTTTAAAGTGTAATCCCAAGAGTGATGGAAGGGAAAGCAGGCTCAGTCTCTGTGAGCCTTAGTTAGCTATCAGTTAAGATATTAAGAGCAAGCCCCTTTGTTCTTGGTTTGTTTCAGTCATATCAGCCTCAGGGGTATAGAGGACTCAGCCCACCTATTTAGATTCTGCTCGCCTTCTTAGAAGTCAAAGAAAAATGGCTACACAACCATATGCAGTTATTTACCTCTACCAAGCCCTGGGTCTAGGTATGTCTGCTGGATGAAACAACTGGGCATGTTTGCTGCAGGATTCTGGTGATCATATTTTCACTTTAGGGCTATCCTGTGGTGAGGCCCTGGTTCATGTCTGGCCAGAGCAGAAGATTTTGCCACAATAGGTTTTTCATTGGCAGTGAATATTTTTATGGGCAGAAGAGTGGAGAACTAAAATGAAAACAACTTTTTTGTTGCTTCTGATACCATACCCACAGTTGAGATATAACTCAACTTGTTCATTTCTGGAGGGGAAGCAGAGCTTAGAGAGGTTAAATATTTTGACCAAGATTATAATGATATTCAGTAGCCAAGTCCATGGCTCTTGTCTTCTGACTCCTAGGTCCATGCATATTTTAAAAATACCACATTATTTCTAAATTTTTAGAAGAGTTTCTTAGGCGTGCTTCTGAAGGTTCAAAAGACTACAGGAAAATAATAACCTCAGGGAGACTCTGGCTGAGTGACTAATGGATTATTTAGATGATAGGTCATTTTTCTTCAGCTTTATAATAAGCGATATTTCTGTAGTAGATTTCAAGTAAAAAACATTGGAAATGTGCCAAAGATGTCATAGGACTTCTATGTTTAGAAATTGTTTTCAATGGGAATAGTTTAGCCTAGGATAAATAAACATTTTAGGAACAGCTGTCCAAAGAACAAACAAAAGTCTTAATTTTTCTATCCATTGAAATTCATCCAGAAGCAAAAAAGTTGGACTGAGTAGTGAGGAAAATGATTTCATTCACACAGAATAGACACTTAAAGTATTTAGGAGCAGAATTAATAAGAATTAAAGAGATTCCCCTATGAAGGAAAGTATACATTTTCCTTTGGGTACATGAAAGAAGACAAATTAGTGAGGGTATTCCAGGTTCTAGATAAGAAGTCTTAATTAAGATGTCAGTTTTCTTCTAATTATTTTGTGAAAGTATGCATAAGCTTGGAAGTATAAGTGAATGACAGTAGGTGAGAAATTCCTGAAGATAATGAGTACACCAGGAGTATTTGTGCCAACAGATGATAAAAACTATTATGAAAAGTTACAATAATTAAAAGAATGGTACTGATACAGAAACTGATTGTTAATAAGCAGAATTGGAAGCATATTTGAGTATGAATTTAGTTTATGATAATAAAATCAGTGACAAAATTTTAGTAAAGGTACTGAGAAGAACTGATAAAATGTTGAGGAAGAATTTGTAAATTTTTGTTGTATAACACCCCAAGACAGATGTAAATGGAGTAAATATAACTAAAAGAGAGTTAAAAGAAAATAGAGGTAAATATATATCTGATCAAAATGGGGATGCATTTTCTTTTTAGCCCATTTTATATAAATGAATTTGAAGAGCAACAAAAGTACTTGATTTGGCAAATAGTTATTCTAAGCAAATAGTATGTTAATAATATAGACTTTTAAGGAAGAAAAAAATGATACATCAAAATCTGGCAGTTGTGGAGGAAATAAAGCCACTGATCTGAAAGTTCTTAAATTGAGAACCTAAGTTCACATTCCATTCAAATGGGACAATCGACTTTAATTAGAAGTCAGTTTCCTTGTCATACATGAACAGTAACTTGATGTGGTGTTTTGCACCTGGTTCCTGCCAGGAATTTTACCATCTGGTTGTTAAATTATTGGCGGCTTGAAATCAGCCATGATGGGAGTATTTCCATGATGGAAATTAGCAAATGCTGCAAATCAGGACACAATTTTTTTTTTTTTAAAGAGAGGCGTTTACCAGCTTATCGCTTGAAATAAGATTTGGTTTGTTAGCATAAAATAAGATAACATGCAAAATATCTTAATAAATATTAAATAATGTTTTGTTTCCATAAGAAGTGAATGGTGTCTGGTATGAGATTCCTTCATTCATGAAGGAATTTTGAGGTATACCTTGCCTTATATAGCAAATTGTGTTTGTGCGCTGAACCCATCAAACAATGCTTTCATATTGTACCTCTCAACATGTACAGCATGCACATTACTTTTATTTTCTTCTCTTCAGAAACAGTTGCTTTCAAATGTACAGTTTTGATTTGGATAGTTGGTTGAAAGATATACCAATCCAACTGGCCTCCCCAGAAGCTGAAGTTTTCTTTTATTCCCTATTCTGATTTTGCTATCTTTGTTTCTGCTTTCAATTTGTCTACCGTATAACCTGATTTGTGTTTTTGACATTTTATTGTAATTGACTTAGTAAACTGTTTTCTTCTCTAGATCCAAGTATATTATTGTTTTAAGCTTTGGCTTGGTCTGCTGTTTATTGTGACTCTTCTCAGGCACCTTTGGTTCTGGCTGACAGGAATAGAGTAGGCTTTTCTTTCTTTTTAAAAAAATTAATAGACTTTTTTTTTTTGTAAAGAGCAGTTTCAAGTTTACAGAAATTTGAACAGAAAGTACAGAGAGTTCCCATGTACCCGCTTCTGCTACCCACCCCTCCCAGCCCCGCCCATTTCCCCTACTATTGACATTTTATGTTAATATGATACGTTTGTTACAATTGATGAACCTACATAGACACATCATAATCACCCAAAGTCCATAGTTTACAATATCAGTCTTGGTGTTGTGCATTCTATGGGTTTTGACAAATGTATAATGGCATGTATCCATCATTACAGCGTCATACAGAATAGTACTGTGCCCCTAAAAATCCTCTGTGCTCCACCTATGTATCCTTCCCTCCCTCCAACCCCTGACAGTCACTCATCTTTTTATTGTCTTCATAGTTTTGCCTTTTCTAGAATGTCAAATAGTTGGAATCACACAGTATGTAGCCTTTTCAGATTGGCTTATTTTACTTAGTAATACGCATTTAAGTTTCCTCCAAGTCTTTTCATGGCTATATAATTCATTTCGTTTTAGCACTGAATAATACTCCATTGTCCGATGTACCACAGTTTGTTTATCCATTCACCTACTGAAGGACATCTTGGTTGGTTCTAAGTTTTGGCAATTATGAATGAAGCTGCTAAAACATCCGTGTGCAGGTTTTTGTGTGTATATGTTTTCAACTCCTTTGGGGAAATACCAAAGAGCACAGTTGCTGTGTTGTGTGATAAGAATATATTTAGTTTTGTAAGAAACCTTCAAACTGTCTTCCCTTTTACATTCTCACCAGTGGTGACTGAGAGTTCCTGTTGTTCCACATCCTCACCAGCATTTGTTTTTGTCAGTGTTATAGATTTTGATCATTGTAATAGTTGTGTAGTGGTGTTGACTGAAAAAAAAAAAAAAAAAAAGCACAACCTAAAAGTTGAGAATTATGTTTTATTTGGCAGACTTGCTGAGGACTTCGGCCTCGGAGGCAGCCTCTGAGATAGCTCTGAGGGACTGCTCCTAAGAGGTAAGGGAGGAGCTAGGATATACAGGAGTTTTTGCAACAAAAAACCAGGTAGTTGGAACATCAAAATATTACTGTTAATTAAAAAAACCCAGACATCTCATGTTAATGAATTTAGCACTTTCCTATGTGCTAAATTCATTAGCACATAGAAAGATGCAAGAGTCTGGGCTCATTGAAATCATTCCTTTGATATGCACCTTAACTATCTAGGGACAGTATCCTGTTTTTCTCCATCCTGAATCCCCTCAGAGTGCATGTTGCGGGGGCTGCAGTGGCTAATGGCTTGACGTTGGCAGCACCCTTTGTTTACGGATATGGCAGGTGACATTTTTCATCCACAGTGGTATCTCATTGTTGTCTTAATTTGCATTTCTCTGAAGATGTATGGTGTGGAACATCTTTTCATATGCTTACTTGTCATCTGCATGTCTTCTTTGGTGAGGGGTTTATTCAGAGGTTTTGCCCATTTTTTAATTGGATTGTTTATCTTCTAATTGCATTTTTAAAATTGTTATGTATTTTGGATAACAGTTTACCGGATATGTGTTTTGCAAAGGTTTTCTCCCAGTCTGTGTCTTTTCATTCTCTTAACAGTATCTTTTGCAGAGCTGAAGTTAGTAATTTTAATACAGCTCAGTTTATCAATTTTTCTTTCATGGGTTGTGCTTTTAGTGTTGTATCTAATAAAGTCATAGCCCAACCCAAGAACTGTTAGATTTTCTCCTTCTTATAGTCTGGGAATTTTTTTTTTTTGGGGGGGGTGGTATGCGGGCCTCCCTCTGCCGCGGCCTCTCCCGTTGCGGAGCACCGG